>NC_069098.1:8033994-8379887 GCF_947172395.1 Bicyclus anynana
GACGGTGTTAGTACACCCCCGTGCCTCGGAGAGCACGTAAAGCCGTCGGTCCTGCGCCTGATCTCTCACCGGTCGTGTCGGTCTGTCGTCCCATCGGATTTCGAGAGTGAGGGAAGAGAGAGTGCACCTGTGCTTGCGCAAACACTTGTGCACTATAATATCTCCTGCGTACATGGTTAATCTCACCATGAGTTTATCGCCGTGACCGAAAAGTCAGTCGGGAGCATATTATTATTATTTCATTGTTATTGTTATAATAAATATACTCTATTAAACCAACCGTTACATAATTGAAAAGCATTCCTAGTTTGAATGTTTTTATCCTATTGAATAATGCAGTTCTGTTGCAATTCGTGTAATAAATAACTGTTACGTACGTCGGCGATGCGGGTGCAACTGTTTAGTAGGCGAACTACCAAATGATATTTTTGAATGAAGTAAGTGTGTATTTTTAACCGACTTCAAAATAGAGGAGGTTCTCAATTCGGTCGGTATTTTTTTTTTTTACATTAAAAAAAAAAGTTTAATTAAATATTAATAAATCTATGTTTTGCCCCACTAAAATCGAAATATAAATAAATCCGTTTATTTTTTTCGTTTAAATAATCGTTAAATTCAAAGTCAAAGTCGATGTAATTCAAGAAAGTATAATTTCTGCGAAAGACAGACAAGACTGTAAGATATTCTGTATATCTTTATAATTTCCTGCAATTATATCTATAATTTAAAATTATTGCTACATTTCATATGAAAATGTACACCGATCCGGTCGTCTAATTACGTCTATCTAAGTTTTCATTGAATTAAGTAAGTACTATAGCTAAACGTATGCAGTATCACAGAATACATATTATGTACAAGGCAATAATAGGTCTAAGAGTTGATATAACTAATGATAAATGATAACTAAATTTAATCTATACTTAATATTATAAAGCTGAAGAGTTTGTTTGTTTGTTTGATTGATTGAACGCGCTAATCTCAGGAACCACTTGTCCGATTTGAAAAATTCTTTCAGTGTTATATAGCCCATATATCGAGGAAGGCTATAGGCTATACATTATCTCCGTATTTCTACAGGAATGGGAACCACGCGGGTGAAACCGAGCGGTGTCAGCTAGTGGGTTAATAAAGTTTGATATACCTAATATTAATGTAACAGACGAGATTCTATTCTATACTAAATATATAATTACATCGATGATTTTTACGGAGCATAAATATACTCTTAGTTACTGAAAATAAAATACGACACAACTAAATTTTATAAATAAAATTAAAACAGTAAGTATGACCTCACATGTTGTTAGTATTTAAACGGCTTCGTCGCATTATTTTCGGTTAGAAAATTCGAGTAACTTTTATAATAATAAAGGACTGTGAGGACCAAACCTTCCTCATTTTATAAGCTGAAAGTTTATTAACTTACGGTTCTACTATAGGTAAGCGAGGTAGTCAACTACCTCTTAGGGATGATATCTAGTGACTTTGGGAGATAGCTGGTTTCAAGGGTTCAGATCCATCCATCCATTTTCTAAGTTCTTTGATACTTAGTTTTTGATGCATTCTAAGGGCTATCAAGCCCCCAGTCGCCAGATATATTTAGCTTTAGACCCTTTGCTAGAGATTCGAACAAGTCTTAAACGATGTTCTTCTTTAAACTTCAAAGAGCTACCGCAAAGCAAAGAGAATAGCAAGTGCATACACAATTACCATATTTATCATAATCATCATATCAGCCGATGGACTTCCTCTGCAGGACATAGGCCTTTTGTAGACTTCCAAACATCACGAACCGCTGATGATGAAACTGAGGCGCCTGCATCCAGCGAATCCCTTCGACTCGCTTGATGTCGTTACCACCTGGTGAGGGGTCGATCAACACTGCATTTTCTAATGCCTACCATACTTACGTATGTTAGAGCATGGATTGAAAAACTTTCAGCTGTTATAAAACGAGGTAGGTCTAGCTACACAGGCTCTCGTTTTACAAGCAAGTGGCTAACTAACAAAATCTACATAAATCTCGCAACGCATCGCCGGGCACAGTTATGGTAGCGTTTTTTAAACATTTCCTTGGCTTAAATAAAGTCGACAGGGAGATGACTATCTGTTCTGTGTTCACTCAAATGTACGCACGTCTTTTACAAAAACTTGGATAAAAATCGTAATTTAATACCTCTTCCACAGCCAGTGGTATGTCAGAAACTTTGAACTCTATAGTTTTTATTAGATAATATTATTGTGAGTAACAAGTGGACACTAGCGACTTCATATGCGTGAAATTCTGTTTTTTACAAATTCCGCGGGATCAATGGATATTTCCAGAATAAAAAATTGCCTAAAAGTAATTCTAGTCCAAGTTGCAATTTATCTCTATACCAAATTTCATCCAAATCGGTAAAGCGGTTTGGCTGTGAAAAGGTAACAGACAGACAGACTTACTTTCTCATTTATAATATATAAATGTTTTAGTTAGATATCTAACTATCTATATTTATAAAAAAAATAAAGGTAGGTAATTATTATTTCACCGCGGCTAGTTGCCTCGACTGGTGACAGAAGGGCTGGCTCATTTTTTGCGCAAAGGATCAGCCTGGCTGTCCAGCGCGGAAATGCAGCCAGTATTCTTGCCACCATTCCACGTGGGCATGATTTGTATAGTTATTTCATTAAAAAAAGACATAAAAAGGTAGGTAAAATATTGATTGTAAAACAAAATTTAAAAACCATTCATTTTTTTATGACAAAATAATTTAATACATCCTATATGTAAAACAAATTGGATGCCGTATTAAAACTATTAAAAAAATGCGAGTTGAATTATTAAGTTTGTGAATTCCCACACATTAAATAACTTATACTTTATGTTTAAATATAATAAACGGCACATTCAAAAAGCCTTATATCGACACAGTCGTATATTTTACATTAAGGAGCTTAAACGTGGCTGAGATCATTACGACTTCCTATTGTGTGTAAGTGTGTAAGTAAGGCAATAGCGTGGCCATTATCTAACAGTGAAAGTGTGTGTGTGTGTGCGGGTGATGTAATGGCGGCCAGCGCGGGGCGCGGGGTGGGGGGTACCACTCTCACTGATGCTGATTTTCAAGCGTACTAGGAAGTTCTAGACGAACTTGATTATGTACCAGGTTCGATTCCTGGTATTTATTGTACGAAGTTATGATACCTATTAGTTCTTGTGTTTATAATAAAGAAATTAGTCTTTATTGTACACGAAAAATTACCTAAATATAAACTTAATAAAAAAATCCCCCCCTCAAGTTATGGAGCCGTGATAGCCCAGTGGATATGACCTCTGCCTCCGATTCCGGAGAGTGTGGGTTCGAATCCGGTCCGGGGCATGCTCCTCCAACGTTTCAGTTGTGTTCATTTTAAGAAATTAAATCTCACGTGTCTCAAACGGTGAAGGAAAAACATCGTGAGGAAACCTGCATACCAGAGAATTTTCTTAATTCTTTGCGTGTGTGAAATCTGCCAATCCGCATTGGGCCAGCGTGGTGGACTATTGGCCTATCCCCTCTCATTCTCAGAGGAGACTCGAGCTTAGCAGTGAGCCGAATATGGGTTGAAATGATGATGATGAAGTTATGGGGCATTTGACTGTCCAAGCATTTGTGTACACAATTAATGTTTTTGTTTAAACACGATAACCTGAAAGATTTGGACGATCAGACATTCGCATTAAGATAACTTACCTTGCACGCGTTGAACTCTTTATGTTCCAACAAATTTTTCCATTTTTCTATTTAAATAGCAAGGGAACCTTTTGCCTATCAAAAAATGCAACGGTCGCAATAAAATTAAATCCTAATATTTTGAAACTGACTTAGTACTAATACTTATTAACCCGTGCATAAATATATGCATACTTACGAATGTCAATGAGTGAGGCTCACATTTCATCTATAAGTGCCTCCAAGATAATGTATATATGGTAATAGATACCTACTATATCGGTAGTTTATATGAAATGTATGATTTATTGTGTGTTAAAAAATATCATTTAGTAAAGTAACTACATGAAATTTTACTAAATGATATTAAGTAATCCAAGTAACTGAATAGATTACTTGGATTGCAGTATTTTCGGTAGTTTTTGTACTACGTAAGTTCGGAACCCTAAAAAGGCCTAGGATGTTTTATAAAATTACTTTTCTAGACATTCTACAAAAATACTCGACTTCGTAAGGGAAAAAAGAGTGACGTCAAACTTCTGCACTAAAACCGCGTAGATGTCTCTCCCAGTGTAATCAATGCCTTCAGAAGTCCCTATAAACTTCAAAGTGTTTTACAATGGAATTCTCTTATTCTAAAGTAGGTAGTTAGTGTCCGTCTATATTTTCTGTTCCGTAGTTTTTTATTACATGTACGTACATGTAATAAAAAACCTAGTATTATGAAAGAATTATAGCAGATGGAATCAGGTTGTACCTATTGTATTAATAACGATATTCTATAACGAATAATCAGAGTATTACTGAATACCTACTTCTGGTTTCGTAAGCAGTTGTCGGTGCTAATGAACGCACTGTAATCGTTCCACTTTACATTAATGTATTACCGGCATTATTATAATTATTATTGAGAGTAATTGTTTTTAATTTAAATTAAATATGTATTTACAAAATATGATACAGTTATTTAAGTGCGTGAAAGGAATGTACTTTGTAATGTTAATTCAAATGTATTTATATTTATACGTTATATACGTATTTATAATATAAATATACATATATGATAAAATCCGTTGTCTTAGTACCCCTAACACAGGCTATACGTTGGGCTAAGTAGTGAAGTGTGTATTGTGTAAGTATTTATTTATATTTCCAAACATGCGTGTGATGGTTTATCTAGCTAGAACAATGAATTTAATGTCAGAAATTATTTCCATCATAATAGAAAAACGCCGATATCTTAGATTAGATTGCATCATGACTTACCATCAGGTGAGGTTGTAGTTAATGGCAACTTGTAGACAATAAAAAAAAATAATATTATTTTTCTTATTAAAAAACATAGTAAGTAATGTTTTTAATGCCTAAATAAACTCTACCTCAGTATATTTAATGAGATCCCAAATTATTTTCTGCGTGACATCACCCGATTGATCTGAGAAGGGTTAGGGATGCAGTGACTCGACGAACTCCTGTGCAGCGATTCGAACCGTCATGCTTCACCGACTGAAACTATTTGGACTTTTTGCCTTAAAGTCCATTACTTCTTCGTTATAAAGCTCGGCATTTAAATGAATCTTGATAATAACTGCTTGCTGCTGTGATAGCCCAGTGGATATGAACTCTGGCTTTGATTCGGAGGGCGTAGATTTAAATCCGGTCCGAGGCATGCACCTCCAACTTTTCAGTTGACAAATTTACCATCAGAAATGATACACTTTAAGCAACCTTTAGGACACCCTTTACAAACCATTCGAGTTAGTAAACAAAAGTAATTTTAATTTATTGTATTACTTGTGGCCCTTATTTTGTTTTGACGAGTACCTATAGATGAAGATAATATGAAGTTATTCGCGTCTCCGAGAAAAATCGTCAGGCCAATAACGAAACGACGTCCGACGTCCACTATGTTGTATGAAGGAACGACGTACAACAAAGTGGACGTCTAAGAGTTATTTTTTCCTTTTGAAGAACAGAACCCTAAAAAACGAATCACATCAACTGTTCTGTCTTGAATGATGAATGAATGAATACAGGTTGGTAAACGTTAATTAACATTAATTAATGGGCCATTAATATTCTTTTTTTTTCATTTCATTCTAAAGAACTAGCAGTACATTGTATACAGGATATTAGACAAATGTAATAGCGTATTGAGAATATACTTAGAGATAACATGTAGATAAACACATATATTATATCACACTTCATTCCCATAGGGGTAGGCTGTCTTGCTTCTACCATTTCCATCAATTAAGTTAAATTATATGTAAAAGCTCGATAATTATGTCCCAGTAAGTTTCTCTTTATGTAAGAAAAATTATATTTTCATTAATGAAATGAGGAAGTATAAGTTATTTTCCACGGATTACATGTAATTAGTCCCTTATTTTCCCTTACTCGTGACTGGCTCTACGGCATCGGCATCATATTGCCAAGTTTTTATTACGGTATACTTAGTAGCATGTCTCGAGCTGCATAATGGCTATGTTTCGGTCTAAAAAAAATACAGGAGGCCGTGCCATGTCATGTCATGAGGCTTAAAACTCATGCCTAATGCTGACAAGCTCAGCTCACTCCATTGTAACTTGTAAATTATACACGAGCAGCAACTGACGACTGCAGTCGTCGGTAACAGTTGCTGCTCGTGCAAATGAACCCTAAGACACAGAATAACTGTTTCATTGGTTCTTCGCTCAACATTGGTGGACCATTAGTAGGTATGGCTGTTGTTCAATTAACTATTACGACATCCATACGTACTGCAGTGTTTAAATGGAAAATTTATAAACAGTTTTGTAATTGGCCTTATTAAAAACACATTGGGGCTCATCAGAAACGTTTGTTTAGATTATAATTTTATACGCCTCGAGTACCACGGAAAACGCGTCACATTTTCGATACTGGAAAATAGAGTACGCACACATAAAACATATGTGCAAACTAGATCATTATGATCTTAGTAGAGTGCAGAGTTATTTTTATTTAATTGAAGTTGAAATTTTAACCCCTTTGAATAATCTTAAATTTGAAAATGATTACTATTAGATCTACAAACTGAACTTATATCCCTAGTTTCCACTCGTTCGAAGGCTGTTTTTGCGTCACATATTACGACTTCCAAAGTTTACTAAATACTTGTACATATTATGCTTTCTGTGCTAGAATTTAGTAACACATTCAGCAGTTTGGATATATAACATGCTAAGAAACTATTTCTATTTCATTACTATACTAGGTAATACTATATAAAGAGGTAAAAGGAGATGGTCTAAAATTGTATGGAGCCCAGGATCAATCATTGTACCCTAGCGGAAATAAAAGACGATATTTTTTTAACGAGTTTTGATTATACAAGTCTACGAATTTACTTTAATTCTTTCGAAATAACATTTACTATCTCCCAAGAAATGCAACATTAATAAGGGTAATAATGGCGGATAGATGACGTTCTCAATGCAGTAATCGATTTGACGTTTGCTGTCAGTTGTCATGTCATAGTTGCTCTATGGGCGCCACCTTGATATAACTCAATATCTTGGACTTTATTTTATTTATTTCTTTTTATTTAGTTAGATTTATTAATTTTGATAAATTTTAATAAAATCCTTGTATTTTTTAAATTTTAATGATATGGGATATTAGAGTGGACCTGAAATGGACCATTTTCACCAATTTGTGGTATTGTAGGGGGTAATCTGTGGATCTACTGAACCGATTTTGAAAATTCTTTTACTACTTAGCCAAGATATTTCTGAGTGTAGAAGTAGCTGTATTTAATACCCCTCTTCTAACGGAAACGGGAACTATGCGGATAAAACCACAGGTCTCAAACTAGTAATTTATATGTTTAAAAGCATTGGCAAATGTATAATTAAAATGAGAGGATGGATGTCGTCTTACATCACAATAGGCAACCCCGAGACCGGTTATTATGTTTAGCAGACTCATCGGATCCGACCTTTCAGCGCATTGTTACTTCGACAGACTTTCGCTTCACAATACAACATATTGTGAGCACATGTATCTACAAGAGTAACCTAAATAGATGCCATGTTCATGTCAAGATTATTAAAGAAACAGAAATTTCAACATGAATATATTACCTAGAATATTAGTAAAATTATACTTATTGTACTAGTTTTGGCGCACTGATATGCGCGGTGGATTTACAAGACGGAGCTCCGGAATTTAATACGGCTTGGGCGATTGAGGTTTTCTTAATTGATCCAGGTATGGCTGGTGGGAGACTTCGTAGTATAGTCAAAGATAGTAAATTTGCCTGCTGACCCTATCCGAGTATATTTGACGACATTCGGTTATTGTTCCCCACTTTCACTCCCTACAACTTTTAGACGGCTCAACCGTTTTTCATTAAACATATCTAAGAATATTTGTGCATAAGTCACCTTTAAAACAAAATAAACTAAACAGAAATTGCTTCATCCGTTCGGGAGTTATAGTGCCATAGACAGACTGACAGCCTTTTTGCGTCGGGGGTTAGTAAAAATCGCCGCAAATATCGCTACTGCTATCATCCCTAAGTCGAGAATTAAATGGGTATTTTCCAGCCAAGCGCTATAAATGATTTCTTTATTAGGTATTGGTTAAATAATTAATGTAATTAAGTCTTTAAGTAAACAGTTGAAGCGCGTGAAGAATAAATCAATAAAGGCGGAAATATGAAGTTCATCTTTATCAAATTGCGTATCTCGGTGGCGAACAACAATATCGCGCCTCGTAATAAGTTATACAACGCAACAGTAGGAAGTATACAAGAGTTTTATTTGGCTTAAACAAAAAATCGACGGCGACTGCGTACAGCCATTGTTATATATACCTCGAGCATAACCGACCGTTCACTTTGCGTTGAAGCCGATATGAGAATTGAAAATCGAATATCATCTAGTGGACCAACAGCCTCGTCGTCATCGTCATCAACCCATATTCGGCTCACTGCTGAGCTCGAGTCTGCTCTCAGAATGAGCGGGGTTAGGCCAATAGTCCACCACGCTGGCCCAATGCGGATTGGCACACTTCACACACGCAGAGAATTAAAAAAAATCTCTGGTAAGCAGGTTTTCTCACGATGTTTTTCCTGCACCGTTTAAGACACGTGACATTTTATTTCTTAAAATACACAACTGAAAAGTTGGAGGCGCAAGCCCCGGACCGGATATCAAATAAGCCACAGATGACATCAAAATTTACTTTCAAGTTTAGGTATGTTATTTTGTCTCTTTGCACAAGAATGCAGAGCTGATTGCTTTCATGAATATTTATTATTAACTAGCGGACCCGGTCAAACTTCGCTTTGACTCATTCCCTACCTACCCTACCCTACCCCAATACTTACCCTGCCCTACCTCTACCCTTCCCCTACTATAAGTATGACATGTCCTTCTCCTGGTTCTCAGCTACCTCGTAACCAATTTTGAGCCAAATCGGTCTAGCAGATCTAGAGTTATAATTTCCTTGGATGTTCCTTTGAGATTTCAATGTTTTAAATTAACAAAGCATTCAAACACAACTAAAATTATTATTATCTGAAAAAAGTGTTCTAGATTCTTAGTAAGACTGACAAACAATTAATTTTTACATATACTATAAGATATTACATAATGTAGAAGATGGGACATGTCCTACGTCAATGCGACCGCGTATTTCATTGCCTCATCATTAACTTCTATTTATAAGTTCCATTATTATCCATACAAATAATTACGTAATAATTTCTTTTAATAGCTGATGATTACATTGAAGATTTATTTTACTAATTAGAATGGATCATTTCTTTGTATTTTCAACTCAACTATGCGTTATGTAAGTGTAAATAATAATATTAATAGCCTTTATTCGCTGACCAATTCACATTTTGATTTATAACTAGGTACTTACAGCTAATGACATTTTTTCTTTTATAACCATATTATAAACTAAATAAAAACTTTAGCAATCACTGTTGGTCAGGTCATCTTTCAACATAGTCCCCTCCGCTTTTTCTACTCATCTCTGTCTCGAGCTAACCTCCATCCTTTTAGTAAATCAATCTCCCATCTTTTGTAATCTAAGTATACTTAAACTAGCTGACGCCGCGCGGTTTCACCCGCGTGGTTCCAGTTCCTCTAGGAATACGGGGATAATATATAGTCTATAGCCTTCCTCGATAAATGGGCTATCTAACACTGAAAGAATTTTTCAAATCGAACCTGTAGTTCCTGAGATTAGCGCGTCCAAGCATACAAACTCTTCAGCTTTATAATATTAGTAAGGATATAAATTCAAGGAACAAAGTACAAAGGTCGAGAAAGAAAAATTACACGTAATGTATAAGAATGAAGTTGTGGCCGATTACACGTAATATATAAATGAAGTTAAAAAGCAATAGCCGAAAGCAATAAATAACGCATATTGTTGTATTTGGAATTCTGTAACATTTTTTTGTACCGATAACCGAGTTTATCACACTGGCAGTAACATCTTTTTCAAAGTAAGAGGTCACATGATAACATCGGGTCATAATATTATCGCTAGAATGGAAAAAATCAATTTATATCTCACATAATTAGTTGACGCCTAGAGAACGCCTGTAGCTTCGTTTACATGTATTCTGATTTTACTATAGCAGGGTTTCTCAAAGTGGGGAACGCGAACCCCTAGGGGTTCGCGACAAGATTTACGTAATGGTGGCTTTATAATGAATTTTAATCCTAATTTTGATACGGTTTCAGCCGTATCAAAATTAGGATTAAAATTGGCGAAAATTACTCCTAACATTGAATCCATTTGCGACAAGAAACAAGCAAACCCATTACATTAATATTACAAAGACATTTGTTTTGGTACTTTATGTGTTACCTTTTATTCAAATAAAAACTTATTTTCTTCAACAGTCAAATAATTTTTTTTCTTTCGGGGGAGGAGGGGTGTTGGTTCATTAGTTAGTAAGGGGTTCGCTGTTACTTGGAAATTTTAACAGGGGTTCGTGGAGTCGAAAGTTTGAGAAACCCTGTACTATAGGAATACGCGCAACGATCTACTCCGTGACCGTTGACCTCAAGAGTAACCTAAAATTTGTTAAAAATAAATAAACATGGCAGTATTTGGCAGCGGGGGTTCGAATCCGGTCTGGGGCATGCACATCAAACTTTTCAGTTGTGTGCATTTCAAGAAATTAAATATCACGTGTCTCAAACGGTGAAGGAAAAACATCGTGAGGAAACCTGCATACCAGAGAATTTTCTTAATTCTCTGCGTGTGTGTAGTCTGCAAATCCGCATTGGCCAGCGTGGTGGACTATCGGCCTAACCCCTCTCATTCTAAAAGGATACTCGAGCTCAGAAGTCGGCCGATAATGATAAATCCTGTACTGCTTAACCTATTTACCTACCACAAGGTCCAATTAAGAAGTCCATGCCGTCGAAGTCGTGACCACCAGCTAGTCCCTTTAGACATTCGTCTAGACGACGAAGACAGCAGCAGAAGCTTGTGTATGACTTTACCATTATACACAGCATGTATGAAAACGTGGAACCATATCAAATAACATAATAAAAATTTTAATAAGAAAGATACAACCGACTTCAAAAACCTAAAAACGTACCCACTAAACTAAAAAGCGAAAAATAACATCATAATATGTTCTACCTGCTGATCAGTATGTAGGCGGTGCTAAGCCAGCGTCTTAGAGTAATCAGTGTACATACATAAAAAAAAAAGAAAAAAAAAATACTGACCGAATTGAGAACCTCCTCCTTTTTGAAGTCGGTTAAAAACAAATGCCTCGACACGTGGACCGATATCGTATCGCACATCGTGGAAACGTAGCGCCATCGAAATGACCAAAATATATTATGCAATACGTATGTTGTCATATAAAATCGCTGACGTAATTCTTGTTTTGGTGGGTCGTGGTAAGTGTGTCAGCCATTACGGCCAGCCGATGGCCCACTGGCGATGACATAACACCTCTTCCGCCGTTCGCTCAGTGAAAGGCGCCAGCGCAGCGACTCGCACGAAAAGATTTACTTGCGGACTTTGCATACTCGTAATACAGCCCGAGATGTCAATATCAATGTCGTACTTTGTTGGATTTGGGCAAATATATCACGTAACCCAAAATTGGGTTAACTGCTACAGGTTTTTTACTAAAAACTGACACAATCTTAATGTTAATCCGTTTGCGTGTTTTGACGTGACAACGTCTTATAAATTGGTTTGCCGGGTGACACTTCAAGAAACTGCGTTACGCTCCGCTCACGTTATGCGCTCACTGAGAGCGAGTGAATAAAATTTTGCTAATATGAAATTCAGTGCGAGATTCTTTGTATAAATTAATGTTTTAAATATAATTCTTTGTATAAATAAATGTTTTAAATTGTTACCATTATTTCATCCGTCTTACTATACGAATGAATATTCACATTAAAATTATTTTACCACTCAAAGTCGTTGTCACGTAAAACTTTCGCCCGTATATCGACTTTACAGGCAACCAATTTTTTTTTTGTTATGCTTTCAGTGACTACGAATTTGTATCCGATTATGTTAGTGCTATTAGTAAGTATTCTGTTAAAAACAACCTTCACGTAATTTAGGCTCTGCTGCATATTAGACTAATATCAGCTGCATTTTATTAATATAAACAATTTTCTCCATATTCTTTTAATTAAGATAAATTGTAGTGGAGCTTTTACCAAAATCTTTGTAGAAATCAAGCTATCCAGTAATACAACAGCAATTGACCTCAGAATCAATTGAGTCCAGTTCATCTTAAGGCATGTTATAACGTAGGTAAGTTAGTAGGTAGCTATTTTTAATTATATCTTTTTTGAGGTCGCTAAGATTTATCGGTTGGCTCTATTTGATACTTATGTGAGCCACTGACAATGGTTGGCATTAAATAATATAAAAAGGCATAGTGATGGTTTTACCACCTTTTGATAAGGGCCAGATAGAAGAAGAAAAATAAGAAAAGATCTTTATATAAGTTTATAGTATGCGCATTATCATCTGAGTCGTCCGGTCATAAAAGTCAAAAAAGATAGGAATGTGCAGCGCGCCTACCTGCGCACCCTAATTATCGATAAACGGCTACCTGCGCACGTGCTAATGATGAGTCAATAATGATTTGGACGATTCTGATTGGTCGGTTTCTAATGTAATTGCATTGCGTATTTTTTTTGCTATAAATGTGTTTACTGCAATTAAATAAATACATTCATGTGTTACTCGTTGCGCACTATGGATACTAATATATAATAAATTTGGCAGAAGACGAAGATTCTGATGATGAAGACTCAGATGAAGATTAATTTTATTTAGTTAATAATTATATAATATGAAATATGTATTATATTAAATCAAATATTGTTAATTTTTTTAATTTTGTGAACAAGATACGATAATAAACTTTACTTATCGATAATATGTCTTTCATTGTTACACCCTTCACTAGACGGCTCCATAAGACCCATAAGTGCAAGCGAGATAGATATAGAGAAATGATTTATGGCCCTAAGACTCAGTTGTTAATGCTATTAGTATAGTGATACATCACAATATAATATTAATAAATCTATACTAATATTATAAAGCTGAAGAGTTTGTTTGTTTGTTTGATTGATTGAACGCGCTAATCTCTGGAACTACTGGTCCGATTTGAAAAATTCTTTCAGTGTTAGATAGCCCATTTATCGAGGAAGGCTATAGGCTATATTATCCCCGTATTCCTACGGGGACGGGAACCACGCGGGTGAAACCGCGCGGCGTCAGCTAGTATACAATATAGGTATTCGGGAACTGTCCAGTAAAACAATGGAAACACATGCACTGCAAACCTAGAAAAAGACTCAGCATTTTGCCAAACAATTAATTCTGTGTAGCTTATTAACAAGTTTTGTTTTTGTCATTTGACATAAAGTCCCATTTTCCGTTATCCTACAAGTACCTTAGCTAAATATAAGTTTGACAAAGGAAATATTTACCTAAAACTCCTATAACAAAACCAAAGAAACAATTGGTCGTTATCGGTGTTGGTAATGTTTAAAATAGAACAATAACTGTATGACGATAAGCTTATTTATTACAATAAATTAACGATATCTATTAGCCGGTTACTAAATTTACTGCACAGCGAAGCAAATTATATTGAAATAAACTGGACTAACTACCGGCTGGGATTGCAAAATAAGTCTACGGACAATAACTTAATACTGAAATATATTGAAAATTGCGAATTATAACTAAGGTACCTATCTAACTATGTTATAATTATTTGTCTATAATATAATCTTACCTCATTGGTTGTAACTCGTCATCATCATCTCCTTACCCTTATCCCACTTAAGTGGGGTCGGAAAAATATGTCAATCTTTTCCATTCGTTTCTATTACTCGTCAACTCATCATCCACTCCTTTTACACACATGTCCTCTTTCACACAATCCAACCATCTCTTCTTTGGCCTTCCTCTCCTCTTATGACCTTCCACTTGCACATTTAACATTTTTCTAGTAATATGACTTTCCTCTCTACGCATTACATGTCCATGCCAAGCTAACCTTCTACTCCTCAATTTTTCTGTCACTGGCGCCACCTTCAGACTTCCTCTTATATACTCATTCCTTATTTTATCTATTCTTGTCACACCACACATCCATCTCAACATACGCATTTCGTTCACATGCATTCGTTTACTATCCATCCCTTTCACCGCCCAACATTCTGATCCATACAGCACGACAGGTCTTACAACCGTTTTGTATATTTTACCCTTAAGTCTAAGAGGCATTCGCATTGGTTGTAACTCGTAATATCTAAAAATCAAGGAACGTTAAAAAAGGTAAAGGTGCAAATAATGAGAGTGAATTAATGTGACTAAAAGTAACTGATGTACTTATTTTCAAGCTGTAGGTATAGTAAGTCTTCATATTTTATTTCGTTTTAAAATATCAGGTCGCAATCAAACGAAAACTTGAATTTTCAATTAAATGAAGATATCATTCGAATTAAGAGGTTTGAAAGGGCAAATAGACAAATACTGAGAAGAAAAAGGTTTTTTTGAGATTTCTCTACGTTTGCACCTTGACATAGTATAAAACAAAGTCTCTATCCGCTATTCCTTTGCTTAGATATTTTAAACAACTAACACATTTCAATGCAGCTTTATCAATAGAATATTGATTCAAGAGAAAGGTTTATACGTAAAAATAAAGAACATAGTGGTTCTACGTTACCTTTTGATATAATTTTATCTCTTTGTCACTCTTTTATTATGTGATGTTTAACATCTGAAATCACACGGTTTGGATTTGCAACTCAGGTCAATAAGTCCTTTATTTACAACGCCAAGCTATACAATACACTGCTACATATTACTGAACTACCAAAAAGAAACTGAATTTCATGAAATGCATGCAATTTTTTAATGACAAGTCAATCTGAATAACATTTTGAAGCAGTGTTATCAACTCCCAAAAATATTTATCCCCAAAGTTTGTGTCAAAAACTCCTAAAATCGCCTTAATAATTAAGTTGTCCCCCTAAAAAATACTTATAAATTAATATGCTGTAATATGTTTCAAAAGTCTTTATTTAATACATAAAATATTACGTCTTCATCTGAAGATTTAGATTTTTTAAAACATACATGTACGTCTTCATCTGAAGATTTAGATTTTTAAATCATACATGTTGACATTAAATAAATAACAAAAAAATATTGGATAAAAATTGGCCACAAAATCGCCACAGAGTGGTTGAAAAAATTACGTATTATATGTCGTTCAATGTCGCTAGGTCAAGAAAGAAATATTAACATTATCAATTTAAAAATACATATTAAGGAGTCAAAAAATCCCTGATAATACCCCTAAAAATTTCAGACCCCTAAAAAAATCCCATCTCACTTATTTACCCCCTAAAACTGGGGGGAAAACCCCTAAGTTGGGAACCCTGTTTTGAAGTATAAACATCTGCGTAGCTAAACAAGTTCTGCGCTGACATAAATTAATGCCACTTATTGTTTTGCGGGCGGTATTACGAGTTCTGTGACCACTTTTACTGCGAGCTAACTTGTAGGAACATAATGGGAAGTAGCTTGCTTGTAATTTCGTGCCATGGCCTGCTTTTAACCAACTGATATTGACTTCGTTCTTTAGAAAATTCAACTTTATCTGTTTGTAGTAGGTAGGTATGTAACTCTACTTTTTCTTTTTTAAAGAAACTACTAAAGCTCCGGAAGGCCTAATCAACTGAAAAGACCCAGTAAGAATCATCATCATATCAGCCGATGGACGTCCACTGCAGGACATAGGCCTTTTGTAGGGACTTCCAAACATCACAATCCAGAGCCACCTGCATCCAGCGAATCCCTGCGACTCGCTTAAATTCGTCAGTCCACCTGGTGGGAATAGTAAGAATAGACCCTTATTTTTAGAGCAAATACGCTAAGTAGTAGTTAGGTTAGGTTTTAAAAAAAACATGGTTTAATAATTTTGTATTTCACATAATTTCTACGACGTTTAAAGTCATTTTTTTTTAAATTACTTACAAGCATCTATGTTATTAAGAACATCAATATTTTATAATACCACCTTAATAATGTAGTGATACTGTAGTGTATGTTAGATTAAGTCTTTGTTAGTTGTTAACCGGCAAATGTATAATGTGCACGGAACGGAAAAGCAGGAAAAGACCAATTTGATTATTTATGGATGACGTGTAAGTTTTATCACGTTATTTCTCTATGATTTAATTGGTCAATACAGAACCTCTTTGCTTCAGATAAAAACACCCGAGATTAGAAGGTACAATAGAGCAGAGTTACAATAAGGTATAGACAAACTTGTATTGCCAAGCATTAGATACTGGTACCCTTTCATAACTTGAACTAAACATTTGAAGTCGCGAGTTGGAGATCATCATCATCATCATTATCAACCCATATTCGGCTCACTGCTGAGCTCGAGTCTCCTCTCAGAATGAGAGGGGTTAGGCCAATAGTCCACCACGCTGGCCCAATGCGGATTGGCAGACTTCACACACGCAGAGAATTAAGAAAATTCTCTGGTATGCAGGTTTCTTCACGATGTTTTCCTTCACCGTTTGAGACACGTGATATTTAATTTAATAAAATGCACACAACTTTAAAAGTTGGAGGTGCATGCCCCGGACCGGATTCGAACCCACACCCTCCGGAATCGGAGGTAGAGGTCATATCCACTGGGCTATCACGGCTCTCACGGAGTTGGAGATGTGAATTAGATAAACTATGTCAATATCGACAAGTAAAGAAACAATTTGACATTGCTATATTGCATGATTTAATCGATACATTTCCAACCTTAGTCCAAATATTAGTATATACTTATCTACATTTTGAAATGCAACTTAACGTTTTATTTAAATACTAGGAGTTGAGAAGCTATTAAAGGTAGCAATAAACAAGTTTACACATTTACCACTATTTAAACAGTTTTGAGTTTTGCAGTGCCTAATTTTATATGAATTGGAGGCACAGTTTCTTTTTATAATATAAAACGATACTAAGTATCGAATATGTCGTTACGCCAAATCCTAATAAGAGGTTATTAGATACAAAGTATTTATATCAGCATCGATTTGCAGCATTACGACCGGTCGTATCCTTAGCTGCTTCTGTGCGTGACTTTCACGTCCCAGAAATGACGTCCGGACGTATGCTCTCTCCCAATCGATTTACAATATAAAGAGGAAGCCTGGAACTGGTGCCAGTGATTAAATAGCTGCGGAGTAAAATGTTAGCGTGGTAGGTTAGTGTCTGGTAGGGTTTCAGATCACTGGGTATCTGAATGATACTATTACTGAAAAATCCCTTACCCTAAGAATAATACAAAACTTAGAGAACTTAAAAGTACTTAAATATAATCTCTCTGAACTCGGTATTCTCTGAACTTCAAGTATCCAACGGATGTGAAAAGTACTTACTTATTCTTAAAGCAGGAAAAGAGCTTAGCTGGTAGCCTCGAGCATCATGGTTAATAAGTGGATACATAATTCTCTTTCTAGCGTCAACTCGCTTAGTAGTAAGGGAGCCGAAGGGGAATTTTCGGATTTACTTGAGCACGACAGATTAGTAACTCTACATATAAGCTCCTGATATTGTATCTCCCCGATATCTAACGTCACCCGGACGTGGACAAAAACTCACTACCTCGGGGATGCCCGGACTGATACACTCAGGCCAAAACACCCTACCCGAACAATCGAACATTCCTCTAAGCCGCGGTCCGACTCTCAGAGGAGACGCCCTTAGAGAGTCCTTTCGCCCATCTACTGCATCTGCCTTCGGGCCGCATCAGGCAATGCTGCTGCGCTCGCCCAAACCCCACAGTGACGCCGCTGAAATCCCACGAGGAGGAAGGAGCCTACGGCTCTTACAAAATCAGAAAAATAATCTTGATATTGTAGTGTACGTTCAGAGCAACGTAAAAAAAACAACTTTTATTAGCTTCAAAAATAGTTAATTGCTAGAATACTAACGGCATGGGAGGGTTATTTCTGCGTTTAAGCCACGAACGCAATTATTTTGAAGTAAATAGTACCAGAATAACAACAAAAATATTTTTAGACGTTCTCGCAGCCGTAGTAATTAATATAAGTTGTCAATAAAATCTATAGTTTTTTCCCCATCACTTAAAGCGGAAATAGTATAGAACCATTTATTTTTCTTATCATCTAATCTACCAAATCTAAAAGGTTCCCGCGACGCACGACTACAGCTACAGCCACATTTAGCACCATGGTCTCCTCTACCATAGAAGGCAGTAACAACCTAATGAGTTATATTTAGTAGTGTGCCGCTGGTCAGAACAATTTAGCACTTCCGTATTCGTAACAAAAAGCATGCTCATGACTCCGAGCTGTAATTCGCCTCGTTATTATTTTTTTTGTTTAAGAACTCAATATCAATGTTACTTAACATTTTGGTACGTAATGCGGTCATTGTTTTTTTTTTATTCTTTGCCTCTTTCGGCTCACTTATAAACCGATATACCACAGCACTGTACGATTTTTTTTTTATTTTTGTACTTTTTTATTTTAATTTAATAAAAATACAATTTATAGCGTAACAGTTGATTATTATTTTTTTTATTGAAAAGAAAGCTGATTACTTATTACGTTAGAACACAATATTGTTGAGTTGTTTGCAGGCAAATCTGAACAAAGCGTGCTTTCTGAACTGGTGGTAGAGTCTCTACAAATAACTAGTCTTACTTGACGTTTCAAACGTGCTTCTAAACTAAGCCTAAGTAGGTACCTGCTTTAAATTGATAATTTCATCATAATAGAATATCAAAAACAAACTTTATCAATGTAGGTTAAACTAAAAGAATAAAATATTTACATAGTATGGTTTAGTCAATAAAACCCTTAAACCAAAAATCCAAGTCATGCATTTAATTGTATTCCGAACATCGACATCTAAAAAAGTTCTAGAGCTTGACAAAGGTGGACATAAATAAAGCCAACCGGCAGTTAAATTAAGTTCAAGTTTGCAACCGTGAAGACTTTTTACCTAATTGTCAGCGGAGAGAACAACCACGTAACATGCGATTACATGCATCGTTTCTGCATAATATGCGATTGATGAATAACACAAGTCGTATTACATTCGCACTCATTACGAAACAGCCATGCTGAAATTTTGCGTGGGTAAAAACATTGGGATATACAAGCACTTCGTAGACGTATAGACGAATAAATCCTTAGATTACTAACTCAATATGACTTCGAAATCCATTATTATTTAGGTACACTAATTAATCCAAGCTGTCGTAATAATCTGTATGAAAATTTTAAATTAATATCACAACAATGAGAGGTGGAACTCAAATAATTTATGGTAAGATACACTTTTAAATAAAAAAATAAAAATTTAGACGGAAATAAGGTACTATCCTCAGAATAATACATATAGACCTAACAATTATTCACTCCAAACGTAAGCCACTTCTATGACTATGTGCGCGTAAGAGCTAAGTTAATTTATTTTTTTTTTTTTTATTCTTTACAAGTTAGCCCTTGACTACAATCTCACCTGATGGTAAGTGATGATGCAGTCTAAGATGGAAGCGGGCTAACTTGTTAGGAGGAGGATGAAAATCCACACCCCTTTCGGTTTCTACACGGCATCGTACCGGAACGCTAAATCGCTTGGCGGTACGTCTTTGCCGGTAGGGTGGTAACTAGCCACTCAATAATTTCACTCGCCGACACGCAAACAAGCATAGCGATGCGTCAAGGGCTCCTATTTCGGGGCTCATAAAACGGCTTACGAATCCTGCGACTACACAGTATCTATGTGTTATAAATCTATGGTAATATCCTTAACAACAATTTACTACTTTTACAATACAATATTGATATTTTATTCGAGCGAACATAATGTACGTACCTAACGTTCATTATATTCGAGACTAGCTGACGCCGCACGATTTCACCCGTGTGGTTCCCGTTCCTTTAGGAATACGGGAATAATATATAGCCTTCCTCGATAAATGGGCTATCTAAGACTGAAAGAATGTTTCAAATCGGACCTATCGGTTCCTAAGATAAGTGCGTTCAAACAAACAAGCAAACAAACAAACAAACAAACAAACAAACAAACAAACAAACAAACAAACAAACAAACAAACAAACAAACAAACTACTCAGCTTTATAATATTAGTATAAGTAGTTCTAAAGTGGTGATATGTGCACGTAATGATCGAGAAACGACAGATCTAGAGTGTGTTGTTCCCGAAATAAAGGTCCAATCATTCTCAATTGCCATTTGTTAAAATAGGCTATTCATAATATTGATTGAACACAAGACGAATACTCCGTACATTGTCCCCGAACTGGTTACGAGAATTATTGTACAATAGATGTTTAGAATCATCTAAACGTAAGAGTTTTAAGGCCTATAAATGGAGAAGGCCTTATAACTCTTACGGCCATTAGTTATTGATAAAGCATATTGTTCTACTAGAATCGATATTACAGGTGATAAATTATGAAGTTCAAATTAAGACTCGTTGTTGATTATTATTTCATAGTTTAGCTTATCTTATTTAGAAGCTAGAACCTTAGTTACATAGTTAAGGTGTTTATTGGAGGGTTGGTATAGAGACATCTCTAGAATTCCCGGGTCGACTGGTAAATAAATAAAAACTGTTTTTGCCAAAAATACAGTGCATACTTCAAACTTCGAAAAATGTATCCGTATTTGCAAATTGTACACCGCTGATTGATAGTCATCTGATCCAATCGTTCGATCGTTAGTGTTTGCTGTAAGATGCACCTATCAATCCAATTTGTTCTATTGTAGTGCCTGTTTACTAACGAGATTGATAAGGCATTGGAAAGTGATGAAGAACCTACCACATCACTTTCCAATTGTACTGAGAATGCGTTTCTAGAACCTGCAAATTCACTGGGCATTCATGAAACACAAACCTCGATGACTAATTTATTGATTGAATGATTCAAGGGAGACCTTAAGATCCAATTTACGTCTATGCTATCTACACCCGTCAAACTATAGTCGTACTTTCTTTAATTATTATGATTGAACAACATTATGAAGTATTTTTTATATGTACTTATAGTAACAATTGATGGACCAAGTAGATGACCAACCTGAGTGAAAAATCATCGCATAAACAAATAAATGATGTAGTCCCAGTGGATACGACCTCTGCCTTCGATTCGGAGAGGACGTATGTTCGAATCCGATCCGTGGCATGCTACTCCAACTTTTCAGTTGTGTCCATTTTAAGAAATTAAACATCACATGTTTCAAACGGTGAAGGAAAACATCGTGAGGAAACCTTCATACGTGAAAATTTTCTTATTTCTCTGCGTGTGTGAAATCTGCCAATCCGCATTGGGCCAGCATGGTGGACTATTGGCCTAACCCCTAAATTTAGAAACAATTGTTTCTAAATCATAATAGGTTCCCGCTAAACAACCCCGTCATGTTTACAATAATAATTAAAATCTATAGAGCAAAACATTTGCACAGCTAACAATATCTTGAAATTATACCCCGATATTCAAAAGGAGGAGATTCTCAATTTGACGCGTATGTATTAAAAAAAAAAAAGAAAACAATTAGAGTCTGAGCTGCATCTTTCCTATCACGATTCCTAGTAGTGACCACGGAGTATCAAGGCCACGATAGTAGCAACAAGAGCACGTGACTACAGCGGATGGCGCCAAGCTGGGCCAAGGGTCAATTGACGGCTAATTGTAGACTCTCATTGTTACTCAGTACTGTGTCAGTGGCCTATCGTATTTTTAGTTGCCTATTTATAACTGCTTTGTGCCTAATCGTGTAGTAATCTTGTACCTATAATACACAAAACAGTTAATGGACAATCTAATAATACTCCTATTTATACATATTGTATAGACACGTAAAAACATGTTGATTACGATCGAATTAAAAGAATAGTACCTACATACCTACTATTATAGTTAGGCTCTGAGTACTGTGTCCGTATATCGTATTTTTAACCGATTTCAAAAAGGAGGAGGTTCTCAATTCGGTCGTTTTTTTTTT
Organism: Bicyclus anynana; assembly: GCF_947172395.1. Classification (NCBI taxonomy): domain Eukaryota; kingdom Metazoa; phylum Arthropoda; class Insecta; order Lepidoptera; family Nymphalidae; genus Bicyclus; species Bicyclus anynana. Next base: position 8,056,282 of record NC_069098.1, read on the forward strand.
AGTTGCGTATAACTGATTAATGCATAATCGTGGAGTAACCGTGTACCTATAATGCACAAAACATTTAATAGATAATAGACAATCTATTATTTCTTCAATATATACTAATATAAAAAGCTGAAGAGTTTGTTTGTTTGGTTGAACGCGCTAATCTCAGAAACTATTGGTTCGATTTGAAAAATTATTTCAGTGTTAGATAGCTCATTTCTCGAGGAAAGCCTTATATTATCCCTGTGTTCCTACGCGAACGGGAACTACGTGAAACCGCGCGGCATCAGCTAGTTTACAAACAATGCGTAAGATTACGAAAGTTTGAATAGAAAAAATAGTACATTACCTACTTGTTGTTACTCATTATAACGGTATTTTCAGTTGCCTATGTATAACTGTTTTGTGCCTTATCGTGGAGCGATCGTGTACCTATAATACACAAAACAGTTAATGGACAATCTATTATTGCTCCAATCTAAACATAATGCCTATTAACGATTACGATAACTCGATTGTAACTAATAGTAAATACAAATACAATTGAATAAGTAAACCTATATAGATATAATGTTATTGTTTCGACTGAACCAAATTAACATTCCGGTTTAGACTGAGATTGCGGTGGAATATATTTTAAAATCCATTTATAATTGACTCCATTGCAATATTAATACAAAGTAGAAAGTATAAGAAGAAAAAATTTTTTAGAACTTCTGAATTTACTCAGGTAGCTTGGAGAAATTATGTCAATCTAAAGGCGACGCTTTCAGCATTCAGCAAGTGTTTGCATGTCGTCATTATTCTGTCCCAAATGTTGTGACGTGAGATTTGAGAGGATAAGGTGCTGTAAAGGCGATCCTGTACTGACGAGCAGAACTTGTCGATAGGTGGACCGATGACATTCAACGGGGAAAAAGCATTGATATAAATCGTTAGATGGGCCCCTCCATACTAAAGAACGTGCAATTTTATGTCATTACCCAAAGACGTGCACACACATCTTATCTTAGTAGGTACGTAACAAGCGCATACTGTGAGTGGACGTAGACTTAAAAAAATATTTACTGTTTTATTTTATTTTAATCCCTTAATGCCTGCCTTCGTGTTTATTTTGGAAGTGTGAAAACACAAGCCACAACATGAATACAGAGAAATGTGTTACGAGTTATGTGTTCGTACTCAATGTGCGAAACCAATGACAATTCCGCGACGCTTTGAGGCCCATCTAACGATCTACGATCGGTGGGAAAAAGGGAGCCGATGGATGCAAGCGACTCATGACTGCGGTGTTTGAAAGTTACCAATATGCCTATATCCAGCAGTGGATGGCCATCGGCTGACAATGATGATGATGATGATGATGAAAGACTTCAGGCTCAAATGGTAGTGCATCTGAAATTGGCCTTGATGATCTCTTCTAACTGGCTGAAGCTTCGTTATCAAGCTTTATCGCTATCTATCGCTATTTATCTCTAATTCCCCTACAAGTACCTACTTGTACATAATTAATAATGATACTGGCTGTTTCCGCACGTGCTTAACGATTTAATTAACTTTTAACCCTGATCGTGATCTTACAATAGCGATTGCATTAATGCTATAATTAATTAAGACTAACTTTTCGAGACTGTTTACTCTAAGTATTGCAATAAACACAGTGGAGACATTAATAGTTTCAGTACTCGACAATTTTCAATTGCAAAACATTTATTTTTATTCTAGTGTGTTTTTTAAAAGATTAGCTATTAGTGTGATAATGTTATGATGAAAAATTGGATGGTCCTAATAAAACTAGCAATAAAACTGATACAAAGCATTTGTTCTGTACAGATATACTCGACACCAAAGGGGGTAGAGTATAACAAAATAATGGACCAATAGCCCTCCTGGCATAGACTAGTTCTGAACCCAGAAAAGCATTTCTGGGTTCAAAACTGTCAACAGAATGCGGTCTTCGGTTTATGTAAGCTCACTACCTCACAGCGCCTGGTCTATGAGTACCCATAAAGTATTTTCTTCTTATAGTAATTTAAAAATTGTGTGTTGAAAGGTATCAGTACATATTGATACACAACACTTTAATTGAATTTAACGATTTAGATTGACAATAACAGGTCAAGGCACGATTGCCTGCGGCACAAAATACCTGCAGTTTAATTAGGTAACTATAGGAAGCCGAAATAATCAAAAAACTATCAAATCACTTTAAGAAAAATAAGTTTATTTTAGAAGGTAAACATTTGTGTACTTTGAATATGGTATTTGTACACCGAACCCCGAGGTTGGTTCCGAGACTTTGTCTGTTGTTGGTGGTTTCATAAAAAAGTTCAGACCCACACAGCGGGCTATGCAACGACCTATGCTCGGAGTGTCTCTGAGTGATCGAATCAAATATGAGGAGATCTGTAGAAGAAACAAATTCACCAACATAGCTCAACGAGTCGCGAAGCTGAGGTGGCAATGAGCGGGGCACATAGTTCGAAGAGCCGATGGACGTTGGGGTTCCAAGGTGCTGGAAGGATTCGCTGGATGCAGGCGGCTCAGGATCGTGATGTTTGGAAGTCCCTACAAAAGGCCTATACCTTTCAGTGGACGTCCATCGGCTTATATGATAATGATGATGATGAATATGATATTTAATTATTTATTAAATATCGTAAAAAGAAATGAAAGCCGAACATTTTTTCTGTTAAAAGTTTTGTCATTATGTTTTGAAATTGCACAGCAACGTATCAATAAGTACGCATTGACATTATCTTTTAACCCAAATGTTTGTTTGCAAAACAAAATAATATAAAATGTGTGTAATAAAAAAATATTCTAATCGGTGAGCTGCCAGTTACTAAAGCCCATGAGGCCGCTTTATCACTCGACACAGTGGGGTCAACCGATAAGACCCTATCGACGAGACCTCGCTTCGTTTTAGATTGCAATAATATCCTCTGTTGTAAAGTTGAGCGTATACCACATCCTTCCTTATTCATCACCATTAAGGTCAACTGCTGAGTATAGGCCTCTTGTAATGACTTACAAACACCATAGTCGTATATTTTGACGGCCTCCGTGGCGCAGTGGTAAGCGCGATGGATTTACAAAACGGAGGTCCTGGATTCGATCCCCGGCTGGGCAGATTGAGATTTTCTTAATTGGTCCAGGTCTGGCTGGTGGGAGGCTTCAGCCGTGGCTAGTTACCACCCTACCGGGAAAGACGTACCGCCAAGCGACTTAGCGTTCCGGTACAATGCCGTGTAGAAACCGAAAGGGGTGTGGATTTTCATCCTCCTCCTAACAAGTAAGCCCGCTTCCATCTTAGATTCCATCATTACTTTACTTACTTTACATTACTTACCAAGTTGTAGTCAAGGGCAAGTTAGCCCTAAAGAAAATAATTAAAAAAAAATAGTCTTGAAGCATTGCCTGATGTCGTTGGTTTACGTTCTTTATTACTCCGACGACTTCAGGTTTTCTCAAATCTCATACTACGTCAACATTTCTCATACGTATGGCTAGGATATAGGATGCCCTTCTCTCGTCTGTTTGTCCTGATTGTAACAACTTGGTAAGCTACGAGTATATAGGTACATATTTAATAACGAAAAGGTGTTTTCAAACATGTGGGTTCTATCTTAGTCTACCTACAACTGGTCAACAATTACCATGTGATTGTGGTCCAGCAAGAGCATAATTAATATTAAAAAAATCTTAAAATCAAATGAAATACATAAAGATAAAATAAATCATATTCACCGCAACTTTATTTTAATTATTTGACGCTTAAAATTTGTTTAGTAAAATGTTTTAACTAGAGTAAAACAGCTCAACGAATCATTGTACGATCTAGTTTGATGTGCGCTAACCTTAAATGTTGCAACGAGCATTTCACTCTCACTTTTGAAATAGATTATTGTCGTTCAACGTTTCGTAACTTACTTTAGATACCGCTACAGTTGCAATATAGTTATGTGGTATAGTTATGTGTCCTAACTATAATCAATGGCTTGTATTCAATATCGATAATAATCGTGTCGTCATCAACCCATATTCAGCTCACTGCTGAGCTCAAGTCTCCTCTCAGAATGAGAGGGGTTTGGCCAATAGTCCACCACGCTTGCCCAATGCGGATTGGCAGACTTCACACACGCAGAGAATGAAGATAATTCTCTGGTATGCAGGTTTCCTCACGATGTATTCCTTCAGCGATTGAGACACGTGATATTTAATTTCTTAAAATGCACACAACTGAAAAGTTGGAGGTGCATGCCCCAGACCGGATTCGAACCCACACCCTCCGGAATCGGAGGCAGAGGTCATATCCACTGGGCTATCACTGCTCTCTGATAATAATCACAAATAAATAATTATTATATTAAACAATACACACATCGTCATCTAGCTCCAATATATGCGTAGCTTTTGTTATGGTTACAAAAGGGAGGCGTCCACAGATCTCCATCGTACGTATCGGACGCTACTTTAAACATAACGAATATTATAAATAAATACTCTATTTTATTAAAATAACTAACATGTACACACTTTATTTTAAATAACACCCCATAACCCCTATTATTAAATACAGTAATCGAAGCGATGAAGGTTAGTGTTAAGCGTCGAAAAATAAGGTTAGTGATCTAGGGTTAGACGCAATTGTCCTTAAGATGCCTGTTCCCTCCTATTTTTGAGGTGCTCATAAAAACGAGTCAAAAAGTACAAACCCAAGAGGATATCCAAGACCTTTTTTGCAGATCTAATATCATATAGCACATTTGAAACGAAAAAATGGCATCATTATCAAAATCAAAAAAGAATAATAGGACCCTATTATTCCTTTTTGCTTAAAACCTTCTACGCCACAGACAAACACAGGCACAAAGACAGACATATAAAACTTATAATACTCCTCTTTTTATCCGGCTACGGCGAAGCCAAAAGGAAGGATACCTAATAATGATTTTGGTAGTCTATGTATGTATGAGTATGTATTTAAGCGTGTATGTTCCATTGTTGCCCCTAAATTATTAAACCGATTTTACTGAATGTGGTGTTAAAAGATTCGTAATAATAGCCCGGGTAACATAGGCTATATCAATTTTATGTTTTTTTTTTATTTCAAGGGTTAAATGAAGAATATGTATATCAATCTATATACATCCGCGTTAAGCTGTCAGTTATATTGTAATAAGTAATGAACATGCTATCACAACTCCGACCTACTTTTGGGTGATAAGCGTAATTAATGAATGGTGTCGCTGATAAGCTCTCTATTTATCCCTCATAATACTCCTTTATCTCTTCGAAAGTAAAAACAGAGATAACCAGAAGAGTCAATAACATATTTTCTTAGAAATATAAAAATTCCGCGTACTTATCAGCTGTGGGGCTTGTGAAATAAACAAAAGAAGACAGATGTCTTTTATTTTAGAATTTTAAGCTCTATTGAAGCAAGTAAAGCTGTTTTATTGGAACTATAAAGTAAGCAACAGTATAAAGCTTACTTTAGCGTATTAATAAAATATATGGCTATTTTTTTTATAAAAAAAACAAAAGTGACTATTCATACAGAAACTACTACGAGTAATTAAATTATTTTATTTTATTTATACGGTTTCCAAACCAATACAAAACCAATACTTTTTGTTTTGAATCTGTTAGAATTGAGCCAAAGTCTCACAAATTCTAACTTCATTATAGAAAATAAAACACGCTGGCTAAGAGAATCGTCCACTCAGCATAATGCTACAGAGACAGTTGCGTTATGTTTTCAGGGGAAACCTTTAAAGTGGATAACGTCACAGACATTAATATAGTCTAAAAATAAACATTGTAGAAACAAAAACAAATCTAACAATAAAAAAAACAAAATTTTAAAAAAATAGTAAAAAGATAAACTCTATTACACACAAAACAAACAATAACATAACAAAGAAAGCAGTATAACAAAAAGAAAATAAGTGTAAGCATGCAAAGGCAGCTAAAAGCAATCTCATACAGACAACCCCTGATGATAGAAACTTAGAAAAAAAAACGCGTCGAAATGTGAACCTCCTCCTCTTTTTAAAGTCGGTTAAAAAGTTAAGAGTACCTTATAGATTTAGAACAGTAGTCCGGATTAAACAATTATAATTCAGCATCGCCAGATATTTGCTGAAGATAATTGCTAAAGTTCCATCCACGATCTAAAGATTGAATAGAATGCTCGGTCCTCCTACCGATTATGCAATAGCACGCCGCTGGCCGACTATTTCGTTGAAAAAAAAAACTAAACACTTTTTGGCCGATCTTATTGTTTCCAGCGTGCGATTTATGTGACTGTCTGAACTGCCTTATAGACTAAGAGACAGTGTATGCCTAATTTATTAATACTATGTTTTTATTATAGTAGAAATATACATATTACATTTTGTGTATATTCTCTCAATCAATCTACATAAATAATTAATATTTAAGTGTCCCTTTAACTCTTATTTTAAGAAAGATACATAGTACTTAGTAGGTACTTATTAAAAAAAATCTGTCTCTCTAATTGTTCCGGTAAATATCTGAATTGGCTCAATCTATTTAGACAGGACTTTCACTGGCTGATAGCTGTTTTTTATGGAATACCATAGGCTATATTTTGTCACAGTATTCCTACGGAAATGGGAAATATACGTATGACATCGCCGAGCGTCCGCTAGTGTTGGATAACATACGACTACAAACAGCATTATCATCGTTATCGTTTTGGGATTATCATATTGATATTTAATTGATAACGTAGGATAATACAGTTTAATTATATTACCCTAATTCATAGATTCGATACGCATCAATAAAATATAATTATGCAGGTGTGCAACGAAGGCCTTTGAGAATTAATGAAGTACGCCACGGATCTTTATGTTTGTGAAGTTAGCTGCGGAATGAGTACAAACGCGAACACTCCCCGCCCGCGCAGTTTGTACCGTTATTGATTCATTGCGCAGTCATTTGTTGCTAACTTCACAAACACAATATCTCGTGGCGAGCACTATAACTTCATTTACGCAAAACATGTACAAAAAAATAATATTAGTTTCATTAAGAAATTATTACTTCAATAAGCTTTTTAACTAAATAATATTTTTTTAAGTGTCGGGCTCTGTTCTAAGTTTTTCTCTGTGCCATATATGCCACATCCGGCACCGGCATAGTGATTCCGTGGAATGTTAATTCTTCTTCTTCGTCGTTACACTCTTGACAGAGTGGTCGTGGTCGTCATTTGGGCGCGGTGGCAAGCCTCACTATCCGTCGCCATTCCTCCCGCAGTGTGGCTCTCCTAGAACATTCGTGGAGCGATCCATGGAGAGCGGTTTTTACTTGGTCAGTCCAGCGCATTGGTGACCTGCCACGTGCTCTTGTGCCCTCCACCTTTCCTTGCACCACAAGTCTCTCTATGGACGTGTCATCTTTTCTTGTAATATGACCAAAGAAAGTCAGTATGCTACATTGGACTATTGAAGAAAGACGCTGTTTGATGCTCTTGGAGGATTGAAATGTTGGATCGGAACTGAGTCCAGGGTATGCCAAGCATTCTTCTCCAGCACCACATTTCTAGAGCGTCTATCCAATAGGAATGCTAATTACCATTAGAAAAGTTCACCCAGTAACAGGCTATATTTTATCCAATGGGAAAGGTAACGCAGGTAAAACCGCAGGGTGTCTGTAATTAATATACAAGATAGAAGAAGCAACTTAAACAAAAGTACGCCAGCTCTTGGAGTAGAAACTTAACTCTACGGACATAACTTGGCAGACGTTTTATTTTAGACCCATTCTGCGGGCACACTTTTTTGAGGGACCCTTTTGTTTCTAAATTATGTAACTTCGAATTTCGTGCGAGTTGACAAAAAATAAATTTCGGAAATGATTGATAGTTTGTTTTGTTCCATGAAGACAGTTTATTTTAAGTTACAATGTTTCTGAATAGAACAAATATTGTCTTATTTATTACTTTTTTGTTCTTCAGATATAAGCTGCAGCTGACTATATTCAGGAAAGAATGAGAGACAATCTTGCTCGTCGTAAGCATTGGTGTAAACTGAAAATTAGAGCGCATTTGCCTAGAATGTATTCTCTAAAGTCTAGACCAGTGATTCCCAAAGTGGTCTATATTAGCGAAAAAAAAATTATGGGTCCATGAATGTGGGGCATAGGCCTCTTGCATGAACCTCCAAGCACAACGGTCTCGAGCCGCCAGCATCCAGCAGCTCCCTGCAACCCGCTTCATATCCTCGGTCCACCTAGTGTAGGGTCCAAAACTACACTTTCCGATGCGTTTAATGAATAAACGCACGTTTCTAATGAGGTTTCTGTTTTATTTTGAACATTGTTTTTGCTTCAACAAAATAGCCGTTATCAATATGTCTTCCAATATTGGACAGACAGCCGCGGCACAGTTTTATAGATCGTTATAATATGAGATACGATACAAGTTTCGTTTTCGTCGGTACGTTCTCGCGTGTCCATTAACTTTGCATGCAGCTTTAGTGCCGTTTTACGAGCTGCAGTATCCCAGCCGGGCAGTAAATAGTTCGTGACCTTTTCTGTGGTGAGACTATATTTTATGACACATATTTCCATTTAGGTACTCGTAAATAAACAAAGACAAAACATTGGATAGAAACAGGCGTTACTTTGCGGAAGTTCATTATGATTATATAATGATTTATTTATTTTGCTATCATCCGCGAAAAGTCGACGAATGCAAATGCAATGCAATGCAAAAATGCAAATGCAAATGCTAATGCAATTGCAAAGTGACTTTGCAATTGCACGTTGTAGAGTCAACATCTCCTGAGGATGCTCCGGTTTCGGGGTGAAACGTACGTAGAGAGTATTTTGTCGGACCTGGGTGACGTTGTCGCATGGGTTCGTCGACTTTTTGCGGATGATAGCAAAATAAATAAATCATTATATAAAGACAAAACATTTACGTACATAGATAAAATTAACGTACCATTCCTCTATTTGTTTTTGGATTATCCTTTTCTCGTGTAGTAGTTATAGGCGAGCTTTTCTGTTATAAATATATATTATTTTAATATCTCGAGATGAAAGAAATAAGTAAATTTTTCCTTTTTGTCCGTACGTTATCTATCATACATAATTTTATGAAGGTTAAAAATTTGTCAGCCCCTACTCCCCCTTACCATAACCCCTCCCCCCCATAAATATATATACCATACCATAAATAAGTAAAGTAGCCGATTATGGAGTTTAAACCGTAGTGACTATTCAAAGATCCTGATCCCCAAATCGTCGAACTCTTCGAACAGCGTACTTACGTAGTTTACTACTTACTACCTTCTACCACTAACTTACTACTTATTTACCACTTCTCAACCACCTACACTACAAGTGTCTAGCGCCTGTAAACAATCGCCTCACTGGCAACCACCTCTATTCCCCAGGGGATCATTCACCCCCTGAGTGTCAAATTATCAAACAATTAGAGGTTAAATTCAACACTCAGCGTCTGAATCAACGCGGCCCCTACAACGTCTACGAAGTCCCTGTCAGACAGGAACACAGCATTTAGCAATGCTGATTGGCGGCAGAGATTAGTAAGAAAGAAGTGCATCCCGGACGAACTGTCAATAAAAACTCTACTAGTGCTCAAAAGTACTAAATGTACTAAAAAGCAGTTCCAAGACATTAATCCGATTTGTTGGTAAGTATATGCCGTAATCCACAGATTGAAATGTGTTTAAAATTTTATAATAATTGCTTAAGATGAAGTGTAGCGTATAAATTTCCAGTGGTTAATGTAAGAATTCTTATAATTTTTTGTACTCACTATTATTTTCTTAAGTTAATATCTACTTCCTCATATCGTCATTGATCGTCTTACAATTACGTAGGCACCATTAGTTTGAATAAGTGTTATTTTATACTTTACCTTTGACGCACTTGAAAGCGGACGATGAAATTCTACTTTATGCAATCTGCACGGAACTGGCTTAACTGAAGGACTTAACTTTTAAAAACAAATTGATAATAAAACTGACGTCATACAACTCATATAACAGAGGTGGTATTCCGCTATTTTGTACTTCTCAATGTATATATTCGCCTATTACAAGTTTTATAAGAAATTTCTATTATTCTCTTAGCATCTTTATTTCTAGCTGAGTTCGACTAGCTGACGCCGTTCGGTTTCACCCGCGTGGTTCCCGTTCCCGTAGAAACACGGGATAATATAACTTTCCTCGATAAATGGGCTATCTAACACTGAAAGATTTTTTCAAATCGGAGCAGTAGTTCCAGAGATTAGCGCGTTCAAACAAACAAACAAACTCTTCAGCTTTATAATATTAGTATAGATAGACGTCCACTGCTGGATTTAATTTGCTGGGCATCTCTTGCATGAATTTCAAAGAACATCAGCCTCGAGCCACCAGCATCCATTACAAGCTTAACCTTAAACGGCCACTTATATCTATGTAGAATGCCAAAAATAAAATGTCACTAACAACGAAGTTTCCATGGAAACCAACGATGTCACTACGCTGTAACTTTACAGAATGCAGGCGCTGGGGTTACATTTGTCTGTCATTATATAAATTTCTAAACAGTTATATAAATCACTCGCTTTTCGCTTCATTTATATTTTAGTATTTATCATCATAAATCACTGGGCATAGACTTTTTGTAGGAATTCCGTAATACCACGTTCCCGAGTTACACTACGTACTACACTACACTACAGGCTTACTCGTACGATTAAGTGCAATAAGTAAGGATTTCTTTATTATTTTAGAGAATTTCACTCATGCATCTCTGACAGAAAATAGTTTGTCATACTTCATCACATATTTTATTCTTTAAAAGTTATCCCTTGACTACAATCTCAAGTGATGGTAATTGGTGATGCAATCTAAAATGGAAGCGAGCTAAATTCTTGTCTTGGCTTAATTCGGGTCTTATAGTTCTTGTAAAAGTTAGAAAGAGAATAAGAATAAAGTAAATACTTATATCAACTTCAGCCCTTTAACTTGATGATTCTTGGACGCTTGGTCTACTCGTAACTGCAAATCTTGCTTGGATTGGGTCCAGGACCGAAAAAATAGATTGCTAGTAGATGGCAGTAATAAATTAATTCCTCCTATTTTACAGTCTTGTACTGTGAGGTCTCTTTTAGCTACCCCATGACATAATAGTAAAGAAGGTCTAGCGATGGTTTTTTGACTGATGTGGTTCTGACTTTTGTTGATGATTTGTTTTCAATTTGAGTCAATTAAGGCTCTTGATCAATTTGTCAATTTGTCAAAGATAAATAATAATAATAGTTTGGAATAACCCACTTTTTATTCGCATATTTTCACCGGAACTACGCGGGTCAATCTGGGGTACACAGCTAGTGATAAACAATTAAATAAAATAAAACAACATCCATCTAGAGTTACATTATACATACACTTGCGGGTTCCAAGACCTCGCTAAAGTATAGATTAAATAACTCATGAATAAAATAAATGATCCATTAACTCTACTTTAACTTACCGCTAGTATCAATATAGGTATGCTACTATAAAGAAACTTAATAAAATACTGGTTAGGCCACTTTCGTGTTGGTTGACTGAATTGTGCATAGGTTACTTACAACCTGTTGCGAAGGCACTTTGTACGTTATTCAAATTAGTGCGTGCTGTTATAATTCGATGCCTTGCCCCGCTATTAGACCTTCGGCGTACCTTCGATATTGTGTACGGGTAAGACTGTATGCAGTTTGTGTAATGCTGCCTATGTAATTGTGTTCCAATGTTGCTATAAGCGATATAGGTTTATAGATATCTTTAAGTCAAGAGGGAGCAATTAGGCATTATCGCTTACCATCGCGAAAAACATTGTGCGTTATCCAAATTAGTGCGATTAGTGTAATAATTCGATGCCTATTGCCTTGTCCCGCTATTAGACCTTCAGCGTACCTTCGACATTGTGTACGGGTGAGACAGTAAGCAGTTTGTATAATTCTGCCTATGTAATTGTGCTCCATTCTCGTTAAAAGCGATATAGGTTTATAGATATCTTTAAGTCAAGAGTGAGGCATCTTCTAGACAAGCGCGTCCCACAATAGGCTTTATCGCTTACCATTGCGAAGGTATATTGTACGTTATTCAAATTAGTGCGATGAGTGTAATAATTCGATGTCTTGCCCCGCTGTTAGACCTTCGGCGAACCTTTGATATTGTGTACTCGAAGTGTCAGCTATGTGTTGTATACTGCTGCCTATGTAATTGCGTTCCAATGTCGTTATAAGCGATATAGGTATATAGATATCTTCATGTCAAGAGTCTGAGAGAACAATAGAGGCATCTTCTAATAGGCAAGTGTGTTCTACCTTAGACATCATCGCTTGCCATCAGGAGTAATTGCAGCTAAACGCTCAGCTTTAAAATCCCCTTAATTGTGGCTTATGTCATCAGCCTAAATCAAATCGACTATCTAAAAAGTCAGGTTGGGTTATGAGATAATGCTGATGATTAAAGTCGAAAACTTAAGATAAGGAAGAGCCCACAACAATCTCAGCCGGGGATTTTTTTCCTTATTAATACTTGTATTAATAAGGCAAATATTCTTTAAAAAAATAGCACTCTTGTAGGAGGGGTGTGGAACTTGGGTATTACATGCTGATAGTTACCAGACGTTAGTGATAATTACCGGAACTGACGGCTTGACTTGCTCAACGGTGTAAATTACCAACTTCCCGATTCCGCGCTAGACTAGCTAGACAGCTAACTTAATGACGCAAACGCTTCATAGTGATGTCACCTCACTCAGACGTCATTGACCACAAGAGGCTGGCTGCCATTTTTTTAAAAACCATCTTGAATTGTTCATAATCATTCTACTCATTCATTCATAATTATCAACCCATATTCGGCTCACTGCTGAGCTCGAGTCTCCTTTCAGAATGAGAGGGTTTGGGCACAGTAGATATAACAAGGTTTAGGCCAATAGTCCGCCACGCTGGCCCAATGCGGATTGGCAGATTTCACAGACACAGAGAATTAAGAAAATATTCTGGTATGCAGGTTTCCTCACGATGTTTTCCTTCACCGTTTGAGACACGTGCTATTTAATTTCTTAAAACGCACACAACTGAAAAGTTGGAGGTGCATGCCCCGGACTGGATTTGAACCCACACCCTCCGTAATCGGGGACAGAGGTCATATCCACTGGGTTATCACGGCTCTCAAATTTCAATTTCAAGTTTTAATTATACGTCTGAAAACGCTGTCCGCCATTATGGTGTTATTATTGTGCCATTAAGTCAAGCAAGTTTTGTTTACTAGTTTTCACCTTCCAGTTTTGTATTAAAAACAATAATTTTTAATAATTATCTACACTAAAAGTGCTTACAGTAATTACTATTTCTGTATTTAACGAGATTCCTGAAAAAGGAAAAGGAGAGGAAAACTGTGAATCAAAGCATACATATACCAAAAAATCGGACATCATTTACTAAAACTATGACGTCATGAAATGGCCGACAGTGGCATTGTGAAAAACCAAAAAAAAAAAATAGTTAAAATACTTGTGTTTCTAAATCTTATTATTTTTTATTAAAATTGTTATATATCGGCCCCTTATTCCCAGCACTATACAAAATTAATATTGTTTATATTAAATTTAGAGTCAAATATCCTATACTAAAATTAATGACTACAACTTCACGTGGCGCCTAACGAAATCTACTTCCCGTTCGATAGGTTGTAGTGAACTACATTACGTCACAACTACATTGTAGGAGGTGGTATTATAATAAATGGCATGTGTACGTTTGGCGACACAACGTCGTTTGTGTGGAAACCGGTCCGTGGTTTCCTCATACGATTAAGCCTCTATAGACGTGCCGACTCGATCTAATCTGATATAGGGTTATTCCAACTTAAGGCAAATCGAATCAAATTCGTCATTTAATGTCTACTTCTTGATTTTACTACCGGATTAGATGGCAGATGCAAACAGGACATCATCGATGTTATAAGTAGTTGGTAGAAATAAGTAGGTGATAGAACGAAAAAGCTCTATCACTATAAAGCTTTACTACTAATCCCAACTTATATATTCTTAATTGGTCAAAGTAGTAGTAGCTAGTAGGAGGCTTCGTCCGAGGCTAGTTACTCACTCTACCGGCAAAGACGTACCATCAAGCGATTTAGAAATCCGGTACTACTTCGTGTAGAACCCGAAAGGGGTGTGGATTTTCATCCTCTTCCTAACAAGTTACCCCGCTTCCATCTTAGATCGCATCAGCAATTCCATCAGGTGAGATTTTAGTCCAGTTTTTTATTTTTTCTTGACGCTGGAAAATGCTTTAACGCATCCCGACCGTAGAATGCACAGACAGAAATGCCCAATCTATTTCCGGTATGTGGGACTCGCTGGCTGACCAGAATACCCACTAAAAGATCAGCCGAAACCACTAAACGATAGCTACATAATTAACGAATAACATGTGCTATACTTACTATATTCGTACTCAATCGGGAACGGGTAGGTACTAGGCAGGTAGACCCGCAGGGCGTTCTCTAGCCATTTGACTCCTAAATGGACGACCGGTCGTCCATCGTATCCGTTATGTGACATGTAAAAAAATATAAAGTAAAACCACTAAGGGCAATAAGCGAGCACAGTATCATGCTCCGCGCGATAGAGGAATATAAAGATTTTTTAAATGGCTCACAACGGTAGATTAAAACTGCATTCACTGACTGTCGGCTTCTTCAACGCATACGGGCTCACTGATCAAATACTCGCGGGCTGATGGCTAGTAAAAAATAATCTGTAGTTTAAAGTTTGCGTGTCTGTGCGTTACAATCAACGTTATTGGAACCATTAGCCGATCGACTGCCTCTCCGTCTCAACGTCTCAACGAACTAATAGATGTGGGATATGCATATTATGAGTATGGACAGCTGCTTCAAGTGGAAAATTCTGTATAATTAGTACCCGGTATAGTAAAATGTATGCAGTTTATCTCTTACGGTAACAAGATTTTTATTCTAAGGTAGGTGGGTTTATTTTTTTATATAAACGAGTAATTAAACTCTAACGGCTTACACATTTTTCTTTTTGTTCGTCTTGATATTTATGGGATACTTTTTATTAAAATAATTAATAACTAGTCAATTCCCAATGAAATAGGTGTTGAGTAAAATTAAAAAAAAAATGGAATCCCATAAACGTACAGTAAGAATGAAGAACAAAAACAAGTCTAGTTAAATTGTTTTTCTCTGTCACCTTACTATAATCAAACATCATGCTTCTGTTTATGTGCGAAGCGATACATTGTGTTCATTCATAAGTGCATACACGACTATTATGTGTTATAATGCTAGGTAAAATAATATAGGCATAGGATAGTAGTTTATTTGTTTGCATAACAAGCGACTTGCGCTGTGTTTTATGTTAAACTAGCGGACGCGTGTTATTCAGTTTCTCGCAAATCTCGCAAAAACCATAGAATTTTTCGGAAGAAAGGTAGCTTATGTGTTAATCCCGGGTATTATCTATCTTTGTTTTAAATTTCAGCCAAATCGGTTCAGTAGTTGCGGCGTTAAGAGTAAGAAACATCCAAGCATACATCCAAACAAACATCCATACAAACTTTCGCGTTTATAATATTACTTGGTGAAATTTCCAAATACATGCTGACTATGTGTCAGCATGTATTTGGAAATTTCACTATCCCTACCACCACCCTACCGGCAAAGACGTACCGCCAAGCGATTTAGCGTTCCGGTACGATGCCGTGTAGAAACCGAAAGGGGTGTGGATTTTCATCCTCCTCCTAACAAGTTAGCTCGCTTCCATCTTAGACTGCATCATCACTTACCATCAGGTGAGATTGTAGTCAAGGGCTAACTTGTAAAGAAAAAAAAAAAAAAAAAAGTGGAGTGTCCATCGGCTGATATGATGATGATGGAGATTATACATTTAGCAGGAAAAACTAAAGTAATTAATAACCAAGTTGAATAAGTTAAACGTTTTCACGGATAAAACGCATACATAACACAATCTGTAATGGAAAATTCCATTATTATTCAAGCAATAAAATGTATTATTAGGCGCCATTGCCATTCAAGGCTTGTTTCAGATTATCATGACTGTCGTTGTAGCTACAGCCTAAATCCGGTAACAATAAAAGAATTCAAAGTAGGAAAAGTCCAGTTTTGAATGGACATCAAGTTGAATACAAGGTATTTGCTAAAGTTTACATTTTTTTGCAATAAGTACTCGTAGTTTATGCAAGCGGAAAGCAAAACAAGTCAGTTATACTATGGTTTTCAAGTCACTATTGAAGAAAAGGTGTTAATAACATCTGTAGGCTAAATAAATTGAATTATATGTCATTAAAGTCATAAACTGTTAGGCACCATCTTCACAAAAAGAGAATCTATTGGTTATAATACAAGAAAATAGATGAAAGAATTACTCAAGAGAGCATGGACCAATCTCCAATGAGCAACAATATCGCAACGATATACAGATATAACTCTCGTTAATTGACGGTACCTTGATATATAATAGTACAATAGTAGGAGAGACTCATGAGAGAACATACCTAAGCCATTCCAATAATGAACGATCATCATCATTATCATTATCATTAGTCTGGCAAGTTCGTTGATAACACTTCCATGATATGCGGGCGACGGGGGAAATAACTGCGCGGGTGTGAAGTCGTGCGTGCGGGGAATTGAGGTACGTCAGTCGTGAGTTTTTCATTCTTCGCTACACGCCCCCGGCCCGCGCGGACCATCGGGAGTGCTACGAATGAAGTTGCCAAGCTGTATCAGCCGATGACACACTTGAAGCCTAGGCCTCTTGTATGGCCTTCAGCCGCCAGTATGCAGATTGGCCCTTTAACCCGCTTGATGTCGTCGGTCCACCTGATGGTACTTTGGGAGGTCGAACAACGTGCGGGGTCACCATTCCAACACATTAAGACCTTACTTTCATAAGGTATCCATTTCTATAATATACTAACTATACTTAGTAATAATGAAAAATCAGGCTCATCACACATATCTAGATATGCGACAGATAGTAGATTGACCGGCTAACTAATATATTGAACATATCAATATTCGAGACGCGATGATAATACTTTTCCTATTTGGTGATGCCACAACATTAAAGGAATTTGTAATTAATTAATTATTCATTAATTATATCAGACGGTAAGGTTATTTTATGTATCCGCAAAAAACATGTTTAATCGTCACAACTACCGAGCGGATGTTGATCGACTAGAGCCTTATCGTAGTTACAAATTACAATTATTAATATACTTCCGTCCCAGGAAATATATCCACAAATTTATATTCATTATTAAATACAATCGATACTACAAAATAGGTTAATGAGACGGCAGACTTCGTAGGGTTGTCAATCATAAATATTTTTTTAATTTTCTTCCATTCTTTGATGATGCAATTTCATCCGCTACATCATTATCATTTTTCATCAGATGTTTTTAATGGGTTAATTTAGTACGCAGAAATCTTCTTTCCTGTAAGGGAAGGGATTTGGTGGTTAGACTCACAATGCTGCTTTAATACGGCTTAGTGTGCGGGTATTTAAAATATTGACCTGTGGGTCGACCTCCCACAGTCTCTCCAGGTGGACCGACGACATCAAGCGGGTGAAAGGGCGGCTGAAGCCCGTGGAATTTGGAAGTCCATCTAAAAGGCCTATCTTCAGGCGTGTCATCGGTTGATAAAGCTTATTCGAAAAATGTTGTTCCTTAATTTTTCTTTATGAATCACAATTTCGATATATTTGCAAAATTTTATGAAAATAAATTAGTTAATGCATAAACAAACAAACAAATGCGTGTACTAGATATTATTATTATTGCTACTTTGTCCATAACTCCAAGCAGCTAAAACAAGGAAAAATATAAAATTAGATGTACTTATGAAGATATGAAAAAATAATCCTAGACCCGTTTTAAACATAAAACCGTAAATTACTATCATATTCTCTTATTTATTTATTACTTCTTTTTTTTTAATTTTTAACAATGTCAATATAAATATAAAATACAAAACACTATTAAAAATTTATAAAAAAAATCAACCCTCCCGCTGCGGAACATTTGAGTGCCCAAGCAACCGGTGGTCAGGACTCCAGAGTGAGGAACCTCCTCACAATACGCGCCGTCTCAAGAATCACTGCCTTTTGTATCCAACAGTTAAGCGAACACTTCTTAAGGTGTTGGTCGAAGCTTTTCGCTATAAGACCATTGACTGAAACAACTATCGGAACAATAATAGTTGACTCAACATTCCACATGGCGTGAGCGAGGTCCAAGTATCATAATTATTATAACTTAGCAAAAAGTAATTAAAAATATTTTATAGAAACTATTAATTACACGTCTACATATCATATGTTTTTTTTAACATTCTGTTCTTGTTTATACCTATATTTTTTGGATATTGTTTTTCAAATTAGTCTCATTAGTCTACATGGCAGCCCTATATATTCTGAGTTGGACCACAGAATGCACACATAATTATAATAGTAAGTGCTGCGCAGCTGAACTCTTAATCAGTTGTTTACAAAGGAAAACCGCGGTGTTTAAACAAAATTAAAAATACTTTTATAACAAGCCGTAACTACCTACGTATTATAAGTTTTATATAGTTTTACTCATAGATGCATTGAACCTGGAAGGTTAAAAAAACCAGAGGAAGCGCGAGGGAACCTAAAAAACCTTGAAGAATGTTTGAAAATCCAAACTTGACTTGTTCTTTGAAGATATACATGTATCAAAGCATAAATGTAGTTGAATGAAAGCTCAACAATTTAATAACAACATTTTTAAGAATTAAATTAAAGGGGTTAGGCCAATAGTCCACTACGCTGGCCCAAGGCGGACTGGCAGACTTCACACACGCAGAGAATTAAGAAAATTCTCTGTTAATTCTCTGGTATGCAGGTTTCCTCACGATATTTTTCCTTCAGCGTTTGAGACACGTGATATTTAATTTCTTAAAATGCACATTACTGAAAAGTTACATGGCGTAGGTTTGAATCGAAAGCAGAGGTCATATACATTAGAGTATCAAGTCTCGTGAAACGTAAATTACTTGTAAAATAAACATTGACTGGTACAATAATTAAAAGGAGCTTCTCAAACGGAAGTAAAGTGTTAAATAGGTATTTATTTGTACAACAAAGTCACTTCCTCGAGGTGTCTGATAATTCTGACAGTGATGAATGGTTATTTAATTTAAGCGCTATCAGACATTCTTGACATCCAAAGCTCGTACCTAAACATATTTGAAAAGTTTTAAAGGAACACGTAATATTATTACATCAAATACATTTTAAATACATATTAGGTGTCTAATTGAAATGACTAGAGAAATAATTATGCAATACCTTAACCTACTATGGAATACTATACCTTAAGAAAGAGGGGAATAAGTAATTGATGATAGTGTTAATCGAATTGGTACAATAATTAAAATAATAGTTTTCAGAGATATAGCTCGAGAATCTTTTACTTTACTTTTGGAAGAAAAAGATCGCGGGTCGAATAAATTTACGATTTCTGTCATTTACCCAAGAGATACTTTTATTTTTTAATATTAACATAATGACTAGATATCTACAATTTGGCACGGGTAGGTATATACAGGGTGCTGGGGAGTATTTTCCATAACTTTATAAGGTTTTGACGAGACCACTTACAGGAATCGAACTGCATAACTAATATTCTATTACTTAACAAAAAAAAACCTTAGAGTTATGGAAAATACTCCCCAACATCCTGTATATTAATCAAGGCTACAGAGTACTAAAAATAATATTTAAACATTAAATTAACGTGTAGGTACCTCTATAGTGGGTGTAATAAAAACGTTTTTCAAATCAGGCATCCATTTTGTGTACAAGGGTTTAAAGTGCTAATATTACATGTGGTCCGACTCTCACTTGGCCGGATTTTTAATGCTGATGACACCATCTCCCCTGTCAAACGCTACTATCTTCATCTTACATAGAAAGTAATAAGACTATTCTTTAAAAATATATCCACGGTATTAATTTGAGGTATAAATGTGGATATTATTGTTGATCAGATAATATATCTACTATTGATGACCACTACAGATACCAACCAATAAATTAAGTATCCGAACAATCAATAACAACTTTGTGCAATATTTCTTAAAGGACATGAGGTCATTTTAAAGATAAAGATAACGTACGTAGGTACGACCACCCGGCTGGCGAAATAAAAAAAAAAAAACAAAAAAAAGCTATCGGCGTATGGCGTGTCACAAATAAACTGTTTTAAGACGCAATTCAATTACACATTACGAGTGTTGATTTAGTTAAACTATGACGAAACGATTACGACTGTGTCCGTGCGTGTTGGTTAATTGTTCGCCGACACGTAAGCTTGTGTAGATTTGATTTACTCCAACTCACGCTTTTGGGCCTGGTATTTGTAAACCAAGGTGAAAAATTGTACGTGAACTAAACACTCTACTTTTTGTAGTTGTAGGCTCAGACCAATTATTGTATAGGACCTGCCTCGCTAGACGTTACTTTTCTGTCAAAGTATATGATCAACGATCTAATGCGATTATAGAAACTGTCTCTATAGTATCGATGTTAAATAGTTGTAATCGTGTTCGTCGATTAAAGAGCTCCGTAAAAATACTTTTTTGTGTAATTGAATTGTGTAAAAAACGGGCAAAAACTTCTAGTTTAGTATAAGATATATACCAAATCTAAGCTCGTTTTCTTCAGAAAATGACAGACAATTTTGTTCGTGACTATGAGTGCGATACAGGTCCTTCTGTAATTGGTCTGAGGTTGTAGGAGAAACCAGGAAAAATGTTGGACGTACCTTGTATTGCTGGCGCTGTCGTCTTTCCGGGGTACCCCTCTGTTAGTAGATAGCTGCAGGCGTGGCAATTTCAAATATTGGCTGGCACGATACGATTGATGAATGGAATATTTGAATCACTTGTCTTATTTAGAATGTAATGATATTATGAAGAACGCCGACTTGCCGCGTTGAGCATTTGAAGAAGAAGAAGGCTCTTGTCTGACAAGCGACAGCTGACAGCTATTGCTTTCTATAACGGCAGCAGGTTTAAGTTATAACTTCTGTCAAGCATCCTGAGACGCACACGTTTCTTATTTTATTCTTGCTCTTTGACAAGAAAGCCCTTGACTGCGATCACACCTGATATTAAGTGATGATGCAGTCTAAGATGAAACCGGGTTTACTTGGAAGAGGCACAAGTATATACTACTCGTGTCTCCAACGGTTTCTACACGTCAACGTACCGGGACGCTAAATTGCTTGCAGATACGTCATTGCTGGTAGTGTGGTAACTAGCTGCGGCCTATGCCTACCACCAGACCTGGGCCAATTTAGAAAGCATAAAATCCCAAGCTGACCCGAGCTGGGAATTGAACCCATGACCTCTCTGTTGAGAACTACAACTTTACCAACTGCGCCAGAGAGGTCGTCAAACTTCCTCTTCAAGGGGGTTTCTAAAAGTCAAGAGTTAATATGCACCTTATGTAAGCGTGCTATTAACTCTTGACTATGGCTACATCTACGCCGATTGTATTCAAGCAATACTTATCATACAAGTATACTTATTGGCTTATTCACGGCATCATAGCGGAACATCCAATCGATTAACGCCCGTAGGATGTTGAATAGGCCTACCACCACGGCTCTAGGCTATACCACCAGACAAACCAGTATTACAGTTACCTAATACTTAACTACCTAAGAATTTTCTTAATACTCTATGTGTGTGAAGTCTGCTAATCCGCATTGGGCCAGCGTGGTGGACTGTTAACCTAACCCTTTTTATTCTGAGGGGAGACTCATGCTCAACAGTGTGGGCAGAATAATATGGGATGTTAATTATGATGATTAAAACTTCAAATCCATCAATCCAAATCTTGGATCTGCAACTCCTAGTTCTACTAGTTAGCTAGCTGTAGGTCACGGTAATTATTATTTGAAAAGTTCATTGTACTTTTAACAAACCGTTTTCTTTATTTCCTTATGGTTTTCATTATTTCTTAGAAAAGTATTATTAACGGGTATTTCAATAAGGCAAATCTTAACGAGGCTAACCGCAACAAATACCTAATGTCGATTGTATTAAAATGCATGTGCAATTGTTTTTATCACTATGAGTATTTATTAAACGGCGGTTTTCGGTAGCCTATTTTATGCTAGTCACTCACCATCCGGTTAGCCCACATGCCTGCAGCGCTAACGGATTGACGCCTGATAAAACTGATCTTGTGTTGATCGCGATCGTTATAATGTGTCATGCACATCGCGACCAACACACACTTAATCAGTTTTATAGGGAGTCGTTAGCTTATTTGATTGTCAGTGGCTGATTTAATTAACGGCCCACTACAGAGCCAAGTAACCCTCCTTATAGAAGGGGATATGGAGCTTAGATCACCAGGCTGCTCTGATATGGGTTGGCGGGTTATAATGTTAGATTCTTTAACGACGAGGCTAACAGACAGTAATTGCGACCGAGGGTTTAACGTGCTCTCCAAAACACGGAGGTTTAACACCAACTTCTCAACTGCGGCTGGAAATTTACTGAAAAAATAATTTCCCGACCTAGGACTTGAAATCAGAACCTTATAATTCTGATGATGATGATGAAGGATCATCAGGATAAGGCCTATGTCAGCCGATAGACGTCCACTGCAGGACATAGGCCTTTTGTAGGGACTTCCAGATCTATTCCTGGCTCTGGATGATCCTTAAACATGGTTAATTAAAGACGTTTGTATCTTAAAAATTAGGAGGTGTAATAGAACTAATCCATGACTTATCACAGACACAGAATTTTCTAATACGTGATTATAATTTGTATTACTAAAGTTGATAAAACAAATTTCTTTTTAAACAGCAAACATACGGTTGGATAGACAATAAGCGGGCAGCAATGTATTTGTGAAAAGTTGTTTTGTATGTGGCCTTTCATTCTGTTGTTACGTTCTCGCGGGTTACTAGAACCCGGCAGTCGATTCGAGGTGATCGGTCTGCCCTTTTTAAATGTGAATACACCATAAAGGGAAGGCCCGATGCGGAATTAAAAAGTACTTCTGCGCGTCTGCCCTTTAGCAAGTTATTTATGGTACTTGTACAATTTTCCTGACCACTTCAAACCAGTGGTGCGTGTAGCGAAACTGGTAACGTATTCATTAACAAAACGATTATTGAGCAACTTAATTGTAACTTATTATAATTTATTAACCAGGTTGTTTATTCTTGAGGGTTCAGGTTGGCTAGGGTTACTAACTGATGTTCAAGGGTAGAGTTGAAAAATTACTCGCAATTCGCAAATTAGTCACGAATCGCATGCGCCTCCGATTGTAAGTCCGGTTTTATTCAAAAGGGTGTGTTGTATTTTTTTTTTAAATTTATATTCAAAATTCATTTATTTCAATTAAGTAGACCGGGAGCCGCAGCAGAAAAAACTGAAACCGGTAAGAAGCACAAGTATGCTTGTTGCCAAAAAATGGCAATGGTGGGCATGATTTGTATTGGTATTAGATTAGCTTAGTTCCTTATTTTCTTATTTATTCTTTCTCAATAAAAAATCAAGAGTAGGCTTACCTTACAGGCATTTTTTAAACGTCAGGTTTGTTACTGTTTGCAATGAATCTATACACCAGCGTAGTGGTTCGGAGCAGGTCAGTACTTTGTTTAACCTTATTTTGCCAAACTCTTTGAAAACACTACTTTATCTTAGGTGCCCAATTTCGTATACTCTTAAAAGAGTTAAATTCAAAAATTAAAGCTTTTAATTTCATCCAATTATTTTATTTAGATCTGAAAATGTGAACTTTTAGGTAATTTTCACCTTTTAGGCATAGTTAAATTATTCTCGGAGTCTTCTTTTTTGGCTATAGGACCTCCTAAACTAAACACCATACGCTCATCTTATATACGATATATATATATATATTAAAGCTCGTTTTTTTATCTTAAAATATATATATTAAAGCTCGTTTTTGTATATTTTAAAAATTAATTTATTGTTTCTGTAGAATCTTCTATCTATACTAATATTATAAAACTGAAGAGTTTGTTTATTTGTTTGTTTGAACGCGCTAATCTGAGAAACTACTGGTCCGATTTGAAAAATTCTTTCAGTGTTAGATAGCCCGTTTATTGAGGAAGGCTATAAGCTATATTTGATTCCCGTATTCCTATGGGAACGGGAACCACGCGGATGAAACTGCGCGGCGTCTACTAGTATCAGATATGTATTGCTGTACGTAGCTAGGTATCTGAGGTAGTAGTCAGTAGATACGTAGAACAAAACAATCCAGTCTAGTCGGTTATTGCACACATTCAGCTCACTGTATCCGGGCCATAAGGAAAACAGACTGGTATGGTGAGATATATGAATAGAATTTTAAAATTACGCTTACCTTTCCGAGACTTAATAGCGTATAGTAAACAAGTATGGTATTTTTTATTTCCATCGTATGATTTACCGTACGACGGAAGATAATTCTCGGTCTACGCAATAGACTTGTACCTACTTGGTGGTTAAAATGCGCATTTTCGAATAAGCAAAAACTTCATGACTCTTATACTATAAACTAGCAGACGCCCGCGACTTCGTCAACGTCGAATTTAGTTTTTCACGAATCCCGCGGGAACCATGGATTTTTCCGTGATGTAGGTAGCCTAAGTGTTAATCCAGAGTAAAATCTATTTTCATTCAAAATTTCAGCCAAATCGCTTCAGTAGCCGCAGCGTAAAGGAGGAGCAAACATACTTACACACACACAAACTTTCGCCTTTATAATATTAGTGTGATGTGATAGTGTGAAGTGTGATTGACTAAAATGAAGTTAAACAAAACGTAGAACTTTGTAAGAATGTTAGACTAAATAACTCAAAGATAAAGCGGTTAGGCCTCTCGGAGAAGTGGTGGTTCGATCCCCGCCCGTTGGGCTATTGTCGTACCCACTCCTAATACGGTATTTTCCGACTAGTTGAAGCAGAATGGTCATATTTAAAAGATATGGCAAATATACTTAAAAAAGTGGGTATTAGAACGCTACTTTTTTTTAGGTTTAAAGGTAATAACGCCATTCATTTTTTTTTCTCATAGACCACTTTTAAATTAAACTGGTACCTGTGAACCCTCTGCTAAATTTCTATCCAAAACTCGACAAAAAAGTGATTAGATTTATGGAAATTGTTTTGTTTTTTGAGTTTTCGTTTGAATCAACAGCCACCACAAAATAACAGTTTAAAAAAAAAATTGTGAAAAATGATTACTTAGTTAATTTATTGATTACTGTGCACAGTGGATGACAAAAAGTAAAATTGTCCAGGCAAACGTTACTTAAACCAACTTTTATTTTTGAATAGCGGACGCCCGCGACTTCGTGCGCGTAAAAATTTATGTAAACTTATCTACCTCTACCTTACCCTGCTCGTAAACCTACCCAACCCTACCCTACCCTACCCCTACCGCTAACGCTAACCCTACCCTCCCCCCACCTTACCCCTACCCTAACCCTACCCGTAACCTATCCATACCCTATCCTACCCTACCCCTAATCTACCCCTACCCTACCCCTACCTTACTCCTACCCTACCGTTAACCCTAACCCTTCCCTACCCCTACCTTACCCCTAACCTAACCTAACCCTACCCTACCCGTACCCTACCTTACCCTACCCTACCCCTACCCTACTCCTCCCCTACCCTATACGTTTCATATCCTTTCCCTACCTCTACCTTGCCCCTACCCTATACTACCCCTACCTTATCCGTACCCTACCCTACCCTACCCTACCCTACAATTTCCCTAAATTACCCCTACCATACCTCTATCCTACCCCTTCCCTATCCCTATCCTACCCCTATCCTATCCCTACCCTCAGCGAAATTGGTCCAGCCTTTTGTGCGTGGTGCAATGACCAAAAATATATAATTTCCCAAGCGACTTCTATGCTAATACTATAGAGGTAAAGTTTGTGTGGTTGTCGAGGATAATCTCTGGATCTACTGGACCGATTTGGAAAATTCTTTTACCAATAGAAAGCTACATTATTTGCGAGTGTCATAGGCTATGTTTGGTCCTCATATTCACACGGGAACGGGAACCACGTAATTGAAACCGCGGGGCGTCATATAGCGGCATTTCTGCGACTTTCAGAAATTTTGTATTATCTCCGAAACTATATAACTAATTAACATACTGTAAAGGGCAAATCTTATCTCTGTAATATCCTTGTGATTATTAAATAATTTATTTTGATAAGGATTTAAGTTTAGTTGTGTAAATAATTACGTAAACCTTAGTTTAAAATTTAAATAATTTATTAAAGTACTAAAAGTACTATATCTGCTAAAATATAAAAGATAGATATATGGTGTCGCGGACTTTTTCGTAGAACTTTTAAAGGTTCAAAAAGCCTCCATACATTTATTTCAGTTATACTCAATGGTTGAGGCAGCGCATGCGAATAAGTAAGTTTTTCAGTCCGACCTGTAAGAGAAAACCCGCGATAACTCAGTAGTTAAATATGATAGAAATGTAAAATATAGCCTATAGCACTCCCCGATAACGTAGCAATCTACTGGTGAAAGAATTTTTAAAATCGGACCAGTAGTTCCGAAGATTACCCCATTTCAAAGAATTGTTACAAACTTACAAACTTACAAACTTACAAACTTTACCTCTTTATAATATTAGTATAGAGTATAGATATCTACTTACAGCACGAAGGAAGCAATCAATTCACAATTATTTTATTTAGAAAATCCCCTTTCGGTATGAAACCAGATAAATTTTCGTGGACGAATCGTGAACCCCTGTTTTTATGTTACGCTTATATAGACCCCTGTTGAGTTTCCTGTGGAGGGTTCACCTGGACCACTTTGAGAGCTAATGCTCTATGCAATGGCGTATCCAGTATAGAATTCATGAATGGTGAAGGAAGTAACCAACACTATCATGTTCAGTGAATGTATGGCTTCACTACATTATAGCTGTAAGCTGCATTGCATAAGTATTTGGAGCGGTAAAAATCGTTTATCGCGTAACGCGACTAAAGGCGTTACTACACGCCTCGTATTTTATATTATGTACATATAATAACTAGCGAGCCCTAACCCTTCTAATTAAGAAAATACTTTCAATAAAAGTTCCAAATTCCCGCATAGTACGATATGGCAATATCGTCCCCATACAGCGAAAAGTCATTAACTCGAAATTCACTGTTTTGAGATATGAGCGTTTTAAAAATAATAAATGCGAAAGTAATACTGTCTATCTGTTACCTTTTCAAGGCGAAAGCAATGATTTTTTTTGTTGGAAGGTACGGAGATAAATTGAACATTGGAGCAGAACATAGGCCATTTTTTATTCCGGAAAAATCTATCGTTCCCTGAGATTAAAAATTATATTATTTACTACTTTTTATATATATTTACACATACTTGTTTCTTGTGTTTTCTTCTATTTACTATGTGCATGGTTCTTTTCTGGCATTTAAGTAAATATATAAATAAATATTTCACGCGGACGAAGTCGCAGGCATTCACTAGTGAATTAATATAATGTGGAAACACACTACGTGTGGCAACATTATCATAGTACGAAGCGTTCTTGATAAGAGTGGTCCCGCATCACGCATGTACGAACATGGCTGGCTAATAATTTTAATAGCTGTAGATATGTTGCCAAATACGCTGAGTAATAGCTGTTTTGTTTATACGGAATGTAGATATGAATGTGGTCCGGTCTGGCTTTCTTGTTGGAAATTTTGAAATGTATCTTTTTAAATATATAAGGAGCAGTCGCCCGGTTTCGGTGACTTGGTATTTGTACTAAAAAATATTAATTATTATCAGATGGCCTCTTTTAATTTACTTAAAAGGAAGATCTTTTAATAGTTATAGAAATATGATATGTTTTAACAATTTTAATTACACTTCTATGAAGCGATTGGGTCTTCCATATCTTCCAACGTTCCATATATAACGTGTCTTCCAAAGACCCATCAATAAAGCCCGTAGTTAAATACTGAAAGAAGTAATTATAAAGGAGGATCCAAACTGTTTAATGCACATTAAAGGGATATATATTTATATTGGATATAAATAGATATAAATTTAACACTTTAATGTGAAGGTTCAGTTTTATTTACAAGAAATAGCTCTATCTAGTTCTAAAAAAATATTTTAATCAAATCATGAGTTTGATCTTCGCCCGCTGGATTATCTATTATTATTATATAAGCCGTGATAGCCCAGTGGATATGACCTCTGCGTCCGATTCCGGAAGGTGTGGGTTCGAATCTGGTCCCGGGCATGCACCTCCAACTTTTCAGTTGTGTGCATTTTAAGAAATTAAGTATCACGTGTCTCAAACGGTGAAGGAAAACATCGTGAGGAAACCTGCATACCAGAGAATTTTCTTAATTCTCTAATGTGTGAAGTCTGCCAATCCGCATTGGGCCAGCGTGGTGGACTAAGGCCTAATCCCTCTCATTCTGAGAGGAGACTCGAGCTCAGCAGTGAGCCAAATATGGGTTGATAACGACGATTATATATTATGCCTATTCTTAACATAGTCTCATAACGACTAATAGGAGAGAAACGGCAATATTAATTATGGAAAATTGCAAAATATGGCAAAGGAGTTAAGGAGAAGAGATTCACCACACTGCTCCTAAGCGTGTTAACGGGTGGTTTTTATTGTGTATTAAAAATTAATAATCTATTTTTAACCCCGACGCGCAAAGAGGGGTTATAAGTTTGACGTGTCAGTCAGTCTGTCTGTTTGTCTGTGGCATCATAGCTCGCGAACAGATAAAGCGATTTCTATTTAGTGTCTTTTTGTGTTAAATGTGACTTATGGGTGAGTGTTCTTAGACATGTTTGATAAAAATCGGTCGTTTAAAGTTGTGGGGGATGAAAGTGGAAAAGAATAACCGAATGTCTGCAAATATACTCGAGTGGGGTCTTAAATGAAAGCGCACTGAAAGAGAATATTGATGACTTGATCGAGAGTGTAAATGATAATTTCATGACCTTCGGAGGTTTTTCAAAATTATGAATTTTATGTTATGACGTAGCTTATAAAATACATACAAAGTTTCAGAGTTACGTAATATTATGTAGACACGTTATATCTAAAATTGGATATAAAATTTTACTGCACATTAACGTAGGTCGTAATGCGAACGTGAGTTGCAATGTCACCTTTGTTGTCCTTTGCACATTTTATGTTTAGTGTGACATCACATTCCCTGACCATAACAAAATACATATAAGTACAAATATGCCTCTCTGACAGAGAGTTACATATTTGTACCTTTTGCCGTGGAGACCCTTGGGCCATGGAGTCGCAGTGCCAAAAAATTTTTCCGTACCATTTCATCGCGGCTTGTTGCCTCGACTGGTGACAGAAGGGCTGGCTCATTTTTTGCGCAAAGGATCAGCCTGGCTGTCAGCGCGGAAATGCAGCCAGTATTCTTGCCACCATTACACGTGGGCATGATTTGTATAGTTATTAGGATAAGTTAGCTTAAGTTCCCTATTGTATTCTTTCTCAATAAAAAAAAAAAAAGTACAAATTGTAGTTTTAAAAATATAACTATACTAACGGACGAACGCTACATCGTGTGTAAAATTTATCTTTCCACAAATAAGAAGTATGGATTTTTTTCAGCATAAAAATAGTCTATATGTTGCTCAATAACCTCCTCTATTTTTCAGAGAAAGTGCTTTTAAAATCGGTCCTGTCGTTCCGAAGATTAGCCCGGCCAATCAGAAAGACAGACAGACCGACAAAAATTATAAAAAAGCTTTAAGCACATGAAACACATTCAACATTTTTTACCATTAATGATAAGCGTTTCAGTCAATAATAATTGCAGGGAAAATTTTCAGAAAACACATTTCACTTGGCTGTTGTTTGTTGATTTTTTTATTTAATGTAGGTATATGTCCGAGGATTAGATAGTAGCGCCATCCTACATTAATCAGAGTAACTAATTAGGTAGCGATATCTGTTAGAAACGTCAAGGAGTACGTGTCGTTTGTCTGTCAGTTGTTTGTTTGTGGGTATCTGCCAGTTGAACGCTTTAGCTGGATCTAGTATGTTTAGCAATGAGTGAGAGAATTGAGTGATTCTGTAATTCGTATTGTCAAGCTATTGTATTGTTAGTTACTTAGCTGGAAGCCAACACGAGCGGGGAAGGGGAGCATTTACATGTAATAAAAGGATCCTTTAACCTGCTACTAGCAGTTGCCAGCCCGTAATTCCGCTTGACTACCTGCCCTATGATAGTTAATCCTGGTTTATATCTGATAGGATTAGCGCTATACTTGATTAATATTGTAATTAGAGGGTAGACCTGTAGAAGTAAGTCAACGGTATTGATGGATAGTGATACTTTGTGTATTTGCCATCCCTGACATAAAGCGTAGAACCTAGTTGAGACTTAACACGATATCCCGATATTTAGCCCGCGTGATTTAGTCTGTTCTCCGATAATCAGAAGTGGAAGTTTGTCATGAGTCGGCATATATCTCAACATTGTTAAAAATTAAATATAAATTGTAAATAAATAAATGAGAGGAAAAAAGAATAATACTTACATCGTTTTACAGAACTAAAGTTACCCATCCAACTAAAGTCTAAACTTATTTTGTATACTGAAACATACGGACGTGCTTTTAACACGTGGCCTTGTGTAGTAATACTTAAAACATTGAACATTGTGGTAGGACGCGGGCTCGTAAAACGAATAGACCGTTTCATCACACCAGACAGATATTATGTGTTTAGGTATACTTGGATACCTACTGTAAAGTTATGGAATTCATAGGTACATAACCTTGGGTGTGTTTATTTATATTTATTAAGTACCAAAGTCTAAAGAGCATTCTCATGTTATCTCATTAACTTCGAGATCTTGAAGTATTTTATCCCACTAATCTTATAGGCATTATATCTTAGAGCCGTGATAGCCCAGTGGATATGACCTCTGTCTCCGATTCCGGAGGTTGATTCGAATCCGATCATAGTCTTCCGGTCCGGTCAATCCGGAGGGCATGCACATTCAACTTTTCAGTTGTGTGTTTAAGAATTTAAATATCACGTGTCTCAAACGGTGAAGGAAAAACATCGTGAGGAAACCTGCATACCGGAGAATTTTCTAAATTCTCTGCATGTGTGAAGTCTGCCAATCCGCATTGGGCCAACGTGGATCGACTGGAAAAAGAGAAAAGACCTTAACATAGACTTCACAGTTTAATTCATCATTAATCATTGTAGAGTTAAAATGAAGATACTCCGAGAATAGAGTGAAACGTCGAGGATTTCATGTCGGAATTGGGTTCCTTTTAATAAAACTAACCCAAAATAAAAAGGAATTATTTTTATTATTTTATGGTATTAGGTAGGTACCTACGTACCTACTTACGTCCTTCCCTTTGTCATAAAGACAAAGAAACTTTGAAGAAAAGAGTAATAAAGTAAAGTTCTTTTGTTGCCGATCTATAAGTAAATACATGTTTATTGTATTTACTTAACTGACAGCAACAAAGCTTAGCTTTATACTATAGTATTGCAGTCGAATACATCGCAGTCTAACTCTGATATTGTACAAAGGTTTTGTCGGAAAATATAGGTACTTGTAATTTAAAAAACAAAACATATAATCCTCCTTTATCTTCTTCCTTCCGACTTACTTGGATTATGTAGGTAATTACATGGTCATACATACCTAATATCATTAAGTAGGTAGGTATATTATCATTAGCAGCCTATTTACAGGACAAGGACCCTCCTTTTAGGAGAGATGTGGAAATTAGACCCGCAAAGTAGGTAGGTATATTAATCCCAGAAAAAACAAGATTTCATTTCTGAAATCCACGGATTATCAATTATTATCAAACTAAAGCAAGTCAAATCTGTTCCATACTCGTACACTGGTAATTACTGGTGAGCAGCGACTGGGCAAAACTTACAATGTAGCAGACATTACAATTTTTTTATTTATTATTATATTATATTTATATTAAGTAGAAGTAGTAGAGTAGCGCAGAGACAGAGGGAAGTAATTTTGTTCCGGTCTGAAAGGTATGTTTGTCGATGATACCTATAATACATGTAATGCCTGTTATAGGTATCACCGGCAATAATACCTGAAGCTTAGTGCTTAGGTTGATGAGTGCAGAGGGTTAGCGTTACGATTAGCGTAGGGATATGGTACATACAATTACACATGTTATGTATACTGAGATTGCGATCGCGCATTTGCTGTCTAGTAAATCCATTGAGTTAGAGGAAAATAGATAACAGCAAGGAACTAGTTGGCATGAAGAAATTCGTCGCGTAATCATACTGACTTCCGAGTCAAGAGAGAAACAGAAAGTGGATTCGCCCTACTCCAAATCGGCAGTTGTCCTGAAGGTATTTTTCCTCCTCGAAAAAAGCAGAATGTGGGAGGGTTTGCTTGCCTTGCCCTGTGTTAGAGACGATGGTTTCCTATATGCCTGTTCCGTTAAATTTTACTTTTAAATTAGTACCTAGATGACTGAAGGCCGTGGATAGAGTGTTACCTGGCCGATCAACGGATAGCCGATGGTGCAGACTCTTTGAACATAATTAATTAATTTTCCACTTGAAAACGTACATATTATTACAAGTTATTAGTGTTATTTTAAGTATTAATTATACAATTTCCTGATAGCTTTCGGAAGTTAAAGTAATAACATACATACTCTGTTGGATAGGTATAAATGTCACTACACAAATTGAAAGGCATATTAATTGACTCGCAGTAACCGAAGTCAATGTTTTGGCTTTCGACTCAAATAGCTTGAATTATTCAAGGTCTTGTACTGTCTCGATATACAGTTAATCAGAATGTAGACAAGAGCTAAATTAAAGCTGCAGTTATTCGAGAACGTAGGTTTTGTTGTATAGAGTTACTATTCCTAGGTATGAGTATATGATCAGTATTGGATGTTGCTTGGAAAGCAATCTTTTATGTACTTATTTATACGAGTACCTAGGTATTACATCGGCCCCGTTGGTCCAGTGGCCTATGTGGTCCTGGGGTCCTGGGTCCTGGTATCACGGGGTCCTGGGTTCGTATATGAGTCGGGCCTATAATAAACTGAGTTTTCCTTTCTTCTTGTAAAGCTTCAGTAAAAATTCTCAGCCCGCAGTTCAGAAGTTGGTTGGTGGTGTCACATCCTCGTGCCTCGAAGAGCACGTTAAGCCATCAGTCCCGGTCATTGTAATTAAGATCTGATAAAGTCTTAATTTCTTAAGTGATGTGATGTCTAGTAAATAGGACCTCCGCCTTCCATTCGGAGGACGTAGGTTCGAATCTGGTCCGGCGCTTGCACCTCCAACTTTTCAGTTATGCGCATTTTAAGAAATTAAATATCACGTGTCTCAAACGGCGAACGAAAAATATTGTGTGGAAAGCATACCTGAGAATTTTCTTAATTCTCTACGTGTGTTAAGTCTGCCAATCCGCCTTTGGCCAGCGACCAAGGCCTAATCCCTCTTCTGAGAGGATTCTGCTCAACAGTACGCCGAAGATAGGTTGTTAATGATGATGATAAATGATCCTAAAGACCTATCGTGACCTATCGTTCCGAGGCTTCGCCAACTATAGGCCTCATAAACAGGCTCAGAGTCACACAGCGAGCGATGAAACGAGATTTGCTCGGAGTATCTCTGCGTGATCGAATTAGAAATAAGGCGACCCGTAGAAGAACCAAAGTCACTGACATAGCTCAACGAGTCGCGAAGCTGAAGTGCCAATGGGTCCCAAGATGCTAGAAATGCGACCCCGCACTAGAAAAAGCAGTTTTGGTCGACCCCCCACCAGATGGACTAACGACAACAAGCGAGTCGCAGGGATTCGCTGGTTGTAGGCTCAGGATCGTCATGTTTTGAAGTCCCTACAAAAGGCCTATGTCCTGCAGTGGACGTCCATTGGCTGATATGATACCTATTCATATACCTAGGTAAGTATGTAAATACTTCAATTACATGGGTATTTTTATTAATATTTCGCATACACAAACACAATGACTTGTATTGTGCTCGTAATATAACCAACCGCCATAAGTTTAGGAGTAAGCACTACGTGACCGACATTTGACACTGAATGATATACAAACGCGACCTATGCGTAAGCTCGTAATTGAACATGTGGTTCCGTACAATGTATAATTTTTTTTAAATATTTATTTCATTTCGCACATTTATATATTTGTCCTTTTTTTAATTTTGAACAGTGTTAATAATACAAAACACTTACAGTATAAAATTTTAGCTTCTTTATATTAAATGTGACATTTTTTTAAATATATGAACTATAAACATAAACACACAATTAAAAAAAATATTAGAAATTTTGTTTGAACGCCCATACAAATTTAACGATCATTATGCACCTACTACGTCAATAAATCGTAACATTTTGTATGGGGCCTTTTTTCAGGGATCCGCGGCATCGCCGCAAATCTAACCCTTTAAATTCCTGTAGCTCCAAAAGTAATGATCGCAGATACCCTGTTACTTTTACAAAATTGCTTTACTATTAGTATACTCTTAATTTATATACAATTTCAAATTTAATTGGTTGAAGTTAAAATCCACCCTTCGTTATTATTTCACAGTATAAAAATAGCACTATACAAGTAGGTACATACTTACCTAGCTACCTAGTCTATAATTCTATATACGAACTTTATACCTACTCTAACGTAATTAAAATTTATATTGATCCCATGCATCAATATGTCAGGAAGGTCAAAAGTTTTAAAATGACCGGTATAATGTTTTGCCCGTATAAAATAATAAAAAATGAATTTATACATAATATTATGTAAATCAATAATATCATTCATTTAAATAACACCCGGTTATATTTTATTATGACAGATTACCAATAATAATAATTATTAAGGATCTAAATTATTATAAATAGATAATAACAAGTCTACTTGTTGTTCATCTTCGGTAAAAATACATAAAAATAACTTACTTCAATAATATTTGAATACCCATTAAATTTCCAAGCAAAGAAAAAATAAATTTCGGCGAGTAAAATCTTTAGGTACTTCATGATAACATAGTAACCCTCCCATTCTTAATTCAATATTTACTTTACAAGTTTACCTTTTAGAAAAAAATACCCTAACTATCTGGTCGTTGCATAACAAAACTTACGAGTAAAGTTTTAAATTACAATGTAATAATTCAACAGCAATATAGGTATCTACAGGTATGTTGTTTTAATATTGTTGTCTTTTATCTTCATTTAGTTGGAGGCCCAATAGATGAGTGGCTTATCCCGAGAAAACTATCGAGTTTTTGATTTAACGCTAACTCTTTTACCACAAAATAAAATTGGTACCAAAATGTTCGTTGTAACATACTTAGTACAAAAGATGTAGTATTTTAGTGTGGGAACATTGAATTGCATTACATTATCCTAATTTTTGCTTTCATACTTTTAAGGGACCCCTCTAATTCATGGGCCCCGTATCATTGATACGGCTGAATGCTGATACAGCGGTAGGTACGCCCCTGGTGGTCCACACATTTTCGCCATTAAAAAATCCTCAGCCAAAATCTTGAATTTTTTTTATTCATTGACAAATTAACGCTTAACTGTGAACTCACCTGATGTTAGGTGACAATACAGTCTAAAAAGGCATCGCGCTAATTGTAAAGGAGTATACTTTATTTAGTGTACCTTTAGCTTGTTTTTACATGGCATTATACTGGGACGAAAAGTTCGATAACCACTGCCAAAGCCTATGCCCAAATCGAGACCTTTTTAACATGGGGAAATCATGGATACCTTCACGCCACGGGGAGGCAAAACGGTTATGTCGGACTTTAACCGACTAACCCCCCAGTGTAAGAACTCGCCACCTGATGACTGAGCTACGGGAACGTTCCGTAAGCTACCGCTATCCAGCCAGCGGCACTCATAAATCAAGCTCTCCTCTAGTGTTGTTGAAATCAGCGTCTACAACTCAAGGACTTATCTCCGGTGGCTTTCATATTCCTCGTATCTATCACCCAAAGGTCCACGTTAAGGAGGCAAATGGCAGTCATGAGCGAGCCGCCTTTGTCCGGCTCTTCTATGGCGGAGAGGATGATTCCACGTCATCCTCTCTCAATCTTTCCGCTGCCTCCTGTGACATTACATTCTCACTGAAGGAGGCTACAGCTTCCCAGGATGTCTAACCGCCATTGCTTTAATGACAGATATAGGTCTTGATCAATCGCAGCCACGAGAGCCTTGCTTAGCTCCTTTTTGACCAGACCTGACCCAATTTAGAAGTAGTTTATCCGTTCTGAGAATCAAATCCAGGACCTCCCTAAACCTAGGCACTGTGCCAGAGATAAGATATTTCTGGCACAGTAAATTAAAATGAAACAAAAAGAATAAACAGAAATCCTTGACAAACTTTTGAGAATTACTAAATCTTTTGACCCGCCCGAATATTGCGTAACATTTCTGACAGTTGAGAACCGGTTCTGGATTTGTCATCTCATTAATATCAAAGAAAAGAGCTCATCTGATCTTGAATCGGTGTTATATATCGGTAGGTTCATTAGCAATGTTGTTTTTTGTCTTATATTGCATAAACTTTTTTTAATAATAACACTATTGCTAAACAAGTTGTCGGCTGAGAGATTTTTCTACAAGTAGGTATCTGGTAGGTTTTAGAAAATAGCTCAATAATAAGGTTATCATACTCATCATCAGTCTATTTTGACAGGCCTCTCTTCATGCATCATTAACAACTCACTGTTGTGCACGAGTCTCCTCTCAGGATGAGAATACTTATACTACTCTCTTCACATAGCAGAGGTGATATGGAGCTTAGACCCACCACGCTGCTCTAATTTTGCGGGTAAGATAATAGATGCAAGTACCTAAGTAGATTTTATCGTATACCCATGCGAAAAAAATCTACAATTATGACGATAGTTTCGAAAGTGCTACAGTTTTATAGGCTTTTACTGTGGAACTATATGTCACAGTTAAGTTGTTGGACTCAAGAGTCTTGGGTTCGATCCCTACCTGTTGGACTATTGTCGTACGTGGGTACACGACGTGAAATTGGAGTGGTCATAAGACAAAATAAATGTTTCGTTGGAGTGCAATATAATATTAGTTATGGTCAATGACAAACTCAATATTGTTGAAAAAAATATAAATCCTGTACATTGCTTTTTATACCAACTATTACTAGGGCAAACAAAATATATATTTCTTTATTAATTTTAATAGGGATCTCTAAACGTGTTTCAGTAAGGTACGACTCGTATTTCGAAATATTTCCCATGAGAGGACATCGGAGCCGCCGCAAAATTAGCTTAATTATGAGAAATATTATAGCTGTTTTCTACTGCTTACGTAAAATCGCTTTGAAATAGGTAGGAAGTGCGCTATTTTCTACGAACAGAGAATCAAAGTCAGCAATCAAGGAAATAATGAATAAGTTTTAATGAATGATTAATCAACGTTTTAGGTTACGAGAGGACCTAATAATATTAAAGCGTATGTTTAAGTTACGGGTAGCTTTAGAAATCCCAGAACAGCAGTTAAGTACCTTACTTTTTTATATGAGACCAGCAGACGCCGCGCGGTTTGAGGCGGAATGAGAGGGATTAGGCCCCACGCTGGCCCAATGCCAACTGGCAGACTTAATTAAGAAAATTCTCTGGTATGCAGGTTTCCTCGCGATGTTTTTCCGTTTGAGACACGTGATATTTAATTTCTTAAAATGTTCACAACTGAAAAGTTGGAGGTGCATGCCCCGAACCGGATTCGAACCTACACCCTCCGGAATCGGAGGCAGATTGCTACTGGGCTATCACGGCTCTAAGATTCTCTTTACTCCTAAATTACGAGAAAACAAAAAGGTTTTTTTTAATCAACCTCTCTATATCTTTGTTGAAAGTGCTCATTATAGACGTGGTACTGGTAGGAAACACGAACGTCTAAGGGCATTCCACTTACGGCAGTTACCTGTATTATTATAATCCGGTAATAAGTTATGATTAAGAACCCCGAGCTGTATAGCAAAGTTGAGCCAAGTGTTGACTCCAGTTCCCGTAAGCTTGGTGCAACATAGCGTTTAACACTAAAACAGTCAAACGGGTTTGCAACCAACGAATGCCTTAATAAAAAGTTGCTCGGGGGACTCGGCGGGCGCTGTTTACGACCATAGTGATAAGGGGAGCGTATAGCGATTTAAAAAAAACAGACAGACATTAAAATTTTCGCGAGTGATATTATAAGGGTTCTGTTTTTGTACTACGTACGTTCGGAACCCTAAAAAAAGCAATATTGCATACATATCTCATATTATCTTCCCTGAAAACAATGACGCGCCCGTTACTTGAAACGAATATTAATAATCTAAACGATGGCATAAATATATTGCAGTGCATTTTTTTATTTAAATTGGTATATTTTGGACCCTCACTCCAAGTACTATACGAAATTAATATTGTTTATATTGATTTTGATATGAGTAAACTAATTCAAGTTTTTTCATTGTAAGTACATAAATTTAAGTGACTGTGACGATAATTATTGACATATATATGAATTAAAGTGAAAATGATGAAATACCGTTTTTATTGACATACCTACATGGACATTATTTAATGAGTACGTAAAGGACAATAATCGAAATAAAAGTGACTTGAACAATAATGCTATACAAAATTAACGTCTGACATACTGAATTAGCGACATTTCTAACTAAATTGTATTGAAATAATAATATTAAAATCCCAAAAATACAAGACTTATATGACTACTGCCATCTATTGACGAGTAGAAAAACAAATTACCTATTCTAAAATACTTCGCAAACTTCTCACTAGGTGGAAGCACTGGAATTTTAACTACTCAACAATAGAGGGCGCTGTTATAAATATGGACGAAATTATGACAATTTTGATGCAAATTAGGGAAGATATGCAATGCCAAAAGCAAGACATGGCCAAAGTACAGGAAGATTTAAAAACCATAAATGAAAATATAAACCAAAAATTTGAAAATATAGAAGTAAAAACGAAAGAACTAGAACAAAAATTAGAACAGCAGCAGATGCATTTAGATAGACTAGATCAACAATTGAAGAAAAGGAATATTATAATTTTCGGACTAGAAGAACAAGAAAATTACTACAGTCAGTTGGAAGAAATAGTATTGGACTTATTAAATAAAGTTATGAAGATACCATGTGATCAAAGAGACATAGAGTCGGTGAAGAGACTGGGGAAAAAGAAGGGGAATGTTAGACCTGTCGTGGTAACTTTAACAACAATGGGTTTAAAATTGAAGGTCTTACGGAGCAAGAATTTGTTAAAAAATACAAGAGT
Source organism: Bicyclus anynana (assembly GCF_947172395.1). Lineage (NCBI taxonomy): Eukaryota > Metazoa > Arthropoda > Insecta > Lepidoptera > Nymphalidae > Bicyclus > Bicyclus anynana. The sequence continues at coordinate 8,095,761 of NC_069098.1, forward strand.
CTACCTAAAAGAGGATTTCACACCTAAAATTTTACAAAAAAGGAAAGAGTTACAAGAAGAATTTTTATCTAGAAGAGAAAAAGGGGAAAATGTTGTGATAAAGTATGACAAAATCATAACATTAAACAGAAAGAGCCCCTTATTAAATAAAACAAGAGCTCTACAAGAAAGCCCAAAACATAAACATAGAAATAATAAAAGAAAACCACCTGCCTCCCCAGATGCTCTACCAGAAACCAACCAACCTCTGTTAAACAATAATACTCGTAAAAAGAACAAAACCAGTATTGAATCATATATGACACCGAAACCAACTCTACCAATCACAACATCTTCATCGTCTCAAAATAATATTACAAATTCTATAGAACAGACACAAAGACCATAGCAACGAAAAGCCTCTCTCCAATCCGTAGAAAATTCTGTAATAAATACAAACAATATCTCTCCCAAGCCGGCTGGTCCCCGAGGGAGTAGTAGACCTCTACCCTCCATTCAGCATCTATATTACATTGGTACATTTAATGTAAGATCTCTTGTAGGAATTGGCCGTCTAGAAGAATTAGAACATGCTCTACAAAATATCAAATGGGACATATTAGGACTATCAGAAGTTAAAAAAGAAGGTACACATATTATAGAGCATGACAACTACATATTGTTTTACACAGGAAAGAAAAGTGGGAAAAACGGCGTAGGATTTATGGTTAAAAAGAAGTTTAAAAATAATGTAATAGATTTTATGGCCATTTCTGATAGAGTCGCTAGATTGGATATAAACATAGATACTATCCCAACCAGTATAATTCAAGTCTATTCACCAACCGAAAAAGCGTCTGACGAAGAACTAGAGTGTCTCTACAATAACATTTCATTGGTCCTAGAAAACACTCTATCAAAAACGTATGTAATGGGAGACTTCAATGCAAAAATTGGTTATCCCGAACCAGACGACAATACAGTAATGGGTCCATGGGGATATGGAACCCGAAATAATAGAGGATTAAGACTTATTAATTTTTGTTTCGAAAATCAACTATACATAATGAATAGCCACTTTAAAAAGAAACCAACTCGAAAATGGACGTGGCAATCGCCTGATGGACGTGTATTGAATGAAATCGATTTCTTTATCACCAAAAAAGATGACACATCCTGCATCCAAAATATGGAAGTAATCAACACCTCGCACCCAACTGACCACAGATTGGTCAGAGCTACTCTTGCCATTTCCAAAAAGACACCCAAACAGAGAAGAACTTTTGGAAGAAATCGGTCAGGATATCTGCCAATTGAATGCGAACACGTAAAAAATGCTTTTACAGAGTTATCAAAATCAACAGAAGCTACCAATGACATTCAAAAATCGTATACAAATCTTATATATACAATTCGTGAAAGCGTCAACACATTGCCAGCTAGGAAAAAAGAAGATCGAATCCATTTTTTTGTTACAGACAAAGTAAGGAAATTGATTTCCGAAAGAACTGAACTTAAAAGCAAAGTATTAAAAACAGACTCGGATAAGAAACGTTTAAAATATCTTTATAAAAAAATTAGGGAAGCTCTAAAAAAGAACAAAGAGAACTACAAGTTAAAGGTATTTGAAGAGGAATTGAATAAAAAGAGATCTGTAAAACGTGGAAATAGACGCTTAAACAATACTAAAGAGTGGATACCAACTCTAAAAAGCTCATCAGGCACGACCACTACGAATAGAAACACCATTATTAGGGAAGCTACTAAGTTTTACCAAAATTTGTACAACACGCCAAATGAAATGGAAATCAACATGAAAGAAAATAATGTAGCAGAGATCCCTGTTTTTCTAGAGAGTGAAATCCGACGCGGTATCAACTCCTTGAAATGTATGAAAAGCCCAGGTGAAGACAACATAACGAATGATACTCTCAAAGCAATAGCCGGGCCATTAACTCCTATATTAACCGAATTATTCAACGATATTATGAAACAAGAAAAAATACCGGAACAATGGGAAACTTCTGTGATAACATTACTATATAAAAAGGGCAACCCCCAGGATATTAATAACTATCGTCCTATTAGTTTATTACAGGGGCTTTATAAACTATTTACAAACATAATACTCTATAGGCTGAAAGGAGAGTTCGAGATTCACCAACCCCGAGAACAGGCAGGCTTTCGAAGTAAGTACTCTACCTTGGATCATATTTTTACTCTACGCCAGATTATGGAAAAATATGTAGAGTATGGAAAACCAATTTACATAGCATTTATTGATTACTCCAAAGCATTTGATTCAATTTTTTACGAATCCTTATGGTGCGCTTTGAGAAGTCAAAATATTGCCGAAAAATATATAAATGTCCTCAAAGAAATATACACGAAGAGCAAAGCGATAGTGAAACTCGAAAAGAGAGGAAAAGCCTTCGAAGTAAAAAGGGGAGTAAGACAAGGTGACCCAATCTCACCTAACCTTTTTACTGCTCTCCTGGAGTATATCTTTAGAAAGTTAAATTGGACGGGATTAGGAATTAATATAAATGGGGAATATTTAAGCAATCTTCGCTTCGCCGACGACATTGTCTTATTAGCAAAAAATCACGAACAGCTTTTATATATGATTAACACTCTAGATTCCCGTAGCAAAGAGTGTGGCTTGGAAATGAACTTGGAAAAAACTTGCGTAATGTCAAATAGTAATCAATTAAAAGTCTCAATACAAGACAAAGATATTAAATATGTAGACGAGTATGTGTACTTGGGTCAAAACGTATCCTTCAAAGGACACTATGCTGATGAAGTCGAAAGACGGATTAAAAAAGCTTGGGCCACATACTGGTCCTTAAAACATATATTTAAGTCACGTATGGACATAAAATTCAAGAAACAGGCAATGGACTCTATAGTAACGCCAACTCTTTTATACGGTTGTCAAACGTGGCCAATTACTAGAGACATAATTTATAAAATACAAGTTTCCCAAAGAGCCATGGAAAGAAGCATGCTAGGCCTAAAAATTAAGTATAAAATTCAAAACAAATTAATAAGAAAAAGGACAAAAATCATAGACGCGGCAAAACTGGCATGTCTCCTAAAATGGCGTTGGGCTGGACACATATCAAGAACATCAGACGGGCGATGGACAGAAAAGGTACTGCACTGGTACCCACGCGAAGAGCGCCGGTCGAGAGGCCGGCCGCGACGACGCTGGCGCGACGACATCGCCGACGCAGCGGGGACTACCTGGACAAGGTTGGCGAGAGACAGGGACACATGGAAAAAAATGGAGGAGGCCTATGCTCAAAAATGGGCGTTCCAAGAATAAATGACATTATAAATAAAATTAAAATTGACGAAATGAACATTAACAATGACTGAGAAATCTCCTTTCTGACACAAACACTTATGAAATTAATATCAATTAAATTATAAATTGACATGTTTAATATTTAATGAAATGTTAATGTTTATTTGTAACAAAAAAAAAAAAAAAAAATAAAAAACTTTAAAAATGTAAAATGTAAACTGTAAAAATTTTTGTAATTTATGTACTTGGAAATAAAGGCTATATTATTATTATTATTATTATTATAAACTAATTCAAATGTATTAATTCATATAAATTGTTTAGAAATAAGCTTCCATCAAATACAATTTATATAAGTCTATACCGATTTTTTCTTTTAATTTCACCTGTATGTTTCACGCAGAAAGTAAAAACATTGTTTACGATAATTCTAGTCGCATAATGTGTTTTTTTACTTATACCTGACAAACTTACGGCTTTTAAAACATGACGAAGGTTTGACCATCGTTTTGGTTTAAAACTTTGTACTATAATGCCTAGTTCTGAGTATTTTAGTCGAGTACGAACGATTTTTGGGCGGTAAATCTAAAAATTGTTCGTACTTGACTAAAATACTAAAGTAGTCCGAACTAAGCATAAGTCTCCAAAACGCTCCGTTCATGACCATAGTACTTTTCTCTGAACAAGCGCGGGCGGTGGATACCTCGATTGGTCGAACCAGCTCTAAAATTACAAGTTTTTGCGTTTGTTCACCGTTCTGGCCGTTTATTTTTTAGCACTTCCTCACCAAAATGTATAAAATTCTCCATTAAAAGGGTTTGAAATAGCCGGTACAACGTGTACTGGGTTATTATCATATAATTGTACCTTATCAAACTACGCACTATTTTGTAACAGGCACAGAAAACATAAATGTACAAGTATAAAAGGTATTATAAAATTAATTAATATAAATTTATTAAGTAAGTACGTGTAGGTTATAGGTACACTGTACACATTTTGTACCTACCTACATACCTACTTATAATACTTAAAATATTAGCCCCGTTCTGGTGAGAATACGGGGAATGGGGATAAAATACCAAAAGCTTATGACACTCAAAAATAACGTGGCTTTCTAGTGGTAAAAGAATTTTCAAAATCCTTTCAGTAGAACCACAAACTTTAGGTCTAAGTCTATGATATTAGCTGTAGATGTATAGCTATGGCAAATCTGGCAAAGATTTTATAATAGAGATAGGTATGTCACTAGCGCGTCAAAACTGAGGCGAACAAAAGCGGCTAATTGACCGCATTTCATTGAGTTGCATAGTAAACAACGAAAGTTATTGAAATAAAAATTACCTAAATTCTCTCTAAAATTTTGTTCTCTCGTCAGGGGTTGCCTGGTAGAGATTACTTATAGTAATAAGGCCGCCTTTGCATGCTAAGTTTAATTTACGTTTTTAATGTTTCAATTTATAATTGTATTTTTGTGTGCAATAAAGTATTTCTTCTTCTTCTTCTTCTTCTTCTAAATATACATATACAATGTCGAGTTGTGGTTTCGTAACTTTATGAACTGTATATACATAAATATACCTACGTAATACCTATAATAGAATTAAACACAAAATTGTGCATGGTTGCGCTCAGTGGAGTAGCTAAATTCGGCTCACTTTTTGCGGTAATTTTGTAGGCACGTAACATGTCTATAGTACCTATAAAATGTCTTTGAGATCTGGGATATTCTTGTCTAGTACTGAGTAGTCTGTGGTAAAGTAGGCAACATTGTTATTTTGTCAAATAAAGTAAATCGGTACTGGGTATAAGCAAATTATCTACCTGTTAGAACTTGGAAAAAATACAATTTATTAAATTCAAGAGAGAAGGAACCGCGAAGGGTTTTATCATTTTTATTGTAGCGGGTGTCAACAATACAGAACGAATATAGCCGACATCATACGAACGCACCCGATCGGAAAACGAATCTCGCTTCAAAACGTGATCGTGCTGTTTGATTTGAAAACAAAATCCACCCGCCCGCTGCCGGTTCACGACTCGGGCGAACCGAATTGCAGGCTCACGCTCAGTGCGCGAGCAAGCGTGATACGGAATGAACGTGTGGTGCGTTTTGCGCGGACGTTGACACTTCGATTTATTTTTTTATTTTGCGACATTTATGCAGCCAGAATTATAAACGTTTTGGAGTATAAAGTTGGACAAATAAAAAAGTTTTTATTGTCTAAAGTTTACTTCGATGCAGTTCGCGCAGAGTTTTGACCAGTATTTGTGAATTTCCGTATAGACGCGAAAAAAAGTGAAGAAGACATTTCGAAACAAAGGACTGTTTTGTACATTTTCGCAACGGTTGCGAATTTGTGTTCAAAAATTATAAAACTGGCTCAATCGTGGAGGGCATAATAAAAAAATATTGCTCTCAGCCAACTAGTTCGGACTCAATCTGTGGTCACCGACCGTAAAAAACAAAAACGCATCATCAAATTCACTAACATTTTTCACAATCTGTTTTTTCAAAGGTTCCCTAAAAATTCTCGTTGAAAGCATCGTGAACTTGTCCCAACTTGCTAAATTACTGTGAGTTTAACCTCGAAATTCGTGCTAAGTGGATCTGTTAAGTTGAACTATAAAAAACGCAAAAGAAGCATCGAAAACCTGGATCGTAATTAGTGTCGAGTTGGTTTTACATAATGTCTACTGCCATAATGCATCAGTCTGCGCTGTACGACTTTGGTGAACTGTTCTTAAAGGTAAGCAAAGTTTATTTACCTACCTGACTTTCAAACCCGCGACTAAGTTTCGAAAAAAAATTACTCAAAGTCTGTAATAGATGTCTGTGATCAGCTATGGTTCAACAGAAGGCATTTTAGATGAGAAATGTAAATAAAATTTAAAATAATATGACGGGTTACGAGAAGTTTAAGAGTTTTGAATGCATACGACAATACCACCACGGGTTTGGTTAACCTGCAGAAATAAGTATTAGTTAGATATGATAAAATATTATTAACAAAAACCCAATGTCCTGGTGTGTATGTGACTAACAAAAGTTTTTTTTACGAAAACTGTGTTTATGAAATAACAAGCACTTTATTTGCTATGATTACTGAGAGTCGTAAATAAATTCGTTATCTTTTATTATATGTACGTCGCGTCGTCAACTAAATTATCTTGTATCCATTAGGTATTCCGCTGTATTTGTAAGTTTTTTAAGTTTATAGTACATGAATATAACTATTCTCTAAGAAACTTAATAAACAAATCGTTATCAATCAATTTAAATAAGACAACTATTTTGGTTTATAATTCTTAATAGTACCTACTTACCTACACAAAAATGATCTACAAACTTATCCAAATAGGTATTTGGGAACTATTTAACTAATTGCAAGTCAGTTTTTCCAGTAAATTTTGGTGGATTTGATTATGATAATAGAATTAGATTTTATATTGCTTGTATGCGGTCAAATTATAATTGGTAGGTAGGTATTAATGTCACGTAAAAACCATTTTTAGTAGCCTATATTATACCTTAAATACTTAATAGGAACGTAACATAAGTTTTAATATGTCGATATTACCACAGAAAAGCTAACGAAATTTTTAAAAATTTTAACTCACTTTTGAAATGACAGCTGACATATCGAGGTCATTGCCTAGCCTATCACAATTTTGCAAAAAATCGGAATATTTTTGAGAGCCTGTACAGCCTGTTTTAGGTACCACCTACCTGCTTAATTTTCACCACATACCTACCTAGAACCCAAAACCGTAAAGTCAGTTGTTAAAAAAAAAAATAGCAGCCATTAAATGCCTACACATTAAGCCGGTTTCACTTTTCATGTAGGCATGAAACAATAACACTGTTATCTAATAACGTAACAACTGACATAACCTAAAAAGTAACACCGCGTGTCGTACACGTTTTGTCCTTATCAACATGCCTGCCAGTTACCTTATTATTTTCAGCCTAATAAAGACAATGCAACTTGACTGGTACCTATCAGCCTAATTAGAATAGATAAAACTATTCTTGAGCCACAGAGTTACAATTGCTTATCAATAAAGCGAGGTTTTGTCTGGGTTAATTTCAAAGGATGAAAATGTAGCTTTAAAGACGTGAAAGCCTAGAAAACAAGGAAATTTTGGGTTCAACTTTTGGGTTCTGTTATCCGTTTTAGAGTTGGAGTAGGTAGAACAAAATACCCAATAATAACGTAAGTACAGTATAGACTATAATAAAGTAGGTAGGTATAAAACGTAACGCATTGCAGCAGCGTGGTGGGTCTAAGCTCCATATCCTTTCTCCTATATAGGCTGATTGTGATGAGGTAGGTACCGCGTAGTTGGTAGTGTGTAGGTACTTTAGTATATTTTTAAGTACTTAGATACCTTTTGTACGATTATTATTAATTCCAGTCAGTAAAATGACAAGTGCGACTGTCACTGAAATGTTATTTTACTAGTAAAATGGCGTGTGCAACTGTCAATGAAATGTCATTGATACTGACTGGAATTAATAATCTAAGAATGTAAGCCAATTTTGTTATGTCTTTATAGACCACTAGTAGCCCGGTACAAAAAGATGTCAAATTATTAAAAATTTCGTAAGCGATTGTAAAGTTGTCAAGCTGTTGTTATGGTTATTGGTAACTCGTCCGTACGTCGCGAACATCCGAAAATGGTTTTCTGTGCATGGTCAACTTATAGACCGCGTACTTTACAATATTTGTATCCTTAATCACTGTGATGTACAGTATTTACTACTAGCAAGATGCATACGGAAATTCGTATTGCTGTAAGATGTTTTGCTACAAGACTGGTCTAATACCGCGGTAGTTTAAGAATCTAAACCAACACGTTGTGAGCCAATTTCCTTTAAAAAGTAAAAGTCGTACGTCGACATATTTAGGAAACAGTGAGGGAGATCTAGGTAATCGCTTCTAACTTCATGTATTTGACTGACATCAAACTTGTGACTCGAAAAAGTTCATTTTTATATCTTTTACAAGTTAGCTCTTGACTACAATCTCAGCTGATGATAAGTGATGATGCAATCTAAGTTGGAAGCGGGTTAACTAATTAGGAGTTGGATGAAAATCCACACCCCTTTCGGTTCCTACACGAACTCGTACTGGAATGCTAAATTGCTTTACTACAACTAGGCAACTAGGCAACGGCCAAAGCCTTCCACTAAAAGGTGTTAGAAGTCGGTAAAACGAGCGGGCAAGGATCGCATCCATGACCTCTCGGTCCTCGAGCCCGGCATCTTTACCGTTGAGCTATAAAACCTTATTATTAAACTTGGAAAAAATAACTTCAACTAGGAATTAGAAGGGAATTAGATTGTTCTTCGAACTAACTTGTTCTCTAACTCTTAACATTTATTATTATACATCTTACTATGCTTACCGATTTACTTTTATAATATATGACTTAATCTTATGAGTTTAAGATATTATATTTGGTACCAGAATCTACTTATACGTGTCCTAAACAATCCTTGTCTTTATTAAGAAAGATCCAGAGACGCCAACCTATTAATTTCCCCAGGTAAAAGATTAGAAGTGTCAACTCTGTCCTTAACCTAGCTATGTATTAATTTCCCTATTTTTGTTTTTAACCTATCTCTCTCGCGTTGTTATTGCTTGACAAATCCTTTTCAAATCTCAGCAGGGGTAAGAGCAGACGCGGTTAAGTGGTGTGACTGGTGTGGCTGGCATTACAAATCACACTATACGTAGAAATGACTCCTCTGTCTTTGTAATTAAGATGACTATCGCTTGACATACGCGTTTTGGACCCTATTTGTAATGGCGAAGCAAAACCGGTTCTATTAGCTAATTCACATGGTTATAAATCGTTTGCTCTTTTATACGCTACCTGCTCACGGTTTTTGTGGTTTCTTTATATTGCATATAAGCCACTTGTTGCTCAGGGCTGCCCTGTTTTGTATTCCGTGAAGCATATACGGCGAGGGGTAGAGCGGTTTATGTATAAAATATAAGCTCGTGTTGTGAATATTCATAAACTGGTTTTTAAAATCAGGCATCTTTAGTGCTACTTCTAATATTATAACAAGTAAAGTAGATATTAGTGGAATTGGAAGAGACAGAGGCATTAATTGTTAAGCTTACCATACTAATAATAATATCTTAATTGGTAGGTATATGGTGTAAATAAAGCACCTTTGTATTTCCAGCAGATTTCTTAGTACTTTCTACATTAGTGTTCCAATTAAAGAAAAAACTCCATAGTCTGATAATTTTTTTACAGTGCAAGCCTTCGCATTACTTTACATGATTTTTTTTTGTGGCACTTTAAAAGTAGTTTTCTGATAGCAAAAAATAAATAAAGGGAAAATATATTTATAGCATACGTAACCTATATTTTCACGTCACGTTTTCGCAAAGTCATTCGCTGCGTTTTCATGACAATCTGTATGCGAGTTACAACGGCCTTCAAATCTCAGTGGGAATATTGAAAGGTGCATCGTATTTCTTTTATTTTTATTTTGAATAGCACAAAAAAGAACCTTTAAACCGTTGGGCTCCATAAATACACCTACAACCTTCTACCTGCTGCCTATTTACAAATACAACCGCTCACTATAACCATTTTTTTTTCCTTTTTGGCACAAGATAAAAAGGCTTTTGTTCAACTATCCCCCTTTGTTAGATCAACCATTGTTGGCGACTTCCAAAATTTTGAGGGGAACGATTGGAAAGTCTTGGCAAGTGGGATGTTAAGTTTCTATAGAGGTTTCCTTATTGTTTACCATATAACCTTAACAAAAAGTGCCCCTCAAAGATAACGAAATCTGGTGTGTACACTTAAATAGAATATGTAATTAGCTTTGACAGGAAATAATAATAATTGCTTAGGTACTTTATAATGGTTATTAGCAACCAATTGGCAACTACCTATAAACTAAGGACATTTAGTCAATTAGAAATAGGCCTTTCAATATTACGCTCGAAATAAATTTGAAGAGTGCGGTAAAAATTGCAACACAAGTAATTTGACTTGCAAATACAGTATTTGTGCCAATTTTACAAAATATCACAACCTAAATTAACTTTTCTTAATCGATAGGTAAGTAATCTACCAAATTTACCTAACAAAACATTGGAAGTCGAAATTAGGATTACCTTACAATCCTACTAATATTATTAACGCGAAAATTTGTATGGATGTTTGTTACTCTTTAACGCCACTACTACTGGAGCGATTTGGCTGAAATTTGAAAAGGAAACAGATTTTACTACATAGGCTACTTTTCATCCCGGGCAAATCCATGGTTCCCGCGGGATTTGTGAAAAACTGAATTCCACGCAGACGAAATCGCGGGCGTCCGCTAGTTTATTATAATGAAAGGGTTTTAATCATGGCGTCGATTACATAACACAGAATAAATGAATTATTTTGAATGGATCGCGTTTATGAACTCTGAAATTAAAAATTATTTACATACCAACGCGTCTTAAAACAATGTCAGTTTCGTATAATAGAATTAGTATTATTTCTTTTGTTGTTAGTTGGTCAGTAAGGCATGTAATCATGAGAAGCGTCGAACCGTGCGATTGCAATGCGTTAACACGCGAATATGCGCTGTGGATTTGTGGCCATTCCTAGGTATATTTGCAAAGACTGTTGTATGCTAAATACTTGGTTGATTAAGATTGTCCTGTGGTTAGTTTATGTAGCTTGGGATCTAGAGGTCCTAGGTTTGAGGTCCTTCCAAATCTGGAAGAAATTTGAGTAAATTTTTTCATCAAGAACATTCAACTTTAAGTCTGCCTTATAAGCAGTGTTGTCTAAGCTTCGTTTAGTCGAATGAAATGAAAAAATGCATCCGTCTTTATCCCATTTTCTATTATAGGGGAGGGAGGTCTGGTCTGGTCAAAAAGGCTGATAAATTATGATGAGTCTCAACTCTTAACACCTAAGCCTCAGGTTAAGGACAGTACTTCGTACTGGACGTTTGCCTATAAACAGAGCGAATAATTGCTCTGTTTATAGGCAATGGTTTTCCACTTACCATCAGGTGGACCATATCTACTTGGTCTGTAAACTATTATTACTCATGTTAATTGTTACGACTGCTTATTTAAATTCAAAATTCATATATTTCAATTAAGCTTAGTTTACAAGCACTTTTGAAACGTCTAGTTATGTCATTGGTGGTGATTAAAGTCGAAAACTTAAAAGTAATAATGTCACTAGGATTCCGGTCCGAGAAGAGCCCACAACAAACTCAGCCAAGGTTTATGAAATTAATAATAAAAATATACTTACGTATAAAATTAATGAAGCTGCTGCAATTTAAAATGAAGTTAAAATTTTCATAAAGATAAATTAATTTTAAATTGTTTTTATATGAGACCCCTGGCTTAATGGGGCAGGTGTGAACTGTACGTCCAAGTCCCAAAGTCTGATAATTTTTCACATGTCCTCTACGTTTTAACGACATTGCAAAAATAAAACAAACCCATAATCAGTTAAGAGGAAGTCAGACTTATCAACGTTTTCGCAGAGATAAATTTATATTTTCAATATTTGTACTGTGTAATTGTTGATACTCATTGATAAGGAGAACTTTTGTGTAGCAATCAGTTAGTCATTTAGATTTGGTCAATAAATAGTTAACAACCCATATTCGGTTCACTATTGAGTACAAATCTCCTCTCAGAATGAGAGAAGTTAGGTCTTAGTCCACCACGTTTCTGCAAATATCCTACTAATCCTACCACACAGATTCGACCAAAAATCCTCTACGCCATGTTAACTGCGAAACCGAAGCATTAACAGAAGATGTTGACAATGTTTGATGGGTTTTCGTGGATATTTCGTAAACTAAATCAATTATTATTATTTATCAAAATGAAACTCAAACTAACGCATATTTTTATTAAACGTTTAGATTTTTGGTCTGAGTTAAAAATGCTTATTCTGTTGCTTTTCTATACTTCTATAACTAATATTTAAAGAGGTGTGAGGTTGTTAACCGATTTTGAAAACTCTTTAACCAATAGAAAGACACGTTTGTGACTCTCACGGCAACGAAAACTACACGGGTGAAACCGCGGGGAGCTTGCTAATATTATAAAGCTGAAAAGTTTGTTTGTTTGTTTGAACGCGCTAATCTCAGTAACTGCCGGTCCGATTTGAAAAATTCTTTCAGTGTTAGATAGCCTATTTATCGAGGAAGGCTATAGGCTATTATATCCCCGTGTTCTTACGGTAACGGGAACTATGCGGGTGAAATCGCGCGGCGTCTACTAGTTAATTTATAAGGAAAAGGAACCTTTGCTTTGGGCGTATGTGTTAATAATAAATATCAATTCTGTCCGCAAATTAATTGCATAGGCGGCATTGGTGGTCACGCGACGCGATTAGCTTTGCACGTGTCCTGATAAGGCTTTGGATTGTAACCGCTTTTGTGTTATTGAGAAAAATTTGCTACAAATGCCATAGTTGTACATAATGTCATACATTGTTAAAGATATATTTAGCTTTTTGTTGGGTAGTGGATTTAATTCTTTACATAATACTAGACTAGAGAAAAATGATATGCATGTAGAACAGTATGCGCGATCTGAAAGTCCTAGGACATTAAAACATCGATAATAATGAACTTGGTATGGGTTTCTCTTTTTGGCTTCTGTCTAAATTTAGATTTCCTGGTTTTTACGGGATTAAGTACCTGAATAGTGTTCTTAGTAAAATCAAGAAATAAAGATTATAAGGTTTTAGTAAAACTATCGGTAGTGTATTTTCATAATATTGATATGTAAAACAAACAAACAAGTTCGGAGATAATCCCACTATAATAATCACCTGAATTAGGCTGTAGTTATTAGATACATAAAAATATTTTAAAAAACGAGTAAGTGCTTATAATGCCATTAAGTAATTGTGGCATAAATAATAAGTTATTTCGAAAGCATATTGAAATTGTAATGTACATTATTCAATTTAAACTCCCGTCTTGTACTAACTGGGTAGATAGTTCAGATAACGTCCGCATTCGAGTGTTTACATATGCGTTACTTGACAATAACTGCGTGCATGCAAACACGTGCGAGCTTTCCACACTTTTCGCAACCGCATCTCGAAAGGTTTCTCAAATGGCCGGTTCTGGCCTCACTTGGCTAAGTTTCCCAACATCTAGGCGTTGCAGAAACCTTCGAGTGCAGTGCAAACAATCTACCTATCGTGGGAGCTGAGGTGGTACCCAGTTGCTTGTATACAATAACCATTCGATTATTTCCTCGTATGCTGTGTTAGCGAAATGAGATTCCGCGTGGGACGGAGGCGCCATTTTGCTAAGCATTTCGTGTCTTGGATACTCACTGTGCCTAGTTGAGTTTTTGTTAGTAAATTATTACTTGCCTTTTTTGTCCTCGTAAAGTTGTGGTTGTTAAATGGATTCTTTTTAATGAACTTGGCTTATTTTTCTTTTATATTAAAATAGCTAACTGTTTAAGTTAATTGCTTAACTTTAAGCTTCAATTTGAATGCCGTTTAATTTGATTTATTTATAATATAGTATGGTTAGTATGCACCAAACTTGTAGTCCGGTCTGAACATTAAGCGTTTAAAAGCAGTATTACAACAACATTTCCGAGCGAAGTTAATATCTGCACAGGTCGGACTGTTGCAAACTTCAGAGTGGACTAGAAGTTTGGTGCGTACTATACAGATGTTGTTAAGGGATACAGACAAGATCCTACCATCAATATATACAGTTATTTACTTATACATTATATAGTAAAAGTAATTAATCTTTATAACCGAAATCAAACTTCCAAAATAACCATTTAAGTATGATTTGCTCCAATCAAATCCAATTTTGAAATACGTATAATAAAGATAGTAAACATAGAGCCTTGTAAAAGAACAAATTGACTAAATTTTAATTGAAATAGTTCCGTCTAATTTAACTAATAACGTAAGATACTTGGGTTATCACACACTTACAACATTGCGTTAACCTCTTTCGAGTTACGAAATGAAGCCACTGCTCAGTGTAGTGGAAATACGTTAGCTGATTACGTACGTAAGTTGTTGGATCACTTGATCAAAGCCTAAGTTGTTGGGAGCGTGTTTTACTCTATTAGTTGATCAGCTAAGCAGGCCACGCGTGCATTTAATCGGGTATCTTGATTAGAATAAAATATCTTTATGACTAAACTGCCTCGATTGTCCAGTGGTTAAGGCTTTGTTGTTTCGGATCACAAAGTACTGCACGGATATTCTCTAACGATGTTTTCTATAACTCACTTGCGAGTTTTGGATTCACCGCTATCTTTCTTATTCTATAGTATCGTGTTAAACAGAGAGAGATCGAGGTGAATTCGAAACTCGCACTTGCGAGTTATAAAAAAATCGTTACAGAATAGTCTAGCTGAGCTCGTGTCCTGGGATTTGCTTTGAAATGTTAGAGCACCCGCTCACTTACAACTTACACCAATGTTCGATAGTCGGCCAACACTTAGTTGCCTCAGATGTACCTATTTAATTAACATATTAAGTATGTCCTGGTTTGATATACTCGACAATGTTAACCCTAGTCTTCATTAAATGTACTTAATAAAACACATTATGTCCTGGTTTTTAACACTCGAAGATGTCAACCCTACTTGCGTTGACTCATTGGCAGCGAGCAAGAACTTACAACGGCAATATTCTATTTTTAAGTGCAGTCCCTTTCTCCGACGAGCGAGCGCGGATGTGAGTCAACCCTTTGCCTTTATTCCCTCCGTACCTAATGGCCTCGCTGTGAGGACGCGATCCGACCTATGCCTACTGTGTGGTCAACGCGAGTAACGTTGCCAAACGTCTGGATAAACTCGGACATAGTTTGTCCGGCCAAAATACAATTAAATTTTGACTAATAAGTGATGACCTTATTTGACCTATTTTATTAGTAAAGCTTAGACTGATTAGCATTCGGTTTTATATTTCATTTGAATTTAACAAGATTTATGGTAACAAAATGTATACATTTTTTGTCGTAGCTATTAATTAACACTGAGACACAAAATCCTGTAGGGTGGGCATTTTAACCCAAATCTCCGGCCAAACTGGCTAGCCTGTCCTGCTATTAAGTTCGGTGACCTGGCTACCCTAAACGCGAGTCAAGGCGTCGCGCTTTCCTAACTTGAATATTGTTTAGTTTTTAATATCTGGCTCGCCTTGACTGCGTTACCCAATGTGAAGATGGCATTATTATTCGACACTGAAGTTAGAGACGGAACACTTAATTAGTGACCGCGGCGGTCCCAAATATAGGCACTATTGACACCCACAGCTACATACAGACAGCCGACTATTGTTTAGCGGCTCATTGTACCGTATTTGTGACGTCATTTGTCTAATTTATTAACGTTTTACTCTTCACCCGCGTTTGTAGAGGGTCTCAGTTTCTCTTCTAAGTAGGTATCTAAATACAGAGTACATTGTGTTTTTACAATGTGCGGCATCACGAGTACAAGCTTATGAATAGTGACATCGGAGAAATTTTAAATACCTTTTTTATTGTTTTATATTTTATGCTTGCGGAGTTGCTTTCATAAGTCCATTAGCCCGTATATTATCATACATATTGAAAGGACGAAACTTCACAGATAATCGTTTTTGTTCGTTTGTAACACAGTGCCTACTTCCAGCCTATTATCATGAGAAATGACTGCGTGGGCAGACCACAGGCGCGGGCCATACAATACGAGTCAGACAAAAAGCCGAGTCCTGCCCAGTGCTTAGTTATGCCAATGTGACACTATCCCACAGACTGGTATTTAAAATAATAATCACTTTTTCTTAGAAAAATCTTTAGAGCACCCGCTCACTTACAATTTCTAAGTTGGCCGACTATCGAACAACTAAATCGCAAGGCGTTGGATGCAAATCTGTAAGGATCTGGGTTCGCCCGCTGGACTATTGTAGTACCTTCAAAACCCCTCATATTTAGTTGAAAGGTTAGGTCGTGTTTAAAACACATAGGTGATGTTATTTTTTAGAAAATTGGTGTGAGAATAATTGAACATGGATTTCAGTACACTGAATCGTTGATATTGATACTTTTATCACTTTATTGTGACTTACCATCGAGTGCAATCGCGGTCAAAAGTCGTAATGAAGAAAAAAGGACATTCGAACAATGCCTTTCCGGCACACAGTTCTCAATACCAAACATCCTTTAATTAACATTTTGAACTCTCGCTGAATTCAATGCAAGTAATTTGTACGTAAATACGGTTGACCTTAAATTGTTTCTACAGGTTATGGGCCTTGATTCTCAGCTTGAACTCATTCGCTTTAGGCACGCATATTTACCTTATTTGAAATCGTATTACCCACGCGAGTTTAGTTTAGTTCGACTAATACCTTGTCAATATTCATTTCAAATATTAAAACTATTTGTTGTTTTTTTATATTAATAATATAAACATACCTTCATCTTACGACATTAATATACTCGTAATGGAAATGGTATTGAAAATCGGATATCTAGGATTATTCGTATATCATTATGTACCTACTTACCTAATTCTAACTTTTATTTGATAGTCTTAATGCTCAATATGTCCCGAATCGATAATACACACTACCAATATAAAAACGAAAGTATGTCTGTCTAAGGTAACTTTCGGAGTGAATCGCTGAACCGATTTAGATAAATTTTCGTACAGTGATAAATGCGACCTTAGGACAGAAACCATGGTTCTTGCGGTGTTTGTGGAGAACAAAATGTCACGAAGAGAAACGCATGCGTTCGTTAGTTAATAATACGTATAGGTATATGTTTTTAGAACAATAGTAAATAATAGGCATATCTTTCAATAGCTTAAAATAATAATGCTATTAAAAAATAACTTTCGTATTTTATTTTTTTATTTTTTTTATTCTTTACAAGTTAGCCCTTGACTACAATCTCACCTGATGGTAAGTGATGATGCAGTCTAAGATGGAAGCGGGCTAACTTGTTAGGAGGAGGATGAAAATCCACACCCCTTTCGGTTTCTACACGGCATCGTACCGGAACGCTAAATCGCTTGGCGGTACGTCTTTGCCGATAGGGTGGTAACTAGCCACGGCCGAAGCCTCCCACCATCCAGACCTGGACAAATTAAGAAAATCTCAATCTGCCCAGCCGGGGATCGAACCCAGGACCTCCGTCTTGTAAATCCACCGCGCATACCACTGCGCCACGGAGGCCGTCAAATCTTGTAAAAGTATCTTGATAAATTTCAAGTTTAATTACACAACAATTTCCAATAAAATAAAGTTATTTGTTTACCTCGCATTATTTAACCTTCTAATCGAACAAACCTTATCAGTTTCATAAAATATTGTTGTTTCATAATAGCGGTAACTCTTACAATAAGTTGCAGTTTTATAAGTAATGCAATTTTCAACTTGGTTAAGGGCGTTGTTAAAAGGCCTACTGCTTTTTTGCTAAATTCTTATCTTACGAAATCTAATTTAATTGTTTTGCCTGTAGATTTTTCTATGTAAGCACAAATAGTCAGTGTCTTATTTATACAGTAAGTTGGGAACTTGAGAGCTACTCGACACCTACCTCAACATGTGTATATTGCAGCGGCGAAGAGTCCACGAAACCCGAATCCTAGCAGGTTACCTTTAAAATTCCATGCATATTCATTGTTGTACTGTATCTAGATAAGAGAAACCAGAGTTTGTATCATGCTATTTGAATTGCCCTTCTTTGGGTCGGTTTACCTTAATCTAAATTTCATTCTTTGCCACTGGACTATTAAGTAAGGTTCTCAAAAACTAAGAAAATAGATAGTCTGACCCCAATTGATATGACGTCCCTCTAGATATACATACATTTCAATCGATTTACCAACTATTAGCATTTGGTTGATGACACTGCAAGTTTGTTTTTTAACAAAACCACTATATCTGCATTATTCATTAGATGCTCAGTCTTATAGTCCAGGATCCGGGCTACCTAACACGATTACTAAGTAATGAAAATTTCTGAGCGTAGAAACGAGATACCAAGCAATTTTTAGTATAATCTTGTACATGTGATTTCTGTGTGTGTGTGTGTATAATGTGTATAACTATTAATTAAACAACAGTAAAAAAAACAGCTGATTCTTTTTATCCTCTTTATATTGATATTGATACAAAGTGGGAGGAGAGTTCATGAAAAATTGTTCCTAGCCACTTACTTGTTTTTTACTGTTGCTTAATTAGTATTTAAATACAACATAACATACACATTGTCCTTAAAATAATGTGTTACGATATCTCGTTCTTGCGCTCATTAAATTTTATTACCTAGTAACCCTGTTACCTACCAGAATCAAGAGTTTTCGTAAATATAAAAGATAAGTATCTCAACATAAAGCTGTTCAAGAAAAATTAACTTTATAGTAATCAAATTGTAAGAATGCTCCCCGGATCCTTGACTATTATGACTTGTTGATTCGAAACGCGTCGCTAATTGTTTCAACAGAATAAATGCTAGGGTTCATTGCCGACTAGACGGTCGCATATTGCGTAGGTACATATCTCGTAATTATCGACATTAACAGCTTCCCAATCTTCAGGCAACTTGAACCGTCGCATGCCACCTACGCGAGATTATTAGCTTTAGCTAGTACCAAAACATCTTATCTTACAGATCTCTCCTCTTCATAATACTATAATATTATGCTACTGAAGTAAGTACCTACCTCAACGATTGGTATAGTCATGTTTATTATCACCAAATAAATTACTTACTATATCAAATCAAATGTCATATTTATTTGTTCTAAGCGATCACGTTATATGACTAACGAAACAGTACCGTATTTAGGTACTGAGTAACTACAGATAATAATAAATAAATATCGGAGGTCCTGTATAACGAAGTGCATAAACAAAGAGTACTATTGTATCTTATCGGCTCCCGTTATATTAATATGTCTGGTCACATTAATACCCTTGTTAACAATATACGCAGTTACTGCACTTTGATATTTACTATAATGTAATACAATAATAAAGTGTCAGTAATATGACCTTATTCTTAGACAAAAAGGGTGAAAATCTAACCCGTAGTCTTGATTTTGAGTCACAATTTTAGTGTCTAAAACTGCCAGGTAAAATTAATTCAACTATACAGCCCTGTTCCAATTTCATAATACATAGATGCTAATAGATAGATAAATGAGTGTTACGTAAACAGTGGGTAAACTCGGACATAACACTTAACCTGCGCAGCATCGATGTCGGAGGTTTCGACTGCAGTTTTGGCACACATTCGCCGAGCGATTGCGTCACGGCGAATTGAGCGCAGGCCGAGACCGAGTCGTGTAACACTTTTACCATAACCGCGAGCCGTGGCCGCCTCTCTACCTGTTGGTAAGCTACAGCCACATCTACCGACGAACGGAGAACACTGCCATCTACTCGTAACTAACATTATACTTAAGTGCGTGATGGATGTTCGTCACTTATTCACGGCTGGATTAAATTTGGCATAGAGAAAAAAGAGCCTCTAGTAAATAGCATATGACTACTTTTCCAACATTCCCAAACGAACGAGATGTAAGATGTACTATTGGGCACAGCTAATCATTAGTCAAGAGCTACACAAACCTTATATAGACATGTTTTCGTACTCTCAATTTACATCTTTCAGTTTCCTTATAATGATAATACCTATTATATATATTATAATATATTAAATAAATTCGAAATTTACTGCTAATTTTAATATAATACATATTTATATTTTGTTTCTTATCATATTATTCTAAACAATCTCATGTCTAATCTAAGATTTAATAAAAATAATGATTTAAAAGTACTTAAATGTACAATGTACACACATGTAAAAAAGATACCATCAGACTACGTTTTTTTTTTAAAAAGTAATCAAAGCACCAAAGATTGAATAAATACCTCAGTTATCTTGTATTTTAAGAGACTTTATTTTACATCGTTTTTATTGCAATTGCGGCTCTATTTAATTAGTTTCCATCCAATCTCATCAGTTGTGGTAAAAGACGACGTTTTTATCCAAGAAATTCATTTAATTACGAAAGCCAGCGAAACTATCGAGGTGGTCTCCGGTTTAGCAATAACGGGTGACTTGATATTTAATTGCATCGTTTAGCCAATAATGTTAACTAAATCATCGTAATATAATAATAAAAGTTACTAAATTGCATTACTACGTAAGTCAACTATCAACTATTGCTATCAAACGATCAGTTTCTAAACTATTGGGAAATATATTTTCCGCAAACGATTTAAATTCTTAGCTAACGCAATAGATAGCGCAGGTGTGTACCAAGCTTTCGTTTTACATAATTGCTCGTAAAGAACATTTTCGGCCCACAGTTCTTATGCAATACCAAAACATCATTTGATATTCAAGTTGGCTGCCAAAGAGGGTCACTATTTCGTGACTGATCTACTTAATATGTTTATTAACTAGTGTAAGTTGGAACGATAAGATCTCGCCCTTTATCTATTACACCGATCGCACTTGACGCAATTTCCTTGAAGACAAATTACGTCTAATGCTACCTTTTTAATTATATATTGTTAATTACGCTGACTTACAAATAAATACATGTTAGTTAAGAACAACAGCAAATAATAATTGATCAATAAACTTGATAATACGTTACCATTGATAATATCTTTAAGACAAAGAGCTTATAACGGAATTCACATTCACGAAAAAATATTGTAATTGTTACAAAAATTAAATTGAAGAAGTTACATCACACAAGAGGCGCACATCTTCTGTTTTGCAGTGAACAGGCTTGACACGTCTGCGGATACCCTAAGCATGCAAAAGTGCAAGTAAATTGAAGCCGTTACATCACACGAGAAGCGCAAAGCTTCTGCAGCGTACACGTTTGGCACGTCTGTAGCTACCCTAAGCATGCAAAAGTGCAAGTAAATTGAAGCAGTTACATCACATCACACAAGAGACGCAAAGCTAATGCAGCGGACACGTTAAGCACGTCTGCAGTTACCCTAAGCATGCAAAAGTGCAAGTAACTTGAAACAGTTATATCACACAAGAGGTGCAAAGCTTCTGCTTTTGCAGCGAACACGTTTGACACGTCTGCAGTTACCCTAATCATGCAAAAGTGCAAGTAAATTGAAGCAGTTACATCACACAAGAGGTTGGTTAGTAGGACGGGGGCGGGATGTATTACAATTGCAGCACGCCGCACAACGCGGTCGGACTAGAGCGACATTCTCTCAGCTGAAACGGTCTTAACTTTCTTTTCTTGTTTCGTAATGACACGGCCGAACGGAGAGGAGAGTCATCGGGTCCCAGTGATTCGTTCTTTCATTGATTCTATGTTGTATCTTGAAATGTAAATTAAAAGTAAAAATCGCTAATAGAGAACCATACTTATCCGCGTAACTGACTGCATCTGGGATCAATATTTAATTAATAGAAGTCGTCATCGTATCAGACAATTTATAATGTCAAGATGTGGGGCCACCACGATGCTTTAATGCTGTTTGCGAGCTTTGTATCTGAAGCAATCACTGTTAGATGTTAATGACAGCGATCGAGAGCGATGGTTTATGGTAGCCGTCCACATATCCGCATCATAAGTACCTATCGGACGCATCGCCTCAACAGATCGTAGTATTCCATGAGAAAGTCGTACGTGTCCGTCGTGCGTCCACTGATCCGCATTGTTCAAAAAATACATTTCATACGATGTGTTCTTGGCTGGTGGAACACTTCGGCCGTGGCTAGTTACCACCCTACTGGCAAAGACGTACCGCCCAGCGATTTAGCGTTCCGGTACGATGCCGCGTAGAAACCGAAAGGAGTGTGGATTTTCATCCTCCTCCTAACAAGTCAGCCCGATTCCATCTTAGACTGCATCATCACTTCCCATCAGGTGAGATTGTTGTCAAGGGCTAATTTGTAAATAATAAAAAAAAATGTGTCCGGTATGTGGACGGCTAGCTTTAACGTGCACTCCGACGTACAACTTCACAACTTCGGAGAATGGCGTGAAATAAAAAAATGCATTATTTCACAGATCCATCAACTCGATTCACCATTGGACCAGTGATGTATAGGTTATTGGATGTGTCTTTACTTAGCTATGCTTAGATTTCAATGTGACGCAAGATGGCTGGTGGGGACGCTGGCATGGCGACGTCACACGTTGCGCGATCCGCACGATTGCAGCCAAGCGAGTGTTGCAACGTGAAGCCATTACAATGATTATAATCCGCGCGTGCTGTGATATCTTATGCGCCCGTGCTGCAGGAAGCGAACTTTCGAACTCCTGCGCTTGTAACCTCGTACTTTGTTACCATACGCCGCCTTCCGGACTGAACCGGCTGCCCTGTTACCTCACGGTTGCGGAACTCCGCAAATCATGCTAGAGAGTTCGTTCTCATACATAAGTGCAGTAAACTGTAATGTCTGTTTCAAACATAGCAAAAGAATTGAGATAATTGCCAATTAGTGTTTTTCTAATAAAGGGTTTAATGTGGAAATAATGAAATATAATAACTTACTTTAAATCAATTTTAGCATTTTAATTACAATAGTAAATGAACCTCGTATCGTAGTACATTTCACAAGCATTACTCAGTGACTGTGTTTGTTTTTTGTGTTGACATAATTGTATTGAGTTCGAAGTTCATAGAAATAGATGCTGATTTTGCTGATTTTAATGAAGTTAACGTCAATTTTATAGCTACGATCGTGTACGTAACGATTATAAAATACTTAGAGTCGTTTATTTATTTATTATTATTTTATAGTAATGAACTGAATAATTTATATGCAGGCTATGAATAACCATCGAGTCTTACATACCAGGATATAATAAACTGGTAGAGGCGATCACGGAGTCTAATCAAGTGTCTGCAGTGAACTTGCATTGTACATTTAGATACCCTGTAGATGCAATTTCTGCGGGTTTAATCTATGGTTTCCACACGCATAATGAATATAAAATAGTGTATTGATTTTTTGACGTGACAACGTCTTATAATTTGATGGAGCCGACTGCACACTCGAAAAAAGATGACGTCATGCGTCGTTCCCTCGCTCTAGGGTTGCCAAGTTTTTTACAAGAAATAAACTATATTCTGGTCTATGACGATTATTAAACAATATTTTAGAAAAACGAATATTTTCTTTTGAAAAATGCAACCATTCCATCAGTATTTTCTTACGTTCAACCATCGTCAGTAAACCGACCTTACAGACAACCGTTTTTTTTTCTAACGCCAATGACCATACGATATCTCTGCTCCCTTTACCGCATTAAAAAAAAATATTACGACGTTCTACAATAGAACTCCACACACCTAATTGTACTTTTATAATTTTATCAAGCAACTATCTCTACCTGCTGTGATCAGGAAAAAATACTATTGTGTGCTTAGCAGCAATTCCATTGTTAGAACATATTCACTACCTGTCTATTTCAATGGGTGAACTTGTAATAATAATACGGGCACTTGCGTTACCTATTGCAATACGTTTTTTTTTGCTCGAGTAACTTCAAATGCCTAAGGTGGAAGTGCGCAAACCTAGAAAGACGTATCGCAGTTTATTGACCCCTTTCTTTGTATGCATTCAGGCCAAACATTAGTTTAACAGCCGTTTCCAGTAAGAAATATAATCAATCACTAAGTCGTCGATGACTTAGGTATATTTGTATATAAAAGAAAATCGGGTTAAAAACACTAGAATAGATCGAATGAAATTTGGTACAAAGATAGATTATATAGTTTGAAATTGCTCATAGGCTTTTCACCTCAATATTCATAAATATGATAAACAAAACTAATGAATTACAGTTATAAGCAAAATATAATAATAAATAAACGTCATAAGAAAATACTGATGGAATCGTTGCATTTTTCAAAAGAAAATGTTCTTTTTTCTTAAATACTGTTACTAATCTTTGTAGACCAGTATTTAAGAAATCTTTGTAGAATACACTATATATCTTGTAAAAAATGTAGGCAACCCTAGAGCGAGGGAACCACGCATGACGTCATCTTTTTTCGAGTGTGCAGCAGGCTCTATCGAAATATAAGACGTCAAAAATTGAGCCTCATCGGGAATCAATCTTGGGACTTTTAGAAACATACATTGCTTCGTCAAGGCTTATACTTATGTATTCAGTGGTTAAGGTCATCCGATTAGCGATCTAGCGTCCTACATGTGTAGAGTTATTCACATGAATAAATAATTAATTCGAACAAGTTACTCATTAATGTACCCCCCCTTTGAGTAAAATGTGTTTATGTAAATGGGGTGTTACCCTAATTCCGAGGGACACTGCGCAATTGGGCACCTGTAGCTGTAAGAACGACGTCGCAATCGTAGTCGGATGTGTCATGCGACCCGCCACATTGTATTATAACAAGCGTATAATAATTATTATTTATATATGGATCCGGGTTCCACTGGCCTTTGTATACATTCGCAGTGGTTCTCTCAACCAATGGTCGTCCACTGTTGGATATAGGCCCAACGAAAGGTCATTTACATTTGTGCGACTCGTCTCGAGAGTCATCTTACCTTTCAAACCCAACTTCCATATATCCTAAGATCTACGTGCTACGTTCATATTTTGTTGAGCTTTGATTACATAGAGATACTTCATTATCGATATCTGTTAATGTCATTTGATCGGAGTCAGATGCCTTGGAGAACATGTAAAACCTACGCCTGATGTTTTACCGGTCGTGTCGGTCTGCCGTCCCATCGGACTATGAGAGTGGGTCAACCCACCACCTCCCATGGCCCTTTCAACCTCAAGCGAAAAGAGAGTGCACCTGTGCTTGCGCACACACTTGTGGTCTACAATATCCTGCGTACATGATTAACCATAAGATTGGCCGAAAAAAATAAAACCAATCGGCAGCGTATTAATATTATGAAGATAAGATACGTTTACCGTCATTTCTGGTTATACTCATAGGTATGGTTTCGATATTTTTTTCACTGTCCACATCCCTATGCGTGTTCTAGGGGCTTACCAGAACCTTTTACAAAACCATCGTGATACGTTTTGTCCATCTTACTTAAGGGAATAAATATTGTTACCGCAGTAAGTGGTACGAATTGAGTTAATGAAATGGTCGTTGATGTTCAAAATCGTTATACGAAGTAATCCTGCGATACGCATATTATGCCCTCATGGTACGAAATGTTGTATCATTATTGAATCGCTATGGATTTAAGAGCTTGTGGTTAGGTCCCTGCACACTTGACGGTAAACTTGATCGTGAGTGGCTGGCGTGAAGTGCACCAGAGAGCAATCCAATACTCACGGTGATAAACTTATTTATATTTCAAAATGATACGATCATTTTCCCCAAGCGCGTGTCATCTGGGATTAGCCGCTCTGTTATCTGTCCGCCTTGTTTATTGTTTAATACGTCTGTTTATCTTAACGACGTTGTAATTAGTGGGTATCATTTAGTAATTATTATTTATTTATTTTAAAGCAATATAAGGTTTCAACGACAGATCGTTGACGTTGTTGCAATGTCGTTCAATAAACTTTACAAGGTTAAAAAAAAGTTTAAAATTCTATAGTATTAGGGTAGACATACAAACAATGTATGCTATTATTTAGTAATATGTTCTTAAGTTGTTACCACATTATGAACAACTAATTTAACTTAAATTAAAACATAAACTTAGAGTTTAGTTTAAGTTGAGGTCATATTATATCTAAACGTGTATCGATAAAACTTTTACATCGAGGTTTATATTTATTACTTTCGTTTTCATGGGAATACCTACTTAGGGGGATATAAAACATAGTTTCGCTGATACTGTTGCAACCTATTGGTTAATGCATTTTCAAAATCGGTTTATTAGTTTATCCGTGAAAGCGTAACAAACAAACTCACTCATTTATAATATTAGTTAACTGCTTGACAGCAGCATTGTAGGTCCAAACCAAGCTTTTTACTTTGTAACTATTTAGTCATTAGCAACAGTTCCAGATTTCCTCTTTAAATTGTAAATGGATTGGAGAGAGATACGTCCGGACGTCATGCCTGGGATGCGATAGTCACGCACAAAAGCAGCTAAGGATTGAAGGTCGTTATGCTGTAAATTGAGTGGAAGCTAGGATTAATTGCCTTTCTAGCAGCCATTTAACACAGTGGTACTTAGGTACAAACAACGTCACATTGTTTTGTTAACTGAAGATTAATTGGGCGCAGTTGCATTTACGTGTATCACGTTGTTTATTACAATGGCCACTTAACAGTACACGACACTTATCGGTCGCAACAATCCTCATTGTCAATCTACGTCACGTCCTATAAACTAATTGCCGTGTATATTTTGCAACTAACTGTGTAGGTATCAAGCCGGCAGCGTAACAGGTAGTGTTCCCAGGTTGCACTTTCTAAATTTCAGGACAGTGAGTATAATATAAAATTAAAACAAAAAAAAAATTATAATAATCCGACTGCGAAAACAAAGTTAATCCCGAATATAATATACGCTATATCCTAAAACTAATCTCTTAATGGCACCTAAATTCAAAAGAAAATACTACTAACAGCGGAAGAAAAGACCTTAACATTAAAACGATTCTTTGTACCTAAATTAGTACATCAATATTGTTGATCTTTCCTTTCTCTAGGCGTGAAAACTTGCAGTAATCCTTTCTGTGGTACAAAACTAGTAGTATATACGACAACAATCAAAAGGCCATCAATAAACCTGTCCAATTTCAGTTCGGCTCCTTTACACTTAGCTTCCAAGATCTTAGGATTTTTTAGCACTAAATTAAATAGTACTGGACAAGTAACACCAATTAATAAATTTAAAAAAAATGTGTCAAATGTCAAGTGAATATTTTTTTATAAAAGACAATATCGATAGATGTCTCGATATTTACATAAGTACAGTAGGTAATAGTTATCGTTACAAAAAAACGTGAAACGCTTAGACACTGAGCTTAGTTCAGCTGCGGTTGTTTTGGTCTGCGATCACGTCGCTTATCTGAGTGATAGTCTCACCGTTTATAGATAGTGTGTCAATATTGAAAGGAAAGTAGCACGGCGGCCGGTAGGTCAGTGTCGAGTTGCATAACCGCTGTCACACGACGACGTGCCAATTTCGGCACACGCTTTATCTGCACGTCCACTTCCTATTTAGTAGTGCACACTTGATTATCAACATCACCCTGTACATACACACTGTGTGTTTTAATTGCGTTTACCATACTTAAGAGGCATTAAATCAGGACAAACATTCTGCGGTATGGGTGCTTTTTTATTAGGGGTTCTTAGTGAGGCCCGTCAGCGGATGCGCTTTTAATCTTTTTGCTTTTTTTTGTACTCGCCCCTCCCTTGCCAGGAGCTTAGCAATTTAAATTCGTACTCAAAGGTAAAATAGACTGTTATAATTTCCCATAATGTCCATATCCAGGCATTAGCTTAACTAGCCTAGTTTTACTAAGTGATTGAACTTTACTAGGTAGTTTTTAAATTCATCGGTTCAATTTTTGTACCTCCCATAGGTGATATTATGGAATATTGTAAAAAGCCATTTGAATATTAGGTCAACTAAACGGTAACGGTTTATTGACATACAAAACAGAATAGTTACAGAATAGACTCTTTCGGGACACTCCTAATGAAATCGTAGACGTAACATGAGTCATTGCATAATAATCATGAAGTATAGACAACGTCGAGTTTCATGTGCTTGTGGAAATATCCACTAGTTATTCACTATGGCGTATATTAAATAACGTATATCGTGACGTTAGCATTTATCTAAAATCATAATTATTGCATTTTACTGTGTGTCTCGTGTCTTAAGTTGTTGCTCAGGTTTTATTTCTATCAACAATAGAAGTAAAGAGAACTTGTGTAGGAAGACAACGCTCTGCGTGGGTTTGTCACCAAAGCCATTGAACTACGCAAGGTCTGCAGTACTTCCTCGAACGTAGAGTAGACTTTTCTTCCTAGACGCTAACGTTTCTCGAGTGACGTCAAAAATATGTAATCTCGGCTTTGCTTTGCGGAAATCCGCAATACGTAATTTGACTGAATGTTATTATCCGCAAAAATTACTCAGCGTGGTCGGTTTAATTGTTAGTTAATGAACTGCAAATTATTTTAGAAATTTTTCGAAGTCTGGGTCCAGCAATTGGTAATATAAAAAGTAATAACCCCGTATCTCGGAGAGCACGTTAAGTTGGTAATCCCGGTCTTTGTTAAAGCCACAATGATGTTTATACAATCAAATCATCATAATATGTTCGATCTAAGCTCCAAATCTTCTATCTATAGATGGGTATAGGATGCCTAATACCTCTGCCTCCGGTTTCGAATCCGGTCCGGGGTATGCACCTCCAACTTTTCAGTTGTGTGCAAGGAAAAAATCGTGAGGAAACCTGCATACCAAAGACTTTTCTAATTCTCTACGTATGTGAAGTCTGCCAATCCGCATTGGGCCAGCGTGGTGGACTATTGGGGTAACCCCTCGAGGAGGAGGAGGAGACTCGAGCTCAGCAGTGAGCCGAATATGGATTGATAATAATGATAATATAATAATTATGTATGTGATGACGGAATAGCGATTGTACCGATTGACGAATACCCGACCCCGATGTGTCTTAAGGAGCATTAAAAAATTAATAGGCACATCCTAGTTTGCACATTCCGTTTCCTCATTTACAGAGTGTTTTATTATTCGCAGCAATATCTTTCCTAACCAAACACGGATTCTCTGTCATCAAAGGCGTTGAACTTAACAAGGCCTTATTCGCGCACTTCCTCCTCGGCAAAACCGCGACGTCGCTTCCCTGTGCTTTGTTACGTATCTACGAGACTTGGTAACGAGATTTTTATAACACGAATTTTTTATCTTAACGACTTTTTTAAATAGCTATAGTAATTTGAAATAGATTTTTAAGTTGCCTTGACTGGGTCTCACTGCGTTTTGTCTAGCGAATAGTATCTGTTACAAGAAGGCTTGGTTTATAAGAATTTTATCTTTCCATCTTACTTAAAAGCATAGGTTATGTTACGAATTCCTCAGTTAGTGGTACGAATTGAGTTGATGAAATTTTCGATGACGTCCAAAATCGTAAATATGAAAAAAAATGCTTGGTTTATAAGACTTTTGAAACGTCAAGTGTGCATTTATTGATTACTTGATTAGTGACTGTACCATCGGTATTGTTTTGATGCATATTTAATTTCTTCAATATTGAACAAAATATAGAAGGTTAGAGCAGATTAAAAGATGACGTGACCACGTCTTGGGGTATATATAAAATTATAAATGCACCATGATGGACGTAATGCAGACATAATGTTACATTAATTATTTTGTTGAATGGCTGGCTGACCATCAATCACTTACTAATCGTGATTGGTGTTTCGTTTTTATCTCTACATTTTTCTCAATGCATTATACGTTTAAATGATTTGTTGTAGCAGGTTATTCTAATATTTAATAGGTGGGGCGAATAGGGGGCCGTGCGAATGTATCGCTTCACACTTGGCTAGTCTGAACACATTTTTTTTTTATTATTAAGTAGTAACGTTTTTTTTTACAAGTTTATATTGATTTAAATATAAAGCGTTAAAAACTTGTATGGTATTATTTCTAAAAATGTAGATCAAATTATAGATTCACTCGAATCCGGTACGATATGCCGCCGAAATACTAAGTAAGGTATATGAAGTATGAGGATCAATAATAATAATTAATTAACATGAAATTTTTTTTCGGTGTAACATGCGCGGCTTATGAAATTTTAACGAGCGTTTTTTTTACATTTAATTTCCACAAAATGAGCGAGTTTACATAAAGATACAAAAACGTAATAAATTCATTCTGAAATCTCGGTCCAGTGCTCAAAGCACCGATGCGCAAGAGTGGACTCGACCGAACGCATCCAAGGACCCGTGAAATGCATGAAACATGCGTGAATTATTGGCTACTTTGCAGTCCCATACTTCATCATTATCAACCCTTATTCGGCTTACTGCTGAGCTCGAGTCTTCTCTCAGAATGAGAGGGATTAGGCCAGTAGTCCACCACGCGGGCCCAATGCGGATTGGCAAACTTCACACACACAGAGAATTGAGAAAATTCGCTGGTATGCAGGTTTCCTCACGATGTTTTTCTTCACCGTTTGAGACACGTGATATTTAATTTCGAGTACTAATAGTCTATTAATTTGTTTTAGTGGTTACACATTCATGTCAAACCTTCAGGCTAATTCACTAACTTAGACGATGTCAGTTGACATATAATACGAAATTAGCAACTATATAATAGTTATTAATTCAAAGATCTAGATTGAGATTCTATTAAAAAATGTCATCCGGTGCCTATTGACAACACTTCGTGGATATCATAGACTAGGCAGATGACATTTCCCAGTTGACTTTGTGATTTTTGTTAACAATCGGAATATGGAATTCGAAAAAATCGTCTTGTTTTTTGACAGGTTTAATATTTTTTTTAACTACGGTGTGTTGTTTTAACATTCGTTTGTTAAATAATAACAATAAATTTATGCTTCATAAGTAGCTCTTCATTGGAATTGTACTTGTCAATTATTTTACCTGTGATAGTATGCTTATTGTATTTTTATTTACATTCAAAGAAGCAGCGAAGCCAAGTATCATGACGAAGCAGTTTATAGATTGTGGGTAAACGCTAAGGCGATCGAGGCGTTTCGTAATAACTACACGACTTAGATGCCACATTAGTGCGTTCGTTGCGTTTCCATATATTAAAAAAAACATGCCACATGAAAGCGTTGCGTCGTCGCAGGCGACGTTTAACGGACGACGGACATTGTTAATTTGTTTTGCATGTATTGTTGAGACTGCGACTGGGTGCGTGCGTCGTGCTTTTGCACCGCGAAGTCGTGCGTTGTCACAACGTAAGTGTGGCATACAATGCGTTGATCCGTTGCGACGAAGCAACGCAACGCACTAATGAGGCATCGCCGTTACGTTACGTGTAGATAATGTGTACCCTTCGCGGCGCGGTGAGGAGCCATCACCGTGACAAGTGGGGTGGTCTATGGCTTGTGAAAAGCCATGCTTCGTTGCCTTACCACGGTGGCCGTGGAAAAAATTAACGGACGCAATGCTAATAGTTTGTAAAAGAAAGGGAAATGTCATGGAAGAAAAAATGTTATTGAGAAAATTAAAAAACGGCCATATTGTTTTCTTGCACTAGCAAGGTTGCAATGGAAAAAGTGATTCTTGCGTTTGACATGATTTTTTTACATATTTAGTTTAGTTTTTTTTTTATTCTTTACAAGTTAGCCCTTGACTACAATCTCACCTGATGGTAAGTGATGATGCAGTCTAAGATGGAAGCGGGCTAACTTGTTAGGAGGAGGATGAAAATCCACACCAATTTCGGTTTCTACACGGCATCGTACCGGAACGCTAAATCGCTTGACGGTACGTCTTTGCCGGTAGGGTGGTAACTTTGACCTTGGACAAATTAAGAAAATCTCAGTCTGCCCAGCCGGGGATCGAACCCAGGACCTCGGTCTTGTACATCCACCGCGCATACCACTGCGCCACGGAGGCCGTCAAAGTTCCATATATTTAAAGATTTAAGACGATTAAATTCATTCCATCAGGCAAATAAATAATGCTGGCCCCAGTAAATTATTATAACAACATAACTATTAATATTCACATTACCAATTTTGATGATTTCATAGAACCTTGATGAGGTCGCAAGTTCGCAACGAATTACAAATTAACAATACCTACTTGCGAGTATGATACATGACAAATACAACTGCGTTTTGCCTCTGCTCGATATTTCCTTATCACATTACTTATTATTACAGTTTGAATAAATAAATGGCTCATTATAATTACATGTAGGTAAATATTCTCACATTGCCTAATTAAAATATTTTTGACGAAGGCCATGTTGTTCGTATGAAAAAAAAATAATGTTTAGTGACGTGACGCAAATTGATAAGTTATCCAAATCTAGTTCAGTGCAGAAGTTATCATCTGACCTGGCATATAGTTTGACGGCCTTCGTGGCACAGTGGTATGCGCGGTGGATTTACATGACGGAGGTCCTGGGTTCGATCCCCGACTGGGCCGATTGAGATTTCTTAATTGGTCCAGGTCTAGCTGGTGGGAGGCTTCGGCCGTGGCTAGTTACCACCCTACCGACAAAGACGTACCGCCAAGCGATATAGCGTTCCGGTATGATGTCGTGTAGAAACAGAAAGGAGTGTGGATTTTCATTGTCCTCCTAACAAGTTAGCCCGCTTTCATCTTAGATTGCATCATCACTTACCATCAGGTGAGATTGTAGTCAAGGGCTAACTTGTAAAAGAATAAAAAAAATATAGTTTCCCTGAGAACACGTTGTTTATTGGCAGTTTGTTCAACCTACAACGTTTCGTCATGGCCTTATTTACAGCTGGCGGATGCCCTCGACTTCGTTAATGTAATGGGTGATTGTAAGACACTGCTGCATTCGCGGCTCGGCGGTTGATGGTAGGCGTCCTCTAACGGTTTTTAGTATTCTTTGTATAGTAAAGCATACAAGTGCGTCCACAGTGCGGTGTATGCGATGCGTCCGATACGTGCGATGCGGATCAGTGGACGGTTGCGATAAATACGCCTGCGAGTATCTTGGTCGAGAGCTCGCGTCACTTGATTGAGCCGCTCTGAACTTGGTGCAAATGATTAGGAACCTAGTACCTAATTAAAATAAATTTAAAGTCAAAACAGACATCAATGTGCGTACAGTGGCAGTACAGTGCAAATCTAAATTTTCAACTGTAACAAACTGTTTTCGGAGGATATTACATATTTATAATTAAACGTCCGCCTACTCACATTGGAGCAGCGTGATGACTCGAAGCTCCAAATCCTATAAAGAGGAAAGCCTGGCCCTGTAGTGTGCCTTTAAACAATCTGATAACTTTGATTGTTGGTGACGTCCATTCGAAATTATTAGATAAGTGTAAAAGAAAACATGAAGCACATTATACTTTGCTTCTAGTATCCGTTATAGTTTTTGTTAAACTTTATCTAAAAATTGCGGCTACAATGTTTACGTATGTGTTAACGGTTCAGTTTACATTAGTATTAGGATACTTTTGTCAAACGTTTTATACCACTTGACGAGGAATGCTAAAAATAATCGCTTCAAAACACGCATCCGCCATTCATTTTTCTACGAAATGCGTCGACCGTTGTTAACAGTTCACACAGGACGCTAAGGATTTACGAACTTAACAATAACACATACGCCACTGCGTGATTTAAAAGTATTTTTTTGTCTTAACCATCATCGTTAACTGCTTGCTGGACAGAGGTAAGAGCATGGACTTCCATACAAAACGGTCTCGAGCCGCCAGCATCCAGCGGCTTCCTGCAACCCGCATAATGTCGTTGGTCTACCTAGTGGAGAGTCTGCGAACACTGCGCTTTCCAGTGCGGGGTCGCCATTCCAGCACCTTAGGACCCCTACGTCCACCAGCTCTTCATACTGTTTGGTCTGCCCATTGCATTTCAGTTTTGCGACTTGCTGAGCTATGTAAGCGACTTTGGTTGTTCTCCGGATCTCATCATGTGTGATTCGATCACGCAGATACTCAAAGCATAGCTCGCTCCATCGTCCGCTGAGTGACTTTGAGCCTTGTTATGAGGGATTTTTATTTTTGTGTGTATAATGTATATTCTAAAATCTTTCCGTGCCATGTATAGTAAACACAACGAATTCATTACACGCACGCAAAGTATTGCCTTCGACGAAATATGGCCCATTGTATCGCCGAAATCGGCCATTGTTGTTTCGCGCACACTTCATAAAATATACTGTAACGAGTGTTTGTACACAGCACAATGATAGGGACATAATAGTGATACATCAGAATTAATTTCCAGCATCGTTGAAGTTGTACTCTATTGACCCGTATGAATATGCTCCGCTCTGTTTATGTTTTATTTGCACAGCGCGCGACGAAAGTGAACATCGAATCATATTACCTCGATCATTACATTTTGCATTTGCATTTATTATAATACAGCCCTACTCGATGTGTACTGTTTACCAACAAACAAATAAAAATTAGGGTAGAAATCACACCTTATAATAATTATAATTAACTTGTACTTAAATTAATGAAAATAAATTTGATTAATAAGCTTAGAACAATTAGATATAGTTAAAGGAGATGGTCCAAAATTTCATAGTTATAGTTGCTTTAAGGGCG
Source organism: Bicyclus anynana (assembly GCF_947172395.1). Taxonomy (NCBI): domain Eukaryota; kingdom Metazoa; phylum Arthropoda; class Insecta; order Lepidoptera; family Nymphalidae; genus Bicyclus; species Bicyclus anynana. Next base: position 8,130,318 of record NC_069098.1, read on the forward strand.
CCATCTTGATATAACTCAAAAACTTGGGTTTTAATTTTATTTAGTTACATTTATTCATTTTAATAAATTTTAATAAGATCCTTGTATTTTTTTAATTTTAATGATACAGGGTACAAGAGTGGACCTGAAATGGAAAATCTCCTTTAAAATAAATTTCAGTTATGAAATGACATGCGTTTTCTACTTTCTTTTCTAATTTGTTTGTTGGTAAACGGTGCAGATCGAGTATGGCTTTATATATAAGTGGAAGTCTAAAATTTCTTCTATTTGACCACCTAAAAAATAAAAAAATCCCAAATGACCCAACCGGCATTCGAACTCGGGAATGACAATTTAAGGCGCACGGCCTCCTCCGAAAGGATGTGGTAAAACTGGTTGTAAATCTTTCAACGGCCGTTTGATCTTTTTTCTCGCCGGTTTCTCTGTAGAATCTGCATTGCGAAACCAGTGATATAATTACTATGAATATAAAGAATGGTTTTAAAAGGTACGTTGAATAAAATAAATAAAAATTTCAAATTATTGAAAATTAAACTTAAAATGAAGTTTTTAGATTTTATACATGTAAATATTGTTGTTGTATGTTTATTTTAAGATGAAGTACAAAAGTATTTTGTAATTTATTGTATTAGGAAATAGATGCATGCTAACATTTGCGTATAATTTACGTAAATATTACACATTGCATTGTATGTAGCATATCATTATTGGATATCTTTATCAAATGTATTCGTATTACTTGTTTCACCTGCGTAGTTCCCGTTCCTGTTGGAATATGGGAATAATATATAGCCTATAGCCACTTACAAATAACGTGGATTTCTATTGGCAAAAGAATTTTTTTGAGTTGGCAAAATCGGTTTATTAGATCCAGTGATTACCCCCTGCAACCTCACAAACTTTACCTCTTTATAATATTAGTATACAGAAATATAGATACTTTTTATTACTAAATAATTACTATACCTATATATGAGCAACGTGTAAATATTACACATTTCATTGTAATTTGTTTGTACATATCACTATTATCTTTATGAAATGTATTATTGGTTACAGTGTTTCTATATTTCGCATTACTTTGAATATGCAAGATATCATATAAGCCTCGTCTCGAAATCATTTGTTATCGTTTGATTAACTCGATTTGAATGGAACTATAATTGCATTGAAGATCAGTGTCATACGTTTTTCAATGGAAGTGTGTAGAATATACTAGTAGTTGTACATAATGCGTATTTCATATTACTAAAGACAATGAAGTTTCAAAGGATAATGTAAGTAACCGTAAATAATCTAATTTAAGGTCGAAGCGAAACTTCACGCCTATTGCCAAGTCATAACTTATGATTGATCAACAACAAAGTGAAATAATATATAAATATGTTTATGAAAACAAATTTTTATTTTATAAAGAGAAATGTTTTAAATATAGGAGAGTCAGATTGTTTGCCATGACAAAAATGAGCTCAAATTGGATGGGTTTATCTTGTTTAGTTTATTAGTTCCATCAACACTTTGGCATATGGATATGGCATCGTCACCACGATTTAAGTCCAATCGAATGATAAAACGGGATTGTAATATAGCTTCCATAATTTCAACTACACGTTTTAACAGGGCAATTGAAAAAAAAACACTTGACAATAAGCAACTTTTTCTTCAGCGTTTTACATTGAAGTAAAGAGACCAGACAGCGCAAATACGTAGCGTTTCAATTCGTAGCAAAAAAAAGAAAAAAACAAGATGAAGTAGCAGCGGATGTTGTACATCTGTTCCTTTGGAGACATAATAACGAGCAATTAGCGAACGAAGATGGCGGAGTGTGTAACAGCGGGATAGCGGTTTCGCACAATGTGTTCCTCACTTGTGTATTCAATATCGGCATATTCTCTGGTCACTTCCGTACAAGTTTTAGCACGTTTGGTCAATTTATAAATTAACTTACTTCCCCAGAAGATCTTCTCCTTGGTCGTTTCCTTTTCCGCTAAAGGTCATGTCGATATTTGGTTGTCTTCGTCACGTTCTTTACTATTTTCTTCCACTCATTTCGGTCCTCTATTTTTCTGATAGCTTTCTTAAGCGAAAGCTCCAGTAGATATCACACCATAAATTTTCTGTTTGAGGTTACTTAATTCTGTTAAAAACACCCTAATTTAAAAGAGAATAAAAAATCTATCAAACCTGTGTTTCAGTTTTAACGCGACGAACGAACAGCAATTAATTTATATATTCAATATTACATATAGGATTGAATTAATTTGTATCGTTCTTAATTTCTATTCGTTGAGATTCAATTAAAACATTTTAATGTCAAGGTGAACTAAATATTGAAACAATAAAAAATTTATTGTTATCTATTATGTATATTATAGTAAGGTGTAGAAACGATTCGATTGATACAAACACTTATCAATGACGATCACGACTAATATCAGTTTTTGCGCGATCATTGCGTGATACTGTGGTAAACAAAATCAACATTCAAAACAATAAACATATATTACGATTAAAAACAAAACTGTCTATCTACGTAAATTTTAAGATATTTTTTACTATAAATGTACATCAAGTCGCGAATTAGCTGATAAAGCAAAAAGTCATGAAGGATCAAGGCTACCTTCAACTATGTAAGTTTGGGAAGAATACATCTCCCTCCTCTATTGCACTCCTCGTTGCAATCGGACTAGCTTTGTAGTCTTATGCGGACTAACTGTAACCGTATTAAAATAATTTATTTTACATATTGATATATCTAGTCTCTGCAGTAACTTTAACACTGCCTAAGTCTTCTTGCGCCTCATAAAATAGCCAAATGTTGCACAGTGTAATCACAATGAGTAGTTTTTTATTTAATATAAGATCGTATCTAAATTCACATCGAAATCTTAATATATTTAAGCCGCCGACTGAGCTGTTGCTGACACAGAAGCTGATTACTTTGATACCAACAAAGCTAGGCGTGTTGTAATGATAAAAATAATGATAATTAAAGCTGTTCATAAAATGCGTGGAGTATTTGCTGATGGGCCCATTCGCCTCGTGAAGGTCACCCGCTCGCTTAGCGCTCACCTACGCGACTACGACTAGCTTGACGACCGCACAAAGACAACTACGTCACTATTAACATTTTCCATCGCGGATTCTTCAACTTAACGCACAAAAAACACAATATTTATAAATAACCAGTCAACTATAAAAGGTACTGCAAACTATAATGGGTGTATAGTATAGACACAATTGTTAAACACGTATTTATTGTTACACAAAGACGTGGAAATAGGAACTCGTATTCTATTTTATTTCATTTACATAACTATGAGAATAATAAGTCAAATCTTTGCAAGGCGTTACGTGATATTGTCCAAAAGTCATTCGACTTGACACTTGACCCTGCTGGCGATATTGAATTCTACTAAATTGTGACAGGTTCCATTCGCTATTCGTGTTTGTATCCTTAATCAAGTTTGTACATCTTGTGTTTCGAAATGATGATATATGATAGGCATATTTAATAAGATCTCGTGATCTCGCATCGTTATTATTACAATCATGACCATCAGAAACCATGTAGAGACGCGGAATGAGTTTGTGCTTTATTAAAAAATAAGCATGTCAACCTTAAGAAATTACTATACTTAAATTTATTTTAAAAACTATCAACCACGTCTCGCACATCAAAATTCAAAATTAAATCATTAATGGATGAAGAATATACTGTGATAAGACTTATTTATAAAGTTAAATATCATGCAGTAAGTGCGTAGTTACTTAAACATTTAAATTCATGACTATTACTAGGTAGGTACGAACAATCAGCAATTTAATACCCCGTATGTTTTTTACTCGCTCATTAACTGCTTTATCTGCTCACGAAGTCTGGGCTTCCTTGTTGTGTGACTTAAATAATGTATTCTGCACATATATCACACATCCTGGTGCTTATTACCACTGACAGTTTTATATGATGCATTTCCTACGAGTACATCTGTTATATCGAGATTTATACCACTTTCGTGGTCGTTGAGATAACTATGACTTTTACTTTTGTTAGGGGTCAGGTGCTTCGACGATAGCTGAAAGTAAAGTTTTACTGTCAGTGTTGCGTTACTTGCTAGGAATATTATTGGTATCTTGTTATATTTCAATGTTAAGTTAAGTTACTGCTTGCAACGTTTTTAATATACATCGCCATTGATTTAGTTATCACCATTTTTAGCGAACTATAATTATTAATGTAAAGTGATGTCTACTACTTAGAGTTATTTTGATACATTATAATGCTTGGTTCTGAATTTGCTATATTTGTGCTTAGTAACTATTTAGGTTACGCTTATACAATATTTGCCTGTTAATATAATCCACAAGCGTGTGGGCGTGTCAGCTGCGTGGTCAATGTTGCTAATCCAGTATTTCACCAGTTGCGAAACCGTTGCACAACGCAACACCGCGTGTTTGATGCAACTGCTGCAACTCCACTCCCCGCTACGGGACAACCTTCGATTTCCCTCGTTATGACATTCTAGCATTTACTCGTCAAAATCAATCTCAGATCCGTACCAATATTTGAATACGCATTTTACTCGCGTTCGTCACTTCGAAGTAAACTTGTCACGCACGCGTCAAAGTCAGTTGCGCAAGGTATCCAATTATATTCATTTATCTAAACAAGAATTACTTTGAAATGTCCTAGTTGTTAACATGCAACATACTTTATAAGTTAAACTGTTTATTATTCCATTCTACTCGGCAGAAGATGTAGAACACTTTTCACACTGGTTCTCCTAAAAATGTTAGACCAGAATTAATAATACTGTGCCGTAGTTCCATTCATATAACCAAGAAGGTACGTTAAAATATAAAGCTTGAATTTGGAGGGAAATGGAAAAGGAGGAGGAGATTTGTGATTAAAGTCCAATCAACTTACAGTTATGTAAAACACTACTTGCTGGGATAATTATAAAGCAATATCTTGACTGACACAAATACTGTAATGTAATGCTAAATAACTAAATTTGGTATTAACGGGTACTTAAATAATTCGTTGATAACGAGTCACAAATTAAGTATTTTAAATGCATCTGAATCAACGTTGATTAAAATGAGTGGCAATTTGTCGTAATGCAGAATTTGTAATACAACGAACGCCAGTGCGTATGTCTGCATAGCATCAAAGCTATTAAGTGTTGTAATGAGATCGGTGTAGTGTTTAGTTTCAATGGTTCTTTTCTTATTTTATAGATTTTTGTTGTTATGTAACCAACGAGATCACTGATTTACTAGGTATTTTGAAACCACCTTACGAAACGAAATAACAATGAGCAGTTATAAAGACTATGAATGTTCCGTGATCATAGTCCGAAACCAAGGCTCTTATGTAAACAATGCGCCAGAGCGGGGACACTGGACGGTCCTGTTGTGGCGAATGTAAATTACCCTCGGCCGCGTGTAGAAACTCCTTCATTTCGGTGATTGTGTGAACTGTTCCATAGAGTGCGTCGACGTATCACAATAACTCGTGGAACTGAGCATTGTTTCGAGGAGTAACTACTACGTAACGCACGTGGGCTCGGACGCAGCGGAGAAAGTGGCACAGCCGCTGGCAAGGCCGTCTTGTCGCTCTTCGACCTTCGCCGTCCACTTCCGGGATCCATTTATTCTCAAACATCTTAAAATAACCGCGATTATAAATAAATCTCACTGCAATTAAGGTGAGTTCGAATCGAGTCGAGCTCCCTAAGTAGGTCGCCGGCGATCGACAAGCCCTTTCCTACTAAGCGAGTTGTGTAAACCGTTTAACTTCTAAATTAATATCAACATTGATTACTCTTGGCGTTTCCGATTTTTTGGTATCTCCTGACAATCTCTGATTGGTTTCGTTTAAAATCTGATTCTTGAGTGAGTTTCTAATTTTGATTGCAATTCGTTTACCGTCTGCTTTGATGTTACATATTTGCAGCCTTTAAGTACCTTTTAGAATTTTATGTTTTATTTTCATAAAACATGTATCCAGCGCTTTTTCTTATTCAACTTAGATTCCTAAAATCCAATGATTTACTGTGAGCGTTTCTACATTATTCCTTCTGATAAAACGTTTTAGTAATATAAGCTGCAGTTTTAATTTAAAAATCTTCCATTACAGCATCTTCCATTCCATGACAGCTATTTATTATTAAAGGATTAATTTCAAATATGGTTACTTCACGAACTCCTCTAATAGGTCATGTCTGTCTGTTTGCATGCATTCTACAATAGTCAGTTTAGGTTGGTTAAGTTGTTATTGTGTGTTGCGATTGCGACATCGTGCGCAGAAGTCGTCGCGTGTGTCACGCCGCGGCAATCGTACCGCAGATCCGCACTAATGTCTCTATAACATACTCATTATGTTAGTACTTTACCTATCCGGCCTCGTTTTCAAATTGCTAAACGTCTGCTACTTGCTTGCTAGATGTATTAAGGCCACACAAAGAATCTAATAACAATTACAAGTGTTTCTTTAATAGTCTAAGAGGTTATAATATCGCTAAATGTCAGATATAGTTTTATAATTGGATGTTTAATATTAAGGTTAGTCTAAGAATATAATAATAACTATTGCACAAGTGATTCTTCAATAGACTATAGGATAGGACTGTTAGACAGCGGCTATTAAGTAACAGTAAGTAGTGATATTAATAGACATGCCGAATTAAAATAAAATAATAATGTTAATTAGAAATTCTGATGCATTATTATTTGTGATAATAATGCAAAGTGCTATAGAAAGGCGAAAAGAAAACAAATTACTAAATAGCAAAATGAAGAATAAGGATAAGGTGCCTAGACATAAATTGCTTTAATCATACCATATGATGCTCTAGAAGCTTTTTATTATTAAATTATTAGTTAATTCTATAGCTTGTTGCTATTTGAATGTTTCTTTGTTTTTGGTCCACATTTTAGTTCATCAGGTTTTCTACTTTAATCATCGATACATGTATTTATTTACCTAATTTATGTTATTATTTATAGTGTGAATTTCCTAAAAGCAGTGTTATTTTAAGAATAATAGATGGTCTGAACTGAACATTGAATTGTTGCAATCTAAAATATAAGTATGAAACTTTATATGAAGCTAGCGTGTTTAGAAGTGACTTCTTGGTCATTAACCACTTTAAAATCGACGCCCATTTACATTATGATTATGTGACAACAAATAAAGAATCAGAAGGCGAAGCGACCGAACCGGTTATTCAGAAAATCGATGTATTTGAATGACCCTCTCTACATAATATAACGCCAAGGCCATAATACAGATCTGTTTGGAAATGTTAATTTGGAAGTTTTCCTACACACCACTTTGGGTATTAATTTTGCATATCTTCTTAATTACGTGTATATATGTAGATAGGTATTATTAAGAATTTTATTTCAAGTCGAGAATTCCAAAATTAATATTTAATTAAAGAATTTAATGAGTGTTGGCGAAGCTATTATTAACGTAGCTTATGTTTAAATGGTAAAACGTCATTTTATTAAACCGCTCATGTTTACGGGGCAAACTTGTATTTAATTAGATTCATATATTTAAATTACATAGATATTGCAATTAGGGCTGCCAACGATCCGTAATTCCGGGATTCTTGAGAATATTTTCTTTAATGAAATTGAATGACATTATGTTTATTGTACGTTTTTATGATAAGTCACTTTCTTGCTTATGTCAAGTGACATAAGAGAAAATACCTAATTGTAATCCATGATTTTACAAACTTTTTCACAATCTCTGACACGATTTAAAAATTTGTAGTAGTATCTAACTAGTTTTTGGGCAGATATACGTATTTAAATAATTGATAATGTACCATACGTACCGTTAGCACACGCAAGTAACAATGGCCACTGGAATAGCTTCATTGAAATGATCCATTATTTTCAATTTACAATGTCATATTGATTACTGTTTACTGATGTTTCACTAGTATAGTTATTACAATACGCCCGACATGGTCGAAATGTTTAATGGATCGTATATCGACGACCTACAGCGCAATGATGATAGATACTCATTCGGTAAAGTTCGTCCGAAGTTCGTTGTCCGGTTTGATCAATGTAAATCATAGTTATAAGGTCATATCATATCATAATTTGAATTTAATACTATATATTTACAAAATTCCCAATTTATATTAAAATATATTAACATTTTCGATGAAGAAGAAAAAGAAAAACAATTATTGTGTATATTAAAAAAAAAAACTTTTTTGTTTCTGATAATAATTTTACATTTAGTATGAACTTTACTTAGCTAACTTGCTTGATATACAAACATTGTTTGCATTGAATTACAATAGACAACATAGAAATTAAAGCGTTATTTTCCAATTCAAAATAAATCACATTGCATAATGTGTTAAGGTGCATAAGATTAACACAAATGCAAATCAATCGTTTACCTACTTGTACATAATGTTATTCTGCTGTCAATGTCAGAGACAGATACTTGATACTCAAACCTAGTAATTAACACAGGCCTTAACAAGTTAAATTAAAAAAAAAATCCCCCGATAATCATGAATAACGACTTTCATGTCACAAAGTATGTCCATCATAGGTAAGTAATAGAAAATACGTCGATGTCTTCATATCGGTTTATCGGATCTATATCGTAGCTCGATATCGTTAGTTTTCAAACAAAAAAAAAAGCATCGTTATCGTAGTCGACGATGCCAGAAATAAACACACAAACGCATTTTTTTTGTATTATATCAGTTGAAAGTAGGAGGATAATGAAGTTTTTTTTTTTTTTTTAATATTTGACAAAATGTTTTGTTGATTTACAAGATGACCAATAAATGACTGTCGTCATTCGTATATTGATACTTTAAAGATCAATGCTCTTCGTTATTGAATAAATAACATAGCACTATGTGAGATTTGTCAGATGTATAAAAATAACCAAGGATTTTTTTTTTTTCATTTACTTATCTTTAATTCATAAGTACTTCATTACAGTGAACCAAACCAGTCGATAAAAATAACCAAGGATTTATTTTTTATTTATTTATATTTCACTACAGTGAACATCGTGATAATAATGATCGCTCGTAATATCACTAAATGAAATTATGACAATTAGCCAGTTTTGACCGCCTCAGTTTCGATGCGCTAGTGACATATCTATAGTATAAAATCTTTGGTATGGGTTGAATAAACTGTACCCTTTCAAGTTAACGCACTACCCATCTAAGATTGCACCGTCACTTAACATCAGATGATATCGCAGTGGGACGCTAACATGTTGAATGGAAAAAAATATTAAAAGTAGCTCGTTATGTAGCGACTATGTAAACAGACGGGAGGCGATATGGCTGAATTAACGTACCCAATTCAATTGAAGTGTTTCATTAGCACAAGTGGCCGCGATTGCTTCGTTGATCGTTCACGACGATCGCGAAACTCGGTTGACAATCACCGACATATGAGTACTGCGACTGGGTTATGTGGCGCAATACACGAGTATATGAGACTACGTGAGTCTTTGGTATAGCAAATGTACACACGTGGTAACAAGGCGTTTACTACCCGAGTGACTAATGTTCGGGTGGAATTTTAATCGTTACTCTATGCAATACTAATTTATTTGTTTCTAATTAAATAGGGTTATTTGATAAGCGCTTTTGTATCGCGAGGCATACCCGTTTGGCTCATTCACCAAACGTTACCCTGCGAGTTCTATTGTAAATACATTTTTATTATAATTACGAGTACATTCTATTTAATCCTTCTTGAATTTGTATTCAAACTCGTAGGTCAGTGATTGCACCGACAACCATAATAAATATGTAAAACTTTTTTTTTTTCATAAAGAATATTTGTCATATATTTTTAAATATGACCAATATTCCCATTCCCCTCCAGTTAGTTGGGAAAGACTGTATTAGGTGTGGGTACGACAATAATTCAATGGGCGGAGATCGAACCACCACCTCTCGGTGATGAGTCCGGCCTTTTTACCGTTGAGCTAATTATCTATTATCTATTGTGTTCCATTTCAGTTTTGTAAAGTGTTCAAGCTCTTTTCTGAAAGAGCTGGTCACCCAAATATAAGGATTCGATCATCACCCGATACAAGTCATTATTTATAAATATAATAAGTAAGGATAGATAGTGAATATACGTTAAACTAATATACCATTTACTCAGCGTCATCATTATGCTTATCATGTCCCATATGTGGCTAATGGCGGAGTGGAATTTTAGTCTGTATCAAGCGGAAATTGTTCTGGTGATTACCGTATTTCAACCGTAATACATAGCCTATATTATATATTATGTATAGTAACTGCCTTGTTGGTTCAGTGGTTAGCCTATGTGGCGTCAGGTCACAAAGTCCTAAGTTCGAGCCCACGGTCGGCCGATGAAAAACTGGGCTTTTTCAGAGCAAATTTACAGCCCAGAACTTGTGGTGTTTCACCCTCGTGGTAACTCCAACCTTTCGCTGTAAATAATACGTTGAATTTGTTCCAAAAGATAGTCTCGGAAAAATTTGCTGTGTACAAATTTATCGTCTACATATAGCTACCCTTAGCTAAAGCGTCACCTTTATGTTTTTCTTTGTTCTTTGACTTCTGTCACCTTCTGTCACTTCCAAAATTAAGACGAATCTAATCTAAACCTACATCCAACATAGTCGTAGACGTTGGACTTGCAATGTTGTAAGAAGGAAAGCAAGGAAAAAAGCCTTACTTCGTTCGTGCTATACATGGAACAAACACTTATAAATAATTTATAAGAAAACCAGTTTTTAATGGCGTTGTGCTCTGTATTTATCTCGATCATGCAATGCCTTTAATTGCTGGCCATTTTCTTCGTATTTGTTATTGTGATAATATGAAGTATTGTATGTATTAAGATTTTAGTAGGTAGATACAAATACTTACATAGGAAATTTATTATGTTTGGAATGAGGAAAGACAATGATAACATAATTCTGTCTATTTTTTATTACTACTCAATGTTAAGGTTAACCAACGCCTTTGTATTTAACTGTATATTGTGGAAGTATTTAATATATTATTTGTTTTATACAAGTACATAATATAAGTACACTAGCGGACACCCGCGACTTCGTCCGCGTGAAACTCGATGTAAACTTTCAACTACCCCTACCCAACTCTACCCCTACCCTACCCCTACCCTACCCTACCCCTACCCTACCCCTACCCTACCCTACCCCTACCTTTTCCTGATTTTTTTTGCTATAAACCTCACGGAGCCCGAGACCTTTCCAACGAATGCAAAACCGTGGAAATCGGTTCGTGCGTTCTGGAGTTATAGCGTCAGGAAGGAAAACCCGACTTATTTTTATATAGTAAAAAGAAATAATAAGTAAGTAAATACTTGACAAACTCGACAAATGTTGCCCATTTGACTTGACAGTATAAAATAAAAATTCTCTAGATAAAGTATCATCAAAAAATCCATTTCATACAAATTCTCGGTTCTTCGAAAGAATTTTCTTCTTATAAATTCAAAAATTTTCCGTTGTTATAATAGTCATTTATTAATCGTCGTCAACAAATTAAACATAATAATTGGTCCAACCAGTCATCTATATCTAATACTAATATTATAAAGAGGTAAACTTGGTGGTGTTGTAGAAAGCCACATTATTTGTGAGTGTCATAGGCTATATTTTATCCCCGCATTCTCACGGGAAAGGGAACTACGTGGGTGAAACTGCAGAGCGTCGACTAGTAAATTATGTAACTACGAGTAACTCAACTTAGTTTTACTTAAATATACTTATCTATGTAATTCCTGTAATGACGTCACAGTTCTAAGCAACACAGTAACCGGTAGCGATCGAATTACACAGATTACATAACCAGAGTATTGCTCAACCTGCATTGGTTGATAAATGGCCGCTACACGATAGTAGTTTCAAATAGAAATGTCGCAAATTGGTAGCTCTACGATAATAACCCAATTATGTCGCAATGAATCACAATTTGAAGCGTTTGTTAGTACTAGTACACGGATATAAAAGCGTTAACTTTAACGCTTTATATGTAACTGTATGTTCTGTGGTAAGGGACAACATTTTTGATAAACTTGAGTACTTACTATAGCTTGGCAAATTGGTTTGTAACACTCCCGATGGTCCGCGAGGGCCGGGGAGCGGGTAGCGATGAATGATAAATCCACAACTCAATTACCTTACTTCCAGCCTCTGCCCCGTCCCTCCCCGTCGCCCGCATATCATAGGAGTGTCATCAACGAACTTGTCAACTTGCCAAGCTATTGGCAAGTTCGTTGTCATCACCCAATAGAAGTTACTAAGCTATTGGCAAGTTCGTTGTCATCATCCGATACAAGTTGCCAAGCTATTGGCAAGTTTGTTGTCGTCACCCAATAGAAGTTACTAAGCTATTGGCAAGTTCGTTGTCATCACCCGATACAAGTTGCCAAGCTATTGGCAAGTTTGTTGTCATCACCCAATAGAAGTTACTAAGCTATTGGCAAGTTCGTTGTCATCACCTGATACAAGTTGCCAAGCTATTGGCAAGTTCGTTGTCATAACCCAATAGAAGTTACTATGCTATTGGCAAGTTCGTTGTCATCACCCGATACAAGTTGCCAAGCTATTGGCAAGTTCGTTGTCATAAGTAAGAAAGTGACAAAACTTACTTTTAGACTATCCGATAGTTTATCAGGAAGTGGTAAAACCAGCCCTTAGAGTCACATAAACATAGTTTGTAAAATTCCTTGGTTGATAACCCTGGATTTGGTTGAGGCAAACTAATTAATGATGGTCGTCTCGGAGTTTTCCAGCTAGCTGAGTACGGTTTTACTTTCTTGTAGGAAGTGTTGTCGCTTTCGACGCGGACCGGTCGGTCGGGAGCCCGAGCTGTGCCGGTTGCCGGTTATTAATTTTATTGAGGCAGCTAGGAACAAATGGTTACGTGTGCTTTTATCTCTTGCGGGCATCGGATTGTTCGCTTGTTGAACAAGAAAATGATCTTTGAGTCGTCGTTATGTTTTGAATAGCTGACGCAGCGCAGTTTCACCCGCGTGATTCCAGTTCCCGTAGGAGTACGGGAAAAATATATAGCCTATAGCTTTTCTCGATAAATGGGCTATCCAACACTGAAAGAATTTATCAAATCGGATAATTAGTTCCTGAGATTAGCGCGTTCAATCAAACAAACTCTTCAGCTTTATAATATTAGTATAGATTAGTATAGATTAAAGAACCTCAATAGCTGTAGCCAAACTTAAACCCGAGAGGTTTTAGGTTTGATGTCTGTTCTTTGGACTGTTGTTGTACCCACTACTAGATAATGTTTACATTATTGATTTTATTGAGGCAGCTAAGTTTATCTCTTAAGAGCATCGGATTGTTCGCTTGTTGAACAGGGAAAGGTTCTTTGAGTCTCGATTATGTTTTGTATATAGAGCTTCAATAACTTTATGGTGACTTAAACCCGAGACGTCTTAGATTCGATCCCTCTCCTAATAAAGCGTTTACGAATAGGTTTTTTGAGGCAGTTGGGAACAAATTGTTACGTTTGCGTTAAATTATAATCTGGTTATAGCAAAGGCGCTACTTTTTATTCCGATATTCCCACAGAACATGTGGGACAATGGAAATAGATTTTACCAAATTTATTTTAAGATACGTTTGTTGTTTTTAATAAACTTATGATTTCTTTTTTCTTTGTTACAGGTAAGCTCCGAATCCGGTTACACAACAATAACAACATAGTAATTTTACAGTATGAAAAATACAGTTTCCAAAGTACCAAAAAGAAACCAAAACAGTGTGGGCATGAAAGTCTTATTTTGCTATAAGTAGGTTGTCGGTTGATTGTAACTATGACGTGTCTTTAATAATCTAACTAAATTGTAATTTATATCATTATTTTTATTAGTGATAGCAAAGCTAATTGTGGTTAAAAAAATCAAAATGATATATCCAAGCAAAAAAGTTGTTCACACAAGCACAAAACAAAGAAAATGTCGTAAACAGTTTAATTACATTTGTTGAATTGACACTATCTAAGTCTTGTAAAAAAACCATTACAACAATAAACACATTCATTATAGACTAATAAGAATGAATAGTACGATGAAGAGAATTTATATGACTCTGCAGAAGGCAATAATATCAACAGGTGCAAATTATTTAATCAAGGTTACAGATAAATTTTTCATTCCACTTATTCAAATATTATTGGATTTTTGCTACTTACGAAGTAAGTAGATGTAAATCGTCTGTAAAACCCAAATACATTCTGTCTGACATTTATTTGACTTTAAAACAAATATAACAAATTCTTCAAAAACCCTTTCGTTTAAAAAAAACATCTGATATGATTTAAATTCCTACCCTACAAAACATAACATACTAAGTGTTATGCACGTACTAACTTTGAAATAGGTAAAGGTTACATATTGAAACACAATGAGTTTGAAATAGGTAATAATTTAAAGGCAGTTATTTACTCTTTTTGAAAGGTCGATAACGATATCACACTAACTGACCGAGAAAACAATAAAGTTAAATTAGTATTAGTCATAGACTCGGTTTTCTTTGTATATTATCTCTGTGTGAGTCACATCGTACAATTTGCGGGGAAAGTGTAGCCCAGTTGTGACGCAACAATAAAAATTGTATGGACAAAGGAATTGCTGCAACCAGATACATGAGTGACGCGAGGTTCTCGTTTAGGTCACTAACGAGCGCTTGTAATGACGAACAATCATAAGTAAAGAACTTGCGGCTTAAGGGACATTAATAACAGATTTCTTGTTATCTAATTCTTAGGGAAGTAGATTATTGCTACAATGTTTTTAGAAAAAGGCCTAACCTCTACCGTTCTTATTCCTTCTTCATTAACCTAAATTATGGGTTAAAATTAATATCAAATTAACAATCTAGAATCTAAATGGATCAACTTGGGTTGTTCTACTGATTATCCTGAGGTAAAACCACATTAATAAATTCAGTTACCTGCATTATTGTCCGAACCTTTTGCTTACTTATACCTGCCGACAGTTTCCTTCTGCATTAACACTTAGATTAAGTAAATGAATGTTACTTGAGAATCTAGAACAAGTTTGATAAATTTGGATTAGTCTAATGATTATCTTCAGGTAAAGCCACATTAGTAAATTCAGTTACTATATTATCAGAACCTTCTGTATTAACACAAGTTAATATTAATGTTGGTTGATAATCTAGAATCTTGATTGTTAAACTTGGATTGGTGGTTGGATTGGATTATCTCCAGGTAAAACCACATTAGTAAATTCAGTTACATTCAGTGTCAGAATATCTTGCTTACTTATGTCTGCCGACCGTTACACAGATCGTGAGTAACACTGTTTACTTGTTTGGTTCTGCAAATCAACATCGGACGGCGTGGTGTTGTTGCATCTATAAATAAGGAGGTGCTAAAAGCGGCCCGGCCGGGGGACGTGCTTCCTCCGCTTTGAGCGGCCGAGGGGTAAACACGCTCGACTTGGACGTGGCCCTTTGTTGACACTCGGTTTACGGCTCTACCTCGTCGCGGCCTTTATGGCATGCGCAATAAACTGACGCCTGCCGCTGCGTCTGCGACCGTGCGCAGTTGTGTTGTGATATGATCATGATCATGACAATATAGAGCCCGGCAAATAAGTTGAATCAAAATGATAGTAGTCTGCGCATAAACAGTATACCAAAGTGTTAGACGCGTAATCAGTGGTTGCCAGATACAATAGAGATGTAAAATAATTGAAAATTTAGTACGCATTTGCAAGGCGTCTACGTGTTGCTATGGTTATCTCTAAATCGTAAACACCCAAAAATTTATTACTGCATGTATAATTCAACTTACTTACCGCTTACTATACCTCTATTGCATAGATACAAGGCTGCGGCAGCTGTTACAAACGTTACAAAGAACGCAATGGCTGATCTCTTTCTGTCTTCGCAAGCTCTCAAATAAATAATACGTATACTTTACTAGTTGGTGTAGTACCATTACTCATACGGTGTTTACACATACTCATAGATGAAGAAGCACAAAACTCGATTGTGTTTGAGGACTGGAGGCTGTTGTAGCAATAACCATAAAGCATGCCTACAGCTACCATTGTCATAAATGTCAACGAACCTAATATGTGCATTAGGCGGGGGCGGTCATTAATGCAATAATACATGAAGTCGTTAAATGACTACCATTTAACAATTCTCGAAACATCGTTCTACGTGATTTCCTGTATACTCAGCGTTTTGCCTGGGACTCTTAAATACAATATGTTTCCATTGTTTCGTATAATAACGAGAAACAATCGGCTGATAGATATTCAAATAGAGGTGAGCGAGCGATGGAATTTTTACCATAGGCGGTGGGTCTCGCATGGCAATCGTGGCCCGAGCCCATCTGCATGCGCCGGGCTTGTCGCGCGTCCGGTCTTACTCATCTGACAGACGCGAGGCGAACGAGGCCTTTGCGCCTGCGTTCTTGATGTTATTCCCAGCCTTTCGAAAGTCTACCCTCGTAACTTTAGTTTTTTCATATGAAATCATTTCGCGTTTCACTACGATCTACCCCGAAGGAACCGGACGGCGCTTGGTTAAAACTCCTAGTCACTCTTGTTTTAAAGATGTTGAGGTATGTTAATAAAAATAAAAAAGATATCGCAAAATACTTTGTTAGTCTTAGGGACATTAACGACATGAGATGGTGAAAATATAACATCTATCGGATGTCTGACTTGCAATGGTAAAATGAAGAAAGAGGAACGAAGGCGAATAGGTCATGGTTAGTTTTGCC
Source organism: Bicyclus anynana (assembly GCF_947172395.1). Taxonomy (NCBI): domain Eukaryota; kingdom Metazoa; phylum Arthropoda; class Insecta; order Lepidoptera; family Nymphalidae; genus Bicyclus; species Bicyclus anynana. Next base: position 8,147,126 of record NC_069098.1, read on the forward strand.
TCTGAAATATTGTTACTATAACACATATAAGAGCTCTCAGAAAAGGTAAACAACAACTAGAGAATTTCTTATCGCTACACAGCGACGAATTTCATTAATTTATTCCATTCAAACAGACTTCATGCTTTAGTCATGGCTTTATTTTTATTGAAATTGACGTATGCTTGAGTAAATATCTTTGTATTTCGTGTTTGGTGCAGTTTGAATTTCCAAAATAAGCAAGTAATCGTAGTCGAATGTTCTCTTTATATCAAATTTAAAGTAACGCATATCAATAGATTGACTTACGCGTTAAGTTTTATCAATGGTGGCTGGTTAATCCTAATTTTATATCACACTTATTTAATTACACACATCATACATTTATTCGATATGGATTTATTTATATGATATTTACATTGCATATTTACACATTAAATCAATAAATTACAATTTGTCATTTTGAAACAGTCCGTCCATTCAAGTGCTTTTCATCATGGCGTAGCACAAGGTGCTGTAAATTTATTTTCGGCGTAATTAAATCTCAATGTTATTAATAAAAACAGCTACTAGTAGATCCGATCCGATTATAGCTTTCGAAATATCATTTGTGACTCGAATCGTGGCCTAGGCGTTTGATGGTACGCATCGTAAGTATCGGACGCGTCGTACTGTTTAGTGCGATACGATTAGGATGCGAATATGTGGACGCCAATCTTTAATACTTTATACTCGCTCACAATCACTTTGCAGAAATGACGCTATGTTTCCTATTTCTCTCCTAGTATGGACAGAATCATTCGTTCCACTTTCGGTCACATTAACGGTTCAATCTAATTTTGAAGACTCCCAGTACCCGGGCCGAGCAATTAACAAATGTTCGTTCCAATTATGCGTCTATCGGATTTCTAGTCTCTGCGGGAGTAATGTTCCGTACAATTGTACGGTTGTCATGTACACCAATTACTCATCGTTAGCAGACGCCGGCGGACCGCTATTTGTATTTACGAACGTACTTTTTATGCGATTCGTACATTTCGAACAAATTGTAAGTGTTAAACTTGAGAAAGGTATGCTTAGTTAGTAGGATGAAAGAAAGAAAGCTAACAAAGGGGATTTATAAGGTGAAATGTTGGAAGAAGAAGACCAAGGCCAATGTCCTGTATCATATCCAGGACATTCTCAACAAATGCCAGGTCAAATAGTACCCTTTACCGACGAACTTTTATGAAAGGTTTGATGAATTAAAGAAACAAGGGAGATGAGCTAGGATCGTAACAAGTAGAAGGACGTGGTCCCAACTCTTTTATATTCTTTATATGTTAGCCCTTGCTTACAATATCACTGATGATGCAATCTAAGATGGAAACTGTCTAATTAGTTAGCAGAAAGACTAAAATCTACACCCCTTTCGGTTTCTATACGACACCGTACCGAAATGCTAAGTCGCTTGGCGGTTACGTTTTTGCTGGTAGTGTTAACTAGCCACGGTCGAAGCCTCCCACCAACCAGAACTGGACCAATATGTATTAGGATAGCCTTAAGTAGTTCAATCGTATTGAGACGATTGATTTTCTCTATATCAAATCTATTATTATTCATATTAATGCTGTTTACTTGTTATTTTTTTTTATAATAAATGTAACCATTGTCTTCACTGTTTTGCGAATAGTCTTCAGTTCAGTTTATTTACGTTTTTTCCTATGCTAACTTAAGGCTAATAATAATTAATATTTATTTATTTATGTCACAGTATCTAACAATGTAATATTATTATGCATCGCATGAGTCAGTAATCCTTATTTCTGTTTAATACTGTAAATAAACAACGTTTTCCGTGCTATAATAACACACGTTTACTAGGTCATTTGTACGTTCCATTCTTTTTTTGAATTTCTATTATAATTATTACAATCTGAAAGAAAGTAATGATTTTGTAGTCTAAGATAGAGCTAATAAAACTCGTCTATCCATCGACTTTTTACGCGCAAAATCCCATTATAAAATGAATCGCAATTCTCGTATTTGTACATGAATAACAAAAACAGTCGTCGGATGTTGTAATGATAAGACTCTCGCTGTTATTAATGTTCTAGAATAGGTATGAAAAAATAGAGCGAGATATTTTTGTTGTTGGTTGTTTTTATCGACTCTATTGAGGGATATCAAAATAATTGGTAACGATTGTAGATATGGACATATAATACGAGTGTTTCTTGCTAAAATAATGAAGTTGAACTGGTTTGGAAATGACTTTTGCCTAACTTTTACTTACTAGTCCGGGTTTAGTTTAGTGGGTTTTTTTTTCTTTTTTACGATTTAGAAATATAGTTCTAACTATTCGAACTGAATAAGTTTAGTATCTGCCACACTTTTTCTATACCTACTAGTAAATATTCAAATACAACAAGATAGAAGACGATCCGTCTTCTTTGGGTTTAAATTTTTGATCGTGAATAAATATATGTATAAATTGAGTCAGTAATTTTTAAATTTGTTTACAACTTGAAGATTCTGTATTCAATAAACAATAATGAACCTCGCGGTTTCGCCCGCGTAATTTACGTTCTCGTAGGAATAAGGAGATACAATATAACCTATCGCACTCGGAGATAGTGTAGCTTCCAAACAGTGAAATAATTGTTCCAATCGGTTTAGTAGTTTCGCAGTTTATTAAATGTAAACAAACAGATAATTAAATCTTTCCTCATTATAATATTAGTATAGATATACGTACCTGTACGTAGTTGTAGTGTACTTAAATAGCGTCGTAGCCATCGGCTTGAATAGGAAAACAATGCGCATGAGTTAGCCGCGTCAGCCGCAGTGCGCGACAACCTCCCTTTTATGCAAATCAAAATAAACATTGTCTGAGACAAAGGGGCGACAGTTTGAAAGGTTAATGATGATATTGCCATTATAGGCTGCGAGCCGACTCGTCATTATCTGTTGCATTTAATTTTCCAATCTTGTCACGTCCCTTTTTGACGTCAACGATTTGTGAAGCAGAGGGCCTAGTGGCAGTTTGATACTGTTACTGCCACGTAACGTAAACGCGAATTTCTAAGGAATTGAAACAGCGCCATCTAGTGGCACTACTGCACAAATGTTTCAATTCCATATAAATTTGCGTTTACGTCAACGTGATAGAAACAGTATGAAAATACTGAAAACTCGCACTAGGCACACTGATATTTAAATCGCAACATGGAATTTGTATTAGTATATTTTTAATGTAATTTAATTTAACGATAGACAATTTAAGTCTTAGTGATGAGATCGTAGAAATTTTACAAAAACATGTTAGATTAACATTGTAAGTTGTAACACATACTTTTCAGTCAGCTTTAATGAAACTAATCAGTTACAGTCTACTTTAATATTTAATGTTTAGCACTTTTTCTCGTACAATTTACAAAAATAGCAATTAAAGCAAAGTCTCATTTATCATTATACCAAATACATCTATATTATTTCAGCTCTTTAGCTTTCGCATGTATAAATAATATAATATATTTATTTTTGTAAACTTAAATCAATCAGCAATTTTAATCACCGACTCCTTGACTATTTATTTATTGGTGGGTCAGATAAGACGTCGCGAGGGGACCGCTGCATCTCTGTTATATTCGTGCAATCATCCAATAAACGTGATGGAAGCAATCGACAAGACCCTCTCCTTCGGTCTTTAGAGAAATGAACCAATTTTGAAACCCATCGCTGACTACCAGATTCGTGGACCTGTCCTATATACAAAGACAATTAAATGCCCGCCAATTCGAATTGGAGCAGCGGCGTGAGTCAAAGCTCCATATCCCCTCCTATAAGAAGAAAGGCCTAGATGTGTAGTAGGCTGTTATTGAAAATATTTACCTTTATTCTTTACTATGATACCGGTGTCATTTAAGCGCCATCAAGTAACTAGTTTTAATTAAGTATTTTAGATAAATTACATCATCGAATCCAAAAGATATGTAGGCAGTTAGGTATATCTTGCTTGTAATCGTCAGACCACAAATCACATTTGACCGTTAATCTAAATATTATCTTGTGTATCTTAATGAAAATATATCCATTCGATACCGCGACGAAGACCAAGTGTTTAAAGTCGTTAAAAGTTCATTTAAATATAGAACGCATTTGATTAGAGCCAATTAACGTTCAATTAAGCTACGACTCTCTTGTTTGACTCTGTCGTTGGATCAATTGTCGCGAGAGTCTTCGTAATGGCCCCGGAGCGCGCTCCCCGTATTGTGTTACAGGAAATAATGAATAAAAGACGTTGGACGTAATAAAACACATTAAGCTCGACTTGGAAGAAATTTCCCTGCGAAGCTTTACGTACCTACTCTTTGTCTATACTGATATTATACTACGGGAAAATAAACTATGCGGGTGAAACCACGTGGTATCTGCTAATATATTATGTATTATGGAAGTTTCTAACAGGGCAAAAGAAATAGTCTACTGATGAAATACTGAGCTTTTCTTCGAAGAAATTTTCAGTAAAAATTCTCATTTAAGTTGGGAAATTGGTGATAAACTCCCGTGCCTCGGAGAGCACGTTAAGACGTCGTTCCCTAGATAGTGGTCGTTAAAAACTTTAACATTGTCACCCTAAGCCCGGCAACACCAATTGGAACAGCATGGTGGTTTTAGGCTTCATATCCCCTATATATTCTAGACAGGGGAACCTGACCTGTAGTGAGCTGCTTAAAATGGGCTGATATGATAATAATTAATGACGTCATCTCTGGGGCAATATGTTCAAGTGTACAGAGCATTTCTATAGCCTCGTTATTGAGAATTCCATGTTATGTATCAATGTTGGTATGAACAACTGATTGTATTATTGAAATATTTAACAAATCGAGGTTAAGTCATTTGCATCCGGAGGTGACTATTTGTTTAGGCTTCCTTATTTGAATTGTTAAAAACGATCTTTACCGTTCGTAAACTGAAAACCAGAAACCTCATTTCGCATTCTTTGTTGAGGCGGTGAGGCGTTGCCCCCGCGGGTTATCTGAAGGAAATATATTTAGCAGACACCTCGTGCGTATTCCATCTGACAACATCGCGGAGGTGTAAATTTTAGTGATTGCGAGCGTAAATACACTCGCTGGCATGGGAGTGTTTTCAGAGTTCGATGGCCTGTCGAAAATAGTCTTTGATTTTGGTAACCTTGGAAACAATAACAACTTCATAGACGCAAATTAACTGTGTAAACAAGTGCCAATGCCGCCCATATTTTTTGGTAATACGAGTTTTTCAGTTATAAAAGCTTTTTGTGACAACTCGACTAGGGAAGTATTACCAGCATTACCACCTTCCTACATACAATGAGGTATTTCTGGCTATTGCCGGCTATTAATCCATCACAATATATTCATCATCATCATTAAAAACCCATATTTGGCTCGCTGTTAAACACGAGTCTTCTCCCGGGATGAGAGGGGTTAGGCCATAGTCCATCACGCTAGCCAAATGCGGATTGGCAGACTTCACACACGTAGAGAATTAAGAATATTCTTGAGTATGCAGGTTTCCTCACGATGTTTTTCTGCCACTGTTTGAGACACACCTAGCTAAAATGTTGGTGGAAAACCTACGCCCTCCAAATCGAAGGCAGAGGTCTCTCACACTCAATATATCACAATATATTGAGATTTTTTTTTTTTACAGTATACCTTACGCATTAAACATTGTAAACAACGCAAGAACCAAGTAAGTTTGCATGAGGGATTACGTCGTGCTTCAGCCTCTCGTCTGACGCATATTAACAATGTAAAGTATCTTTATGCAAGATTGCACCGACCGGCGAGCGGTTGCACCACTGTGATCTAATCTTCGCTCCAGTACAAAAGCTTACATAATTTTGGCGCTAAAAAAGAATACTTTAAAACCTGTAACGAAAACCAGCTCTCAGTAAATATCCGGCCGCGGCTTGAGTCGTTGGCCTCAGTGGCTCGGCTCTTTACAAATCTCCCAATGAGCCTTTTAAATATTATGTCCATAATACATTATATGTAGGAAGTGAATGTTTAGATACCTAGATATGTAACCTGTAGTATTTTCCTAGATAATTACGCAAGTTGTAGGTTTTTCTCTTAAAGGTTATACAGACCTTAATGTACTAAGGAAGTATTTAATGCTGGTGTAGATAATAAAAGCCATGCAACAGAAAAATGTAAAAAACTTTATCTCATATTAATAATGCTTATTTTTATTAAAACATAATACTAATATGTAATTTTTAATCGTTTAAATGAAATATTTAAACGATAATTTTTGACGAAGTTGTGTTAAAATTTTCCAAAAGAAAATAAAACCGGACAGTTGCAATTTGGTGTAAAAATCATGCAACGCATGATGAAAACTTGGCATTCGGACTTTGTTGCAACCTTTCGTTGAAACTAAGGCTCCATTCACATTGATGCAAGTAGTGTCGTGTAACTGCCTCGTTGGTCTATGGTTCGCTTATGCGGCTTCGGATCATATCTATCGGCTATCGGCTGGGTTCAAGTCCTGGGTTGGGCTTCGAAATATTGAGTAACTTTTGAAATATTCTGAACTAGCGGACGCCCACGACTTCGTCCGCGTGGAATTCAGTTTCCGGCATGAAAATTGGCCTACAATACAAACTCTCGCGTTTATAATATTAAGTAGGAAGTTTAATAACAGCCCGGAGTTGTAAAGTTGTATGGTATCATATACGCTATGCTTCAAAAAGTACTGTATGCATTTTTAACATCTGATAGTGATCGTTACAGAGTCGAACATTATCACCTTGAGGCTGCGCCAACCCGATAGCTTTATAGCGTATCTACTACAGCATAGATGCTCCAAATCCCCTCTCCTATAAGGTTAGGCCTCATCCTTAAAATAAGCTAATAATCATGCTAGTGAAAAAAAATGGCTTCGCTACGCTTCGTTTCTGCGTCAATGTGAATGCAGCCTTAACGAAGTGAACAAACACGTCGGTCGGGCCGGTGCGTGCTCGGCGCGTTGACACAATCGCGCGCTAATATACCGCGCACACAGTCGCTCACTGACCGACTCGATCCGTAGTCCGTATAGACCAAGAGCTAGTCGACCATTTTGGGTACCTACTTAAGGATAGAGAACTTTAGAAAAGCCGATGGACGTTGAGGTCCCATAGGCCATAGTGCTGGAATGACGACCACGCGTCGCAAAGCGCAGTGTTTGTCTATTTCCCGCTAGATGGACCGACGACTTCCGATATCAACGAGAATCCGCTGGATGCTCGAGGCCTTGGTTGATAAGAAGCCCATATAAAAGGCCTAGTCCAGCAGTGGGCGTACATCGACTGAGAATGATGATTATTTGAGGCAAGCTGTAAACTAATCGGGGTCTTTGACTTTGGCAGACGCTTGAAAAACTATTTTGCAAATAAACCCTAAAGTCTTATTTCCTTACAAATAAGGAGGCAGTGTTACAAATTTACTGAAGGCTGTGTTTTGCAAAAAGAAATCCTCACTGCTCCTCAGTCAGGTCTCCAGTTGTGTGATAGGGTAGTATAGGAAAGATACAGGGCAGGTATAGGACAAGTTTGTAGTTCGCCTCAAATACTTACCCAAAAATGTTCACCAGCTCTCTGAATAGTTAGTCCGTTCGACGGTTCATAGGAATTACCATACGGAGTGTGCAATAGATGCTGTCGAAATGTTTACCTTAACGTGCATGTTGCTAGGCCCTACTGGGTCCAAAACGTGACTCATTGACGATTCTTGCTTATTTGCATCTATTTGAAATATACCAATATCACCATATACATATAAATGACCCGGCTAACTTGCTACCATTTACTTACATACTTTTTACATAATTGGGTTGGAGGTAGAAGGGTAGAAATACTTTAGAAGCGGTTCTAATACCTACCTTACTTAGTATAAAAAAAATGTTTTTTTTTAAGCTGTTAATTTTAGCTTGCTGCAGAGGAATAGGTTAGGACTATACGGTTGGCAGTGGTGGCATTAAAAATAGAAATTATACGCACTGGAAAATTTATTCTTTAATATGAATTTATAGTTAATGTTAGGCAGTGCGTTTTTGAAATAAAGAAAGAAAGAAAATAAATTTATTCAAATTTAAAAGTTACAAACAATATCCTTTCCTAAAGACAGCATGTCTGTCTGTCTCTTTAGCGTTTACGATGTGCACTTCACTGGTTGAATGTCTCCTCCATGTGCAGCTCGCCAGGGGTCTAGACTGCAGTGCGTTGCAGTTAATGGGTGCATGTTATTATAACAAAGTGCAGCGTAATTACGAACTGATTGCCCTTAGTTTCGAACGCAACGACCGCGGCCGCTCGAAATCGACAGTGATTACAAATTTCCCTGGAGTTGGTTCGCGGCGCAATGTCCGATGGAAAGCGCTTAACCAATGTTACGCTCTGATAACTCTCTAATTACGACGCAGCCATTTGCCATCGTCGCTTGGCAACCGCAGATTTAACCCCTGCTCTTTTCACTGCGCCACCTCATCCGCGACTAAACCGCTCGGGTTGGCTAAACTCTCATCGTTTTGCTACACTTTCGCCTTTAATTTCAATCACTGGAATCAGTAATGTGATACCGTAACGTAAAGTTAAATCTGGACATGCTTTCTCAATGCCAGGACATTGCGTATGCCACACATATTACGTTAAATCTATATAATATCACGCCTAATTCCCGTAGGTAGGGGTAGACATGGAATCACATCCTTTCACTTGCTACGACCGCATCTCTCTTGCTTCTTTTATTCTTATCATACCTTTCATGCAGGATAAATCTAATCACCCAGTATTTTGTGTAGGCTGGAAATGTTTACCATCATCCGGCAAAGTCTAATGAAGCATTAGACTTAAATACTCATGTTGACTCATATCTTTGTTCGTAATACAAATTAAGTAATGCTCTAAAAAAATTACCAAATTCAATTTGCGAAATGCAACAGTATCTCAGTGCACTATTTATGTTGCACAAAGCTGGAAAATAATAAAAAAATCATAAAGCAAAAGAGTCTCGTTTCTCGCCAACGGAACAATAGCCATTTATACTCGGCTAAAAGCATTTGCGCGTAATTGTTTGCCTACCGTTGGCTCCTAACCGCAAAACTTTACTCTCGCAAATGTTTATAGTATGGAAACTTATGATAAACAAAAGGATAAAGTGTGCAGTGTACTTGATTTACACCTGGGTGGTAGATTGGTAGATACAGTTTATGTCTGGTGTAAGCCTCGTCGAGATGATGTCAAAGAGCTTATTTTTCTCTCCTTGTTTTTTATAAAAGCTTATAATATCTTCCAGCCAGATTCGGAATTAGTTGTCTAATTACAGTAACAAACAGAAATAAATTAGTGTGTATATTCTTGTTCCTAAACTGCGGTTGGGTGTTTTCTAAATATTGCTAAAAACTAAATTATCAGTAACTGTTACCTAAAGTGGCGTAACTAAGTAAAACGGGTATTAGGTACCTAAATAATTTGATAACTTTAAGAAAATTTGGAATAGGCATAGATAGGTATATTTTATAGCTAAGAAGTTGATAAACTTACAGTCTCAATAGCTCCGTCGTCGGGGTCGGACTCATCACCGACGGGTTGGTGGTTCGATACCCGCGCGTCTTATTATCATAGTCACTCCTAACCTAACCTTTAGTGTTTTCCGACTAGTTGGAGGGGAACAGAAATATTGGTTATATTTAAAAGATATGGCAAATATTCTTTATTTAAAAAAAACTACGATTCTTACAATTCTCCGTGACATAAACAAAAGGCATAGGCCTGAACAAATATTGTGGCATAGTAATCGGCGGTTGTATTCAAAATCTGAAACACAAGTGTTACTTGTTTACGATCCCCGGCCGAGGCATAGGCGTATAGAATATACAATGATATGTCATTCACATCGATTGAGGCCGCCGCATGCGAGATGTGATCTATCATACATTATGTATAGTGGGGCATGTTCCGCGTCGCTCCGAGCCGACCTTCGGGTTGCTCTGCACTCGTCAACGTCTTGTATACCTACGTGTTGCGATGCGAAAATATTTTGCGTCGTACGATAGACTGGACTCTGTCGATCGAGTTAATCTTTTACTATGGAAGTCATAGACGTTGTGGATGCCAGGGCATTGTTCACGTGCTGAATGTCGAAATTAAACTCTATGTGTTTGAGAATTCGACACTCAGCCGGTGAATGGTCCCCTGGGGGTGCTCCTGCATCGTCTATGTATTTCTGGAATTATCTCGTAAGATTTACCGAGCGTTGAATAGATACATTGCTCTATTGGCATTATAATCCATTACTTCTTGGTGTTTTAGAGGCACCCTGGAAACCCGCATCTAAAAACCGCATTATGAATGTAAAGTGTTTCGAATGACATGTAATAAGTCCTGTAGGCTTAGCATGCGTGTCACGACATAATAACTCGTGAAGAGAAAAAGACGACTGTCGACCAATAGCCGTAGAGTTGTCCCAGTCCCATCACTTTCGCCCCGCAGCAACGAAAGAGCGAGCTATACTTCTGATTCGGCGTTATTTGTCGATAATATGTCATTTTCTTTTTACGAGATAATATGTCGTGGCGTGCATGCTAGACCTACATGACTTACATTCATAATGTGGAGGATTGGGTGCCTTTAAAACACCAAAAAGCAATGGATTACAATTTTCCAATACTTTAAAGTAATTTAACTAAAATTTTTCGAGATATTTCTAGCTTTTCTTTGACTCTGTCTGGGCATTCAACTCAATTTAAAAACAATCCTAAAACTTACATAGACGTGTACTATAAATCTTTAGTGTCCAACAAGACTGGCAGTGATTCTTTCTAAAAGAATGCCTTTTACGTTATTTATCTTAAATAGTGTATATGCCTTTGTGTAACAGTATATTTAGGCGCATACAATGGGACGTCAGGTAAGAAATAGATCATGAATCGATCACTGCGGTACTGTTACTCAAGACGACAAGTCGACCGTTGCCCCCCGGCCGCAGAGCTCGGCGGCGACAATTATTCTTCATTGCGCGCTGCGTTGCGGTGAACAATAGTGCACAATCGCGGCTCGTGTGCACTGTACGGCACCGCTCATGTCAACTACCTCTTGCGTGAACACCACTATTGTTATGGTGATATCTTACACTCGGACGCCTCTACAAACAAAAGATCCCCCGATGTATTAGCATTTTTTAAACGCGGCGAGAATTGGGAACCTATTACGCTCACCGACTAGAAATAAATAATTCACGAGAGACGGCCGCACTATCTGGTTAGAGACATTCAGATTCGATCCACCCCCGGGGCTCTAACAGTGCCAGTTTAGGTTCAGTTAATTGGAAATATTAAACATTTAACGTTGAAACCATTATTACCGAGGGCTGCCCGAGTGCCCGAGTGCCCGCAGGTAGGCGAGAGAACCGAATCAATGTGGAAGGACCTTTTTTTTGCTGCCATAGCAGGTATCCGACCGTTCCAGAGAGATTGTTTTGCTTTTTTTTTACAAGATGGGGTACTATCATAAACTAAAATAAATGGTCCTGTGCATATTAGAACTTATAAGGGTAGGGTTTTGTAGAAAAGCAATCTAAAAAAATTTAAAATCGTATGAGGGTTAATAAAACAATCCTATACAAATTTTACATTGTAATTAAAAATAATCGTAATTCAGTCGCTAAAAATTTGTGTAATTTGCAGTTATTGTTTCGACAACACATAATTAAATGTTATATTCTGTCTATTTCAGAACCAAACTCGCCCAGTGCAGACGATGAACGCCACACTGAGCAGCGCGCTCGGCCCCGTCGGCGCGACCAACGTGTCGGCCGCCGTCGGCTGGGACCAGCACCCGGTGCTGGCGCGCGCCGCCTCCGTGCCGGCGCAGCGCGCGCTCGCCGGCCTGCTCACCAGTCTCGGCCACCGCCGCCTCGAGCGCACCACCAGCGACCCCGCGCCGCCGCCGCCCGCCACCAGCCGCTACAAGACCGAGCTCTGCCGACCCTTCGAAGAAGCCGGCGTCTGCAAATACGGCGACAAGTGCCAGTTCGCCCACGGCGTGCGCGAGCTCAGAAACCTCCAGCGCCACCCCAAGTACAAGACGGAGCTCTGCCGCACGTTCCACTCCGTGGGCTTCTGCCCGTACGGGCCGCGCTGCCACTTCGTGCACAACGCCGAGGAGGCGAGACGCCGCGAGCCGCCGTCCCCCGGCGGGTCGCTGGCGTCGCTCTCGTCGGGCGGCTCCCTCACGTCGTACATGAGCGACGGCTCCCGCTCGCCGCGCTCGCCGCACTCGCCGCTGACGCCGCAGTCGCCGCTGGCGCCGCACTCCCCGCCGGCCATGTCGCCGCCCGCGCACACCAACTCCTTCGCGTTCCGCGGCACGCACTCGCCCGAGCTGGAGGAGGAGCGGCTGCCCGTGTTCAACCGCCTCTCGTCCGCGTTCGGCGACCTCGTGATCGCCTGAGCGGCCTCCTAGTCCTGAGCCGACGACCGAGCGTAGCGTGTAAGGATCGTCCGTCACCGTAGTGCCTACTCGACGTCTTCCACTGCGCCCGAGCGACGTCCCGCGGACGCGCCTCACGCCCTCACCCGCTCAACGAATGATCTCCAGTTTACCGACGCTCCTCCTACGCCCAGACAAGTGTACACTGGCGTCTCGAAAGTTTGCGGTGTGATTGTTATAGTAGATATACATCTTTTTAGTTATCGGCACGCACTTGTAAATGGCACCTTATATTATTAGATATTTATTGCGTAGCTCGCGGAAGTCTTCCCGATGCGATCCTCCGCCGAGCGGTGGTCTCTGTAAAGTTAGCTGATAGTGACATTTTATTTATTTCGTACTGCCTGTCCGCGCTCGGTACCGTACCGCGAGAAGGCGCTCGTGATCTATTTTTAAGGATATAAGATAATAATTTATTATTTATTTCGAGTCTCTTTAACTTTAATTATTATTTTGTAGCTAGCAGTTGCGATGCCACACCGCATACGGACGAGGCACGCGTCGACGGGACGTGGCTCGTTACATACACCTCGAACTCGGCTGACCGACGCCGATGGGTTCCGGAGAGAGACGGGCTTATGACTGTTATCATCGAATTATTTTCTTGTATCGATCACCTCTGTACTGTAACTCTGACGTCATTGCCACCCGCACCAATGGGCAGTCGTCGGACGCGGAGCTCGTTCGGCAACATCGGAAAGGTCCTGCGGCACGTCTGCGAGGATTTTTCCTTTTTGCGCCGAGCGAACGCCGCGGCTGGCGAGCCTGAAACCTGTTCTAAAGTTTTGGTGATTGTTTTTTTCGTCCTCGCGACCGCGGCCGGCTCTCGCTCCGGTTGACGAGATGCTGCGGCGCACGCAAAAAATGACAGGTATCCGAGAATAAGCCCGTCGCTCTCCCGAGACTCCGTACACCGATATACCTGTAGCCTGTACTGTATAAAGATATGACGACAATAGTATATAGCCTATGTGAAGCATGGCGACGGGCGCGCGGCGGGCCGGCCCTCCCCCCGCGCTTCCACGCCACCCCCCGCGCGCCCCCACACAAGTGCCTTTTACTGTATAACAAACAAAATAAATCGATTATAATATTTAATTTTTAGTTGATCGAGATAGAATGATTTTTTTATTTATTGTTTCTTTTTGAATGTAATATTCAAATCGGCGCAGTTATTACTTTTTTTTTGTACTTTGACAGAGCTAAGTGATTTGTTTCGACGTAGAATAGTTTTTTGAATTTAAAGTGTGATATTTTATAATATTTATATAACAAAGTTTAATGTTTTAATTAAGGGACCAATTTAAGTGATTAGGAGAAACTCTGATAGAACCAGCCAGATACGCTTTGAGTTACCGGGAAATAGCTCCCCTGGTCGCCCCTGGTTGCCCCTGGTAGCCTAGAGTGAAGTATTTTTTATACGCCAGATCTAAGACTTTTTGTACGATTAATAAAAACATATTTAAAACCATAATGGTTTTTCTTTGTTATCTTATAACTATAAGCAGACAGAACCAAGATGGTGGTATTATTTTGTTTTTCTTGGAGTATTTTTGTATTTTAGTTTCAGTTTTTCTCCATCTCAAAGATTTGCATGGTGACCGCAGAATGATAATAATTTTGTACCTAATGTTAAGATTTAGTTTTTAAGCGTTTTTTTCATAAATCTCGCGAATATTATTTATTATCAGTTCATTACGAATTATAAACCATTAAAACGGATTTATTTAATTTCTTTTTTTTTTTTGTATTTAAAACGAACATTTAAGTACTACGATTACTTGTAACTTAATGTTAGTAATATATCATGAGTCATTTAATATAACAAGCATTAGTTTAGTTACTCTAGTACCTACGTCACTTGTAATTAAGTATTTAATGTTTTTTTTTTATTTAATTCCATTTGTAAGTTAATCTTCCAAAAAATTGACTTTACTATTTTCCAATACGGACAAAAAATTAAGGCTTGTTTATGACATTTTCTTGTAAGTTTTCCTTATTTCCATCTGCATTTTTATTGAATTATAGCCAAAATATGTTAAAACTTTTCTTTTTATTTTTGTTTTTCTACCCGTTCACACATCATTCCTTCAATTCCTCATATCCTTCAATTTTTTTTATTTTAATTTGCTTTAGAATATTTTTTGACGAAGTTCTTGAATTAGAATTAGATTATAACTCTGCCAGTCCTTCTGATATCTTTGGTCATGAAGCAAAAGCCATGACGTCATAAATACTTCATAACATAATGGAGATTTTTTTTGTTTTTCTCTGTTTTTCAGTGAGATTCAATATAACTTGCCTTCATGGAATATAAGTACAATAATCGTTTGTTATTACTTAACAGTAAATTGCTGGTGGAGACGTATACAATTGACCACAAAGTGCAGTGTTGGTCAACCCCCCATCAGGTGGGTGACGACATCCAGCGATTCGCAAGTATTCGCTGGATGCAGGCGGATCAGTATCGTGATGTTTTGAAGTCCCTACAAAAGACCTATGTTCTGCAGTGGACGTCCATCGGCTGACATGATGATGATATTGCGTAGATCCTAGTCCTACAATGTGTTTTCTCCCCATGGGAGGCATTTTCTATTACACTGGGCTATAGGTAGGCATTTATAGGCGTGATTGCATCCACACATTAGCCAAAAGGATACCTAGGTACGAGTAGGTTTAAATCTACGTCGTCGTTTATAAGGAAGGCGAGAAAACAGCACATTGGTGACTTCGGCTTCCGCATTAGGAACATAGGTAGGTATAAGTAAGTATGAAGTTACTTTTTAATTGGATTAAGATTCAAAACTAATTTCTTTTAAAAGTAAAGTGAACCGTTACTCTAATATTTTAAAGTTCACTTTATTTTGAAGTTGATATCTAAATCTTAATCCATGCTGAGAGATTTGGAGTTGAAACCCACAACTTCAATACCATAGTATGATAGTGTAACGAGGCACGTTGTTAAACCATCTTATCTGTTTGAAGATAGTGTGGTGATGGAGAAACAATATGTCAGCTCGACTTAAGACTCGAATACAAGACCCCATGATCTTGAGCTGTACCCTACCACTGAGCCAGAGAGGCAATTACCCTCTAGTTTTTAAGTTGGCTCGGCCTCCAAACATCAGACCAAAAAAATATCCCCATTGCTTCTTGGCAACCCTTCGCTAGAGACACTTAAAGTTTGATATCTTAGATATGTTTTGAAGGGCTACCGAAGCTAAACTACGAGTAAGTGACTGGCAATTAAAGACACGATTAATCGAATTATACCGAGGAAAAAAAATTGGCTTACACTTTAGCTTGGAAACTAACTCTTTCAAAGCCACTTCGGTTCATCTCATCTATAATTGTAAAAAGGTAAAAGTTTGTGGTATTGTAGGGGGCAATCTCTGGATCTACTGAACCGATTTTAAAAATTATTTTACCATAAAATAGCTAAGTTATTTATGAGTGTCATGGGCTATTCTATCTCCGAATTCACACGGGAACGGGAACTATGCGAGCGAAACCGCTGGGCGTCGGCTAGTACTCCATAACCGACTAGGTACTGTAATTATGGTAGGAGAACATGACAGCCATTCAGCCTTTATAAAATGAGCTAGATAGATCAGGCTATGGGTATTGGGAGCCCAGTGGATATGACCTGCCTCCGATTCCGATGGGTGTGGGTTCGAATCCGGCACGGGGCATGCACCTCCAAATTTTCAGTTGTGTGCTTTGTAAGAAATTAAATGTCACGTTTCTCAAACAGTGCAGGAAAAATATCATACCAGAATTTGCATACCAGAGAATTTTCTTAATTCTCTTCGTGTGTAAAGTCTGCCAATCAGCATTGGGTAGCGTGGTGGAATATTAGCGTAACCTCTCTCATTCTGAGAGGAGACTCGAGCTCAGCAGTGAGCTGAATATGGGTTGATGTGTATGGCTGGTTCTTAGTCCAGTAGCAATGCTATTTGTAACGAATATAGGTCACCGCGGTACCTACATAAGGTGCCTATGTAAGGCAAATACATAATAGGTACCTTTCTAAACTGAAAAAAACATCCATATCATATTGCACAAGCCCGGTACAAACGTTGTTTGTATCAAACCACTTACTAATACATTTTATTGGGCATCGAATTTCAATTCCTGGAGCTGAGTCGGTCACTCTAGTAACCCGACACTGTGATAAGGCGGCCTTGACTGAACCTAAACATTTAAAAAGAAACCTACAGCAAACACTCATGCGCAAATATAAACTTTATGGCTCTATAAATAAAGTTTTAATTGCCAGTTTTATAATTTTTAACCATATCTGAGCAATTTACTGCAATGCTAGGGTTGTCATCTGCATTAGCATAAAATGGGTAAGAAATTAAATACGCAATATTCTTGTTTTAAACGTGATAGATAATTCCTTAAAATGCATTTCATGTAGGATGGTGCGGGTGACAGTTCGTTTCACTCTTGAAAGTTTGCCGCTATTCACGATAATAGTACATATTATGAACGCCATACAGGTGACTGTCACCGTACTCATGCTATCTGAAATACACTTTAATTGCTCCGCGCAGTTTTCGTTCCCATGAGAATACGGAGATAAAATATAGCCTATGAAACTCACAAATAACGTATTTTACTAGTGCTCAAATAATTTAAAATAGGTTTAGTAGATCTAGAGAAACCCCTCCAATATCACAAAGTTTACCTCTTTATAATATGAGGTTAGATTTATTACATTATATTATTATTAACCATAATAATATAATGTAGATCAATGACAACCCTAAACAAAGCGGATGTTTTAATCTCGAATCTGGGACTCATACTAATGAACAGTTTTAATTAAATATTAAAAACAATGACAGACCTACATTGAAGCTATAGTTAACTTTTACATTATTGTATCAATTTTTGTTTTTGAAGTAGGTGCCTACCTACCTACCCAAATATATAATTATTATTGATGTGCCTATTGAAAACCATACAGCATTGTCTTGAAGATCGCATTTGTGTACCTTACCTTTCTATGGTCAGAACATCGATACATACCTAGTTCCTTCAATCTACTAAAGGAGGTGTAGTTGTTTCATCGTGCTAGCCAGTGTGTAAGCACTGACATTTTAGCTCATAGCATTGTGTACTGTCACCGCGTACACAAAAAAATTTTAAATAATATCTTATTTTCCTAAAAAATATTATTTTATACGATTTACAAATACAATAATACAGCGGTAATAGTGCATATTTTATTATTGTGGTTCGATCAATTGAGTCTCTTAATGTAAACCACGTGCACGAAAAATGGCGCACGGAGCATGGAGACAACGGAAGCCAATCCTTCTGTTGGTTCGTACTCAATGGCGCCTGAGAGGAACTCCATACACGAGGATACTTCGAGTTTCAACAGCGGTTCTAACAGTGAGCAGGAACGAGAGGAACCTCAACAGGAAAAACGAAAACTGACCTCACAGGTAACGGTCGATCCTCGGATCGACGCGTTATGCGAACAGGTGAGTTTGCTCACTAATTTTATTATGAATCATTCCTGTGTGTCTAATATGACTTTGAATCAGAATGATAGACCTACTGGTTGAAAAACCAAATGAAAACAATAACGATTTCTTAACAAACCCGTCGACAGCATGAAAATCCTTATATTTAGGTTTTTTGTAAGACTGACCTGGACGATAAAAATATTCTACAGCCAGGTAAAACGCTTACGTCGTTTAATCGAATTGCAACATTTTTATTCACCTACATGGCAACATATAGGATAAACGAAAACGTTAACAGATATGTTAGCTACACCACTACTAATGCTCTGCTATATCAAAGAGAGCTATTGCAATCGGGTTTACAAGAAATCATCGGTTGGGCTAACATAAATCCAACCTACCTAAATATCGATACCCTCTTTAATAAATTTACTAAAACTTATGGTAAATCGTCTTTGTCTTACAAGTTATCCGAACAAAGTTTACATATAATTGTTTGCGATAAAAGAGCCGAATGTATAGAATCAAGGTGCAATAGTTATGATAATAAATTCTGGATAAAATTATCCAAGCGGCCCTTTGCAATATACCCCTAGTGGAGTGTTCTCATTTGATAAAACAAAATTGGTATGCGTTTATTCTCTTGGTGGCCCACATTTCTGGCTATCACCTCCGCAATCTTCTAACAATAGAGAACAGCTGAAGAGAAAATACAAAGAACATACATTTATGGGTACAGTCACAAAGTAAAAATAACTTACACGACACTTATAAGCAACAAAAGACAAAGCAAATATACAAGGGTAAAAGAGAGTGCTAACAAGCAAAACATAATACAACTAAGGAAGCAAAAAAAATAATAATAATATCCGATAAACTTCAGAGTTACTTTCAAAAACCGGTGGCAAGTTCTGGGCGCGAACAGTTTTTAACTTCAATAATAACGGGCTTTCGAATACCCTTATACAAGAAACCTCTTCTTTTAATGCCCACAGAAACAATAATGCGTCAATATGCAACCAAGGCGTCACCGGCCATGACGAAAGTGATACAAAAATTATTAGACCAACATATACTGGAAGTAGTTCACAGGAAGATACTCAGCTCTTTCTCAAAGCTTTTTCTCCGGAACAAAAAAGGTGGCGTCCGATTTTTGACCTCCGAGAACTAAACAAATTTGTAAAAACGAAACATTTCCGTCTGATCTCTCATGCTTCAGTTCCCAGCTTTATACAACCTGGAGACTGGATGATAAAGCAGGATATTTCTCAGGTCTATTTCTACATACCGGCTGCATAATCAGATCGACCATTCCTGAGAATCAGCTACAAAAGGCAATTGTACCAGTTGACATGTCTACCTTTCGGTCTGGCGCCAGCACCTCATCTTTTCTCATCTGTAACATGTTGGGTTGCGGAAACCCTACGTGCGAAGGGCTGTCGGGTTCTGGCATACCTAGACGACTCCCTTCTGGTCAAATATGACCAATCCAAGTTATGTCTTCAGGCTGCGGAAGCCGTGAGGCACTTGGAACATCTGGGCTGGCTCTTCATTTACCAAAAATTAATCTTAATACCTACCCAAGATCTGGATTATCTTGGTATTCATTGACAGACCTCCAAAAAATTCAATATCGTTGCCCACAGTATAAACATTCTCAACAAAGCCCTGAGAAATTCGACGTTGAAAGGTCGCATCACCCTTCGCGAATTACAACGGTTGGTGGGCCAATTAAACTTTGCCGATTTTGTGATTCTCGGACGCAGGCTAGACGGTCGCAATATTCAATGATTCCTCAGAAGTTTCGACAGGAAATGCCCCCGTCTATAACAACTGATTTCACAAGTAGTGGAACAGGAGATAAAATAGTGGCTCGGAGCCACATGACTCAAGTGGCCAGTACATCTACAACCTGCATCCCACTTCCTGGCAACGGATGCCTCAGATTCAGGTTGGGGTGCTCAATCAAAACTACTGTCAGGAATTTGGTCAGCTCAGCTAAAAACGATGTTGATGAGCTCCACAAAAAGGAGCTGTATGCAGTTATAACGGCGATCAGAAGGAACACAAAGGTTCTACAAAATCCCCATGTTCATTCAGACAATCGAACATTTGAAGCGTACGTTCGGAAGGAGGGTGGATCAAAGTCACTGGACTGTTGAATCTTAAGTTCGATCTCTTACACATGACAAACAAGTTTCAGATCACGTTATCAGCTCATTACCTTCCATTCCGCTACAACATTATCGCAGACAGACTGTCTCGCGAAAAACCGCCCGCCGAGTGCCATCTACTTCCTCAAGCAACAAAGGAAATCTTCATGAAATGGGGACGACCCGAGATAGAATTGTTTGCTACACAACATTGCTGCGGTATCGAATTACGTCTCGATAGACTGCAGAGATCATAGACATACTACATAGATGCCTTCAGCAGACCGTGGAGACATCAACTAGCACGAGTGTTTCCTCCTTCAAATTTATTGCCAAAAGTACTGACACATCTAAACAATGTGACAGGAACGTCGCTAATAGTGGCACCCGAGTGGCCGCGTGCTTTTTGACTGTAGAATCTTAAAGCTAGAGCATTGGATCACCCACACGAACTACAAAGCTTACCAAAGACCTTGATAGATGCCACGTCACAGTGTCCACCTCAGGTGCACACATTGACCCCGAAAGTCTGGACAATTAGGGGTGGGGTGCCCAAATAAAAGAATGGTCTACTCAGGAAAGAAAAAAGTTAAAGACAATCAACCTTGTCAACCTACTTACCAGCCATCAGAAAATGGTTAAACTGGTGCGAAACCTCCCAAGTAAATCCTAAATCTCCCCAACCTGCAGAGTTAACAAAATTTATGATATATTAATTTTTAAAATGAGAAACTATCTTATAGCAGAATCTTAGTACATAAATCCGCTGTCTTAATTTTCATAATAAAACATGCCCTTAAGGCTATTAGTAAAGCTAAACCTAAAGTCGCTAAGTCAATTTCCATATGGGATCCCGAGGTTGTGTTCAGATGACTTTCATCACAAATCCACCTAAAGATACCCTTTTTGAAATGTCTAGGAGAACGGCTACATCAGCGTGGTGTCTTGCAACACAGGTTTTGTACCCGATGCGAGCACCGGTCCGCACATTATCACATAATGAAATTGTAACCTAACACAGTTATATTGTTGTACATATTATGGTGTGGAGAGGATAAATAAAATTTCAATTTCAGCTACGGTTTTGTTGCTAGCATCGGGTCGTAGAGTCCACGACTTTACTTTGCTAAAAATTGCAAAAGATAGTTTTTGTGATACTGGGGAATATATATACTTAATACCTATTTGGTTCAAAAAATGATTCTCACTCATATAGACAATCGATATGGAAACTTTCAAACATAACGACATATACATAGTGACGTTAGTCAGGTCTTTGATTGTTAAAAGTAAGTCTAAAATAGGCAAAGTTGAGAACTCTTTATTACATATTACATACACCTAAAGCTGCTTCTCGTTCTGTAATAGGGAACTGGGGTCAAACAGTTCCTATCCAAAGCGGCATTGACGCCTCCCCAGGCAGTTGTAGATAAGTAGTAGCATCTTTATGATGGTCAGATAACCAGCCGATTGACGATATATTATTGTGCGAAAACTGGAAATCATCAGTCACATTTTTTAATCATTATTGACGTGAAATTGATTTTCCTAAAAATAAATATGATATATATTTTTAAAAACGTTCAGCGCGGTGTGATTTTTGCCAAATAAGTGTTACGCTTTTGATCTTCTTTTGATCTTAGTTTATTTTCATACAATTAAGATTGCTTAATATTTTGGTTCTTTTTATTATCGTACGATTTTTCTTCAAAAAATTAATTCAACTGTAATAATACAAACGCTGGTACAATTTTTATTTTACATTTGTAATCAAAGTACATAAAAATTGATTTCTTTTATTTAAACACATATTTGCTTATATATAAAGTAGCAAAACCATGATAAAAATTATAAGCAAAAGTCAAATACCTAGTTAAATTAACAATTAATTTGATGTCAGATCTTACTATCGACATCATCATCATCATCATCATAGCATTGTGTCTATAATATGTTTCACCAGCAGATAACAAACACGTCTTCAAGACAATGCTGTATGGTTTTCAATAGGCACATCAATATAACGGTTTTACATAACAATAAAACCGATATTATGTGCCGAGAGGAAAACCATACAGCATTGCAGGAAGATCTTCCTGGTGAAGACTATGAGCTAAAATGTCAGTGCTTACACACTGGCTAGCACGATGAAACAACTACACCTCCTTTAGTAGATTGAAGGAACTAGGTATGTATCGATGTTCTGACCATAGAAAGGTAAGGTACACAAATGCGATCTTCAAGACAATGCTGTATGGTTTTCCTCTCGGCACATAATATCGGTTTTATTGTTATGTAAAACCGTTATATTATAATTAAGCTCTCAATAAGATCTAAGAGCTCAGTTTACGACCGTAAACATTGGAGTTTGGAGTCACCACGCTGTTCCAATGTGGATTGGTCTGTTTCGTTCAGGTTACCCGAAGCACGAGGTTGTAATAGCTATATACTATACCAACAACGTCCCAACTTAGTGCTGAAAGTATCTTTGGATAACGATGGCTGGTGGGAGGCTTCGGCCGTGGCTATAGTCTGGCAAGTTCGATGATGACACTCCCATGATATGCGGGCAACGGGGGGAAAGACTGCGCGGTTGTGAAATCGTGCGTGCGGGGAAGTGAGTTGCATCAGTTGTGGGTTTTCCATTCATCGCTACACGCCCCCCGGCCCGCGCGGACTATCGCGAGTGTTACGAACGAAGTTGCAAAGCTATAATTACTACCCTACCGACAAAGACGTACCGCCAAGCGATTTAGCGTTCCGGTACGATATCGTGTAGAAACCGAAAGGATGTGTTGATTTTTCTCCAACTCCTAACATGTTAGCCCGCTTCCATCTTAGATTGCATCATCACACACCATCACGCAAGATTGTAGTCAAGGGCTAACTTGTAAAAAATAAGATTTCAAACCTAGGAGTTAGGACCTCTTGATGTAAAACCACAAAAGCAAATTACTTGACCAATGAGGCAGGTTAAAACCCCTATATATCGTAATCCTTTTTTTTCTCTTCTGGGTTTATCTGCGATCAGTAGACTATGATAACTTCCATTTTTGACTGTTTTCCCCAGTGAGAACATCCCCTCATTGTTTTTATAATAATAAATTCTTAATAATGTGCTTCCTTTTAAGCCTGCTCTGATATGTCCTGTTAATCAGTTTTGAAGCCAGAACATTTGGATGATTCGTATCGATGAAATCGTAGTACTTAATTATATTCTATTTCTGATTGAGAAATTTCCGAATGCCGTAATGGGAGTTCAGCGACGTCCCAGGGGCTTTGAGAACAAAAGCATGAAGCCTAGTGTTGCCTGAAACCAGAAGAATATATCTAAAATATCTTAATATATAAATGCGAAAGATCATTCATCACGAAATCTCGGAAAGCGCTGGACGTATAACGATGAAAGGAAATTGTTCAAAATTGTATGGAGCCCAGAATCAGTCATTGTACCCTGGCGGAAATAAAAGAAACTATTTTTTTTTACTATTTTTGATTATACAAATCTACGAATTTACTTTAATTCTTTCGAAACAATATTCATTCTTTCCCAAGAAATGCAACACTAATAATGGTAATAATGGCGGATTGACAACGTTTTCAATGCAGTAGTCGATTTGACGTTTGCTGTCAATTGGGCGCCATCTTAATATAACTTAAAAACTTGGGTTTTAATTTTATTTATCTCTTTTTATTTTGTTAGATTTATTTACTTATTTAGATTTTAATAAAATCCTTCTATTTTTAAATTTTAATGTAAAAGAATGGACCTGAAATGGACCATCTCCTTTGGCAGGGGAGGGGTCTATAGTTAGTAGGTATCCACTAAGAACGAATTCTGCGATAGGGCCGGATTAAAGAGTTCTAAAGGCGGACGAAATCGCGGGCGTCCGCTAGTGTGCTATAAAGCTGCTGCCATACCCTCCTTGGTATATTAAACCTCACTCCTATCTGTCACATATCAAGCACAAGAAAGCAAATACGAGGCGCAGTGTTAGTTCAGTGATAATAATAATTGCTGCTGGCTCTGATAACAGTTTACAGTCATTATCTAATGTTTGTATAGCGATTAGATAACTTATAAGATCCACGCTGGAATAACCAAACGGGTAGACGGAACCAAAAGATTATTTTGGGTTAGGGACTTCGAATAACAATCATGAGGCACTTATTTGAGGGTTTGAGTCATAGATTGGATATAGGAACTAAGCAGAATCGTATTTTGGTATAATCAAAACCTCATTGGATACCTAAATCGTTATACGCGGCAGTCAGTAAAGTTTTTGGCTGGTGGAAGCCTTCGGCCGTGGCTAGTTACCACTCTACCGGCAAAAAGACGACATATGGAACATAGGACCAACAAGCTGCTTCAATGCAGGTTGGCGGGCTTACGACAATATTGTTTTTATTAAAGGGACCGACAGATTCAAACGGATTTTTAATTTTACGGTAGATAAAATCCGTTCGATCCGATCTTTACGATGCGGATCTAGGGTTCAGGGCTCTCCGTTGACTTTAAGCTTGATCTATTCTTGAAAGAAAAAAGTAGGTACTCAATAAGTAGGTTCCTATTTCATAACTAGGACTCCCTCATAATTCGGTGCGGACTTTTTCGTTTTTTTTTTATTCTGTACAAGTTAGCCCTTGACCACTGACAATCTACCTGGTGGTAAGTGATGATGCAGTCTAAGATGGAAGCGGGCTAACTTGTTAGGAGGAGGATGAAAATCCACACTCCTTTCAGTTTCTACACGACATCGTACCGGAACGCTAAATCGCTTGGCGGTACATCTTTGTCGGTAAGGTGGTAACTAGCCCCGGTCGAAGCCTTCCACCAGGTAGACCAGGACCAATTAAGAAAACGGCCCAGCCGGGGGTCAAACTCAGGATTTCCGTCTTGTAAATCCAACGCGCATACCACTGCGCCACGGAGGTCGTCAGATGTATTAGGTGTCACTAAAGTGGAAATTTAGACAGGATCTTATGCCGAAGCCCGCATAAACGGATGCACTTCAACCCCTTAGATCTTTTGTATTCGCCCCTTTAATCCTCCCCCTAAGTTGATTCATAAAATGCTTCCAAGAACTGGATTAAGTTTTATTGAATACGCCGCTACCAAAGTAGGTCATAGACTTCATTATAAGTACCAATGATATTAAATACTAGATATGTTACTAGCGCCTGAAAAATGAGGCACTCAAAAGAGGAAATTTATAGCTAACCCAATGTTTGTTGTGGTCAACAACGAACGTTATTTAAACAAATAATACCAAAATATCGTCTACAATGTCGAGTTGTGTTTTCAGGAAGTGTAAAAACTATATATACATAAATATATAATGGAATTAAAGACAAAATTGTGCATGTGTGCGCTCAGTGTTTTAGCCTTTATTCGGATCACTTTTTGCAGTGATTTTGTAGGGACGTAACCAATGTATAGTATAAAATTATCATTGGTAAGAACCACAAAATCAACCGTTTAGTCGAATTTAATTTTTAATTAACTTGGCTTTGTACAATTTATTTAACATTAGTAGATGACCTGCGGTTTTACCCGCGTAGTTCCCGCTCCCGTAGCAACGCAGGGATAAAATATAGCCCATGTTATCTACTTAATAAAGACATAGACATAAATTTCGAATGATAAAAGAACTTTTTAAAAGGGTTGATTTTACTTATTATATTATCGTAATCTATACTTATATGTATTATCAAGAAGAAATATTTGGTTGTATTGTTTGTTTGTTTGCATTGATTAGGCTCTGAAACTACTCAACCGATTTTAAACATCCTTTCACTGCTGGGAAGTTACACTATCGCAGAGTGCTATAGGCTATGTTTTTTGAGAACCAGCAGGATCCACGTTAATAAATGATTAGTTTAAGAAAACCGCGATCATATACATATATACCGGGTCTAATTCAGAACCGCTGATACTAGTGGCTAGCCACGGCCGAAGCCTCCCACTAGCCAAACCTGGAAAATAAAGAAAATCGGCCCTGCCGGGGATCGAACCCAGGACCCAGTCTTGTAAATCCACTGCGTATACCACTGCGCCACGGAGGAATAAATAGAATCACAGCTACAGAACATAGAAAACGCTAAAGCTTACGCTTTAGCATTACAGCGATACAATTGACAACTTCCCAGTGGGTGCGTGCCTTTATATTGTTGACACGTCGCAATATTTAGAAAGTCACGTTTTCAAGGGTACACGCAAAATAAAGAAAATCATTCAATTGCATTTCATTTCCAAGCAAAAACCGGTTCAGTATTTATTTATGGGATTAGTTGAAGGGCATATGGTAATGACAAGTTTTTGTTTCGCTTTTGGTCTTTATTGTTCAAATAAAACTAACTGACGATAATTTATTTTACATAGTATAGGTATTGCTAGAATAAGTCGCTCGTATCTTAGTTCATTCAATTTTTTTTCAATTCTTTTCCCTTTTCCTTATGTGTTTCCAATTAGTTCATCATCATCATCATGTCAGCCGATGGACGTCCACTGCAGGACATAGGCCTTTTGTAGGGACTTCCAAACATCACGATACTGAGCCGCCTGCATCCAGCGAATCCATCCGAGTAGTTTTATGTCGTCAGTCCACCTGGTGGGGGGTCGTCAGACATTGCGCTTTCTAGTATGAGGTCGCCATTCCAGCACCTTGGGACCTCAACGTCTATCGGCTCTTCGAACTATGCGCCCAGCCCATTGCCACTTCAGCTTCGCGACTCAATGAGCTATGTCAGTGACTTTGGTTCTTCTACGAATCTCCTCATTTCTGATTCGATCACACAGAGATAGTCGAGAGATACACGATTATAATAAATTAGTTAACGAATATTTTTTGTTAGTAAGTAATAAAAAAATGTGAGTTTGGTATAGAATGAGCATAGTGTAGACAGTCCTTATACACAACAGAAGCTCTCAAAAGGAATACTTTTTTGGTCTTTTTTGCCCCATCTTTTAATGAAGTTCCGCTCCTGGTGCTCTTAGGGTGATGTTAGCCTCATAGGCCCTATAGCCTTGCTCGTTTAACCCAACGTCAGCATGGTAGAAAACAGGTACAACAACTGTATGGTGGGTCATAATTACCCGGATTTTAAATCGTAGCAGATTTTTACCATTTTATTGAAATTTAGAGCAAATTTGTGTTTTTGAAGAATAAATAGTTCTTAAATTGTAATATTTTGGATATACAAAATAAAAAAAAATGAGTTTTTAAAGATTATTTTAATTTGAAAAGTCATAAAATTTACATCAAAATATTCAACTTCTAGGAACTTAGTAATAGAAAAACAAAATTACTAATTAACAATTATTTTAAATTTTTTGGAATGACAAATGTGAGATCTTTAAAAAAATATAGTAGCAGTAATTCCTGAGATAAGCGCGTTCAACCAAACAAACTCGTCAACTTAATAACATTAGCACCTATAGATGATAGTGCATACATATAAGGTACAGTCTTGTACCTAGCTAGGTACGTAGCGAGCGTATCGAGTCGGCGACTGACCCGCTACCGGGTGACGGCGATATAATTTTTACTACCGAGTACCGACTCCGTGTACTGTCGTGTTCGAAAACGTTAAAAACGATTGACTTTTACCTACCATCTGCAACATAATACAACTTGGGTATATTCAAGTCAAAAGTGATTAGGCATCTTTTAGACAAGCGCGTTCCACTATAGGCAGCATCATCGCTTACTGTCAAGCATGATTGCAATCAAGCGCTCGCGTGTACATATAATGTGAAAAAACTTACACGTCGAAGGAAACGTAACAATTTTACGTTTTAATTGATTATGAAACACGGCTAAAACTCACGTGATTTTAGGTCGGAGTATGCCCGACTAGTTTCGAACCTATACGGGGTCATGAGCTGAGCTGAGCTGAGCATAAATTCTAATTTTACGTTTTCTTAAATTATAACTGTTCTTCATACTTTAATGCTTTATTATGTTTGTTTTGTATATCTATATACAAACCAATTCTCTATGTATCTACCGAAAATAACATTTAGATAATAGACAAAACCTACTAAGTAGGTACATCCGCTTGAAAATCAGTTTTTTTCGTATAATGTTTTTTCTAAACTTCGCCTAATGCATCTGTTAAAACCGCATGCTAATCTAGTAATTCCGGACATTTACCATACAGACAGACAGAATATTGTTTTCTGATGTTTCGTTTATTTATCGCCCCAACTTAATTTTTTATGATTATATCTCAAAGCACAGACCATTCGATTTTTGGTCTCTCTTTATACGGGTATAGTCTGTCATGTTCGTTGATGACACTTACATGATATGCGGGCGACGGGGGGTAAAGACTGCGCGGGTGTGAAAACGTACGTGAAGGGAAGTGAGCTGTATCAGTCGTGGGATTTTCATTCATCGCTACAGGCCACCCGGCCCGCGCGGGCTATCGGGAATGTTACGAACGAAGTTGCCAAGCTATAGTAGGAAATCGTGGTTTTGGATGGATTCAATTTTATTTAAAGAGAGAATAAATAAAAATAATAGACATAACAATTGTGTGTACAACCATAGATCGTTTGTCACTTTCCCAGGCGAGCTCATTCTATAGCGAGCCATTTTGTTTCAATTATGACGGAGTTGTTATTTTATAGGTGAGTGTACTCGAGCAATACGCTTGGCAGCAATCGAGACAAAGGCTCGTAAAGATACGCAGCGTATCGTAGGCTTTACGTAACAAAAACACTCGATGAAAACGTACGCAGTCATAATTCGCCAAACAACGCAACAGGAATACACTCCAGTGGCATGCGTGTTTCTTTAGCACAATTTCACAGGTGATATTGCATTTACAAAATCCAAGTTGATGATATCTTTACATAGCAGATCCTACAAACAAATATGAAACTAGCATAACCTCGCCGTTTCACCCGCGTAGTTTCCCATCCCGTGGGAATATGGAGATAAAATATAGCCCATGACACTCATCAATAACGTGGCTATTTTATGGTAAAATCGGTTCAGTAGATGTAGCTTACTTTTGGTGAAAGATTTTTCAAATAGGTTTTAAAGACTGAATACTAGATGGGTCTAGTATTTATTGATAATACAAAGATTGGCTAGTTACAAAATTCATAACTTCAGAACAACTCAATGGATCTGGATAAAAATTGACACTTAGATCTTCTATAGTATTATAATATTTCGCAAGTTTAATTTAAAAATCTTATTAATGATTAATGGTAATAAACAAAAAAAATAACCCTGGCTGAGTCTCTTGTGGGCTTTTCTCGGATCAAGGCGCGTTTGGAACCCTGGTAACTTTAATTATTATGATATTCCCATGGAGAAAAATATGCAGGTATGAATGACCGCAGACCACAGATGACAATATTATTTAAGTTGAGCGGTGCAATATGAAGACGTATGTTACCTGTATGTCACCTCAATCGCGCTGTATCGGGGGAAGCCTTATTATGAAAACTTTGCTCTATTCTAACGCTTTACCAACTTAACGATAAGTACCTACCCTTTGCGTTATGTAATAATTAACTCTTTTATAATTTTAAAAGTGCACAAGATACAGTATAGTGTAAGCATTATGCACATAATAGTGGAGGTATACCAAAATAACAGAGCAAACGAGTCGGTTCGCTTGCTTAGCTCAATGAGGTTACAACCGCATCTAGCCTCGTGTTATCTTGTATAGTGCATACCCTAGTCAAAAACCTTGTGCACTTCACTTAGAACATAGCGAACAGCGAGAAGTGGAAGTGATTTAATTTACGTAAAACCCGCCGTATGCAACGGTTGCATAAAATAATTGAATAATGATTTCCTGAACTAAGCAGGAAACTATATTGTGCACAGACCAGATAGAAATGTTACAAGATGTTAATCTGACGTATCTCTAATCTAATACACACACACACACACTAATTTCTACACTAATTTAGATAACATGTATTGCTGGCTTAGTGTTATATGTAACTATATTTGCTGGTAGTACCAGTGGCGTGCTCATGGTCTTTAACTAGGGTAGGCATTGTACTCGTATGTGTAGAATGGAAAGTTTTCCGATACGTTCTCTCCCTATAGGAGAGGGGATATGGATTCACCAGGCTAAATCCAATGCGGATTAATGGATTTAGAGTGATAATGATAAATTCATTAACGACCTACGGTACGTCGATTTTCGCTAACGCTAACGCTCCGAAGATTAAAATATGTATGGTAATGACATTCACTATTGCCAGGTCACGTGATCAAGTTGTCGATCGGATCTGTCATTCCCATACATTATATTATATTAGTTTTCGAAGCGTTAGCGTTTGTCGAAAGAGAACGGAAGTGCCTTATAGTAGGGGAGTCCGGGATGCTGGGTTCAATCCTCGGCTGGACTGATTGAGGTTTCCTAATTGGTTGAGGTCTGGCTGGTGAAAGGCTTCAGCCGTGGTTAGTTACCACCCTACTGCCAAAGACGTAGCGCCAAGCGATTTAGCGTTCTGGTACGATGTCGTGTAGAAACCGAAAGGGGTGTGGATTTTCATCCTATTCCTAACAAGTTAGCCCGCTTCCATCATAGAGATTGTAGTCAAGGGCTAACTGTAAAGAAGAATAAAAAAATCATTATCCAAACTCTATGATTGCCTTACTTACCTATGGTTATGTATTTTGTGGTATAACTATTGTCTATATATCTATAACAAGTTTTATTAGAATTTGAACTTTATTTCTATGTTCACTTCCACGCACAATTTCACATCCGCGCAGTCTTTCCCTCCGTCGCCCGCATATCATGGTAGTGTCACCAACGAACTAGCCAGATTATAGCACATTCCTTCTTGATTAAATTCTCATTTCATTATTATATTGCGTACCCAATGTACTTATTTTAATAATTCTATTATTAGAATGCGTAAACAGAACTTTATCCTTATTTAAGTATGATATTATATTGCTTTGTATTTTATTCTGGGACGTATAATATCTGACCATTCTTCAAATTATACTTATACTTGAATAATTAAAATATAATACCTAAATCATTTGCTAATCAAGTATTATCTATACTATCTATACTAATATTATAAAGCTGAAGAGTTTGTTTGTTTGTTTGTTTGATTGAACGCGCTAATCTCGGGAACTACTGGTCCGATTTGAAAAATTCTTTTAGTGTTAGATAGTCCATTTATCGAGGAAGGCTATAGGCTATATATTATCCCGGTATTCCCACGGGAACGGGAACCATGCGGGTGAAACCGCGCGGCATCAGCTTGTTTTGAAACATAAATAATGATATAAAAGGCCTCAATAGCTCAACAGTAAGAGCGGTAGGACTCATCACCGAGGGGTGGTGGTTCGATCCTCGCTCCGGTCTATTGTCGTACCCACTTCTAATACAGTATTTCCTGACTAGTTATAAACGCGAAAGTTTGTATGGATGTTTCGATCTTTGTTACTCTATAACGTCGCAACAACTAAACCGATTTGGCTGCACTTTAAAATAATAATAGATAATACCCTGGATTAACACATAAGCTATTCTTAGTCCCGAAATAATGCGCAGTTTCCCGAGTTTTGCAAATAACGAATGTTTGTTACTCTTTCACGCCGCGACTGCTGAACTGAAATAGCTGTTGGAATGGAGATAGATTATAAACTGGATTAACACATGGACTTTTATCCTGGAAAAATTAAATTACGTACGTACATACTTATTTTTCGCGGGTAACACCACGTGGCGCAGCTAGTTGTAGTATAAATGTATACACAATGAAACTAGGTATTATCGCAAACATTTATTTCTCAGGTCCCGAATCAGCTTTGATTGCAGACCACGCTTGCCATAAAATCGTATAGTTTCCAAGATCAACGATGGTACATCGAGTTACCTGGAATAAAAAAAGCAAAACCAAATAAAAGTTAATGGATCCAGTTCAGTTCTTGTTCGATGAGCACCGGCAAGTTGGTATACAGTGTTGCCACTTTAACGTTTAAGTCGCTAAAATAAGTAAAATTAAAGTAGTGGAAATCGTACAGTAAGTTTAAGTACCCAACAATAAATTATTTGAAGGTATTTTATCAATTTTTAGGAAAAGTAAAAGATGGATATCTAATTTGATGTTTATTATTTATTAAAAGTTGATATTATTATATCGACGAAGTCTAATTATCGACCACCCCTAGATAATATGATTAACATGGTCATTATTTATTTGTTTAATTACAACTAGCGGATTACCTGCGGCTTTGTTCGCGTGAATAAAGTGTATTAATCTCGCTTGAACCATGGAGTTATTCGGGAAATAAAATAGCCTATGTGTTAATAGGCCAGCGTTTCCCATCAGGTGGGTCGCGACCCGGAGCCGGGTCGACAAAAAAAATACCGGGTCGCAACATCATGAAGGCAATGCTGCGACTTTAAATAAGTACTAGGAGATGGTCGATTTTATTTCTTAACTAACGAGACAATAATGATGTCAATATGTTTATGGGTCCAAAAACTTAAGTGGGTCACGAAGGAGGAGTATGAAATTTACCGGGTCACAGTAGAATAAAGTTTGGAAAACGTTGATCTAGGCTATAATCTATGTCCATTCCAAATTCAGTAGTTTTTGCGAGAAAGAATTTTTTAATGGCGGATAACCCAGTGGTCAGTTATACATAGAACAGTGATTGACTTTTGTGGCGAAAGGTTTGGGGACATTTTGATCCTATTAACTGGCAACACCTACAACTTTGGAGGGCTTAATCACGCGCTGACTCAACTTCTTGGATAGGTATTGCTCTCATGCACAAGAAATAACTTGAAAGTTGAGTAACCTTATATGATTATTTTTATAGTCATCGAAATGTGAAACGAATACATCCAGTTTAATTAAAAATATTAAACGATTTTAATTATTTATTTAACCTTCAAAAATGGAAGCAATGTAGCGAAAGTTTAAGTTACAGTTTTGAAATTTCGAAAAAAGGATATATTACTTTGAGGATATGAAGGTCGAATTTCATAAAAAATAAAATGTTCAATATTTCTTGCGCCAAAAAAAATTATTTCTAGAAATATAATTTTGATAAACAACTTTTTCGATTGCAAATAATAGCATCATAAATAAAACCAATTATTCTCGAGACAGAGCGTGACTTTTTCCGCGTTTCGTAAATGAATCACTTCGAATTACTATTCGAAAATGCAAAGGTTACTTGAGGTTAATCGCAAAATGGGTATTATTGAGTTTAAACGACCTTCACTTGTTTCAAGAACGGTCATGATTCTAAAACTGGGTTTACTAAACGTATGATACGAGTATGAATAAATTGCTAAGGTATTCATAGCAATATGGTCGCTACCTTCACGGAATGGCTTTTCATTTTTAAGAAAACTTGCATGGAAAGGTTCGAGGAAATAATGTCTCAGCTAAACAAACATATTGTTTAGTCTATCACAGTCACCAGTTGTACATGACAGTGGTGTGCATAGAGATTCTGATAAGAGTTATCAAAACAAACCATACTAAATGGAGAAAATCACTTTAACTATGTTTTCCGAAAAAAATCATTGAAAGCTGTTCAAATCAGGGTAAGAGGTAAGTCCCCCAATAAATCAATGGCCAAAGGAAGACAGGACTATTACCTTCTACTTACTACAGGGCGTGATTTTGATTTGGTACCTACATCCATGCTGAAACTTATGTTTTTATCAGATTGACGGATAAAAAAATGTTAAGGATAGCAGGACCGAATTTTGGACCTTATGATGTAAGTTTTCGTAATACCTGGAGTGTTTAGAGCACGAAGTCCTGGATTCAAATCTTGGGTTGAGATGGACATATTTACTGAGCATATGTGCCTTTTAAGAAATACGCCAATAAACAGTAAAAATTCTCAGCACGGACTGGGAAAGTTGGTGGTATTATCCCTATGCCTCGGAGAGGTCGATCTCGTTCATTATCATTAATATCTGCTAGGGTGATATCATAAAAGAGTTTATCAATATCACCCTAAGCCCGCCATCTCGAAGCGCAGTGGTATGCGCAGTGGATTTACTAGAAGGAGGCTTCAATCCTTGGTTCGATCCCCGGCTGGGCCGTTGGGGTTTTCTTAATTGATCCAAGTCTGGCTGGTGGGAAGCTACGGCCGTGGCTAGCTACCACCTTACCAACAAAGACGTACCGCTAAGCGATTTAGCGTTCCGGTACGATGTGAAGAAACCGAAAAGGGTGTGGATTTTCATCCTACAACAAATTATCCCGCCTCCATCTTTGATTGGATCATCACTTATCATCAAGTGAGATTGTAGTCAAGGGACAACTTGTAAAGAGTAAAAGTACAAAACGAGTACGAGTAGGTAGGTACAGTGCTCGACTGAGACAGTTAGCACTATAGCTTGGCAAATTCGTTGATGACACTCCTATGATATGTGGGCGACGGGGGGGAAGGCCTGCGCGGGTGTGAAGCAATGAGCGAAGGGCAGAGGGAAAGATAGCGCGGGTATGAAGTCGTGCACGCGGGGCAACGCTACCCCCCTCCCGGCCCGCGCGGACCATTGGAACCTTCAAGTACTTGTAACATTATAGTTTCGCCATGCGTAAATGAATGCACTTTATTAGCGAGTCTGGTCCGTTATCAACTTTAACCCATATATAACAATATCGGATTGCATTGCAGTCTGTTCTTGATTTGTATATAGTAATTAGCTGACTCCGCGCGGTTTCACCCGGGTGGTTCCCGTATTGAATTTAAAATGGAAATAGATTTTACTCTGAATTAACACATAGGCTACTTTTTATCCCGAAAAAAACCACGGTTTCCCGAGATTTGCGAAAACTTTCACGCCTCAACTACCGAACAGAATTAGCTGAAATTTGGTATTAATTATAGCCTGGATTAACACATAGACCACTTTATCTCGGAAAAATCCATGGTTCCCGAGGGATTAGTGAAAAACTAAATTCCACGCGGGCGAAGTCGCGGGCGTCCGCTAGTGTAATAAAGTAGGTACGGTAGATAAATAAATAGAATATCTTGAAGTACCTACTTACGTATGTTCTGAATATTATGTTGCCTCTTATCTTAATATCGCACTTAAACTACTAAAATATCGTCTTTTTGGGTTATCAGTTCGTGTGTCTTTGAACCTTCCTATAAATTATTTGATAACAAACTATGACACACAGTTTTTTGCTATTAATGATAACAATTTATCTTTTTAACCCGACATTATGAGTATGTATAGTGCATTTCAAAATGGATACGTAAAAAAAATCTTTAAACAGTTTTGAAGTAACTAACAACATGAAGGTAGTTACATAAAATGGAAATACATATTTTATAGTAAATGTTAACAAAATTTTTCTTAAGTTCTTAAGATTGGTTTAAACCAAAATAACTGTTTGAAAACAACTGTGGAAATTTTCTATTCTGTGGAAAGTTTGTTCTTTTTCTGATTATTATTTTTATCGTTCATTATTATTTTCATGAGTCTGATAGCCTAGTGGACATGACCGCTGCCTCTGATTCCGGAGTGGGTTCGAATCCGGTCCGGAGCATGCACCGCCAACTTTTCAGTTGTGTTCATTTTAAGAAATTAAATATCACGTGTCTCAAACGGTGAAAAAAAAAAATCGTGAGGAAAGGAAACCTTAATTCCCTGCGTGTGTGAAGTCTCCCAATCCGCATTGGACAAGCGTGGTGGACTATTGGCCTGACTCCACTAATTCATTTGACGGCCTCCGTGGCGCAGTGGTGTGCGCGGTGGATTTACAAGACGGAGGTCCTGGGTTCGATCCCCAGCTGGGCCGATTGAGGTTTACTTAATTGGTCCAGGTCTGGCTGGTGGGAGGCTATGGCCGTGGCTAGTTACCACCCTACAGACAAAGACGTACCGCCAAGCGATTTAGCGTTCCGGTACGATGTCGTGTAGAAACCGAAAGAGATGTGGATTTTCATACTCCACCTAACAAGTTAGCCCGCTTCCATCTTAAATTGCATCATCACATACCATCAGGTGAGATTCTAATCAAGGGCTAACTTGTAAAGAATTAAAAAAAAACTGATAGGAGACTCGAGCTCAGTAGTGAGCCGAATGATGAAATGAAATGAAATGATGACTGACTGATTTTAATCGTTCAGAAGGTATTTTTGTAAGTACTACCTAGACATCAGATTGGTAATCACTACATTATCATGAATGGTTGTTGGCTGCTTAGGTAATTGACCCTCAAAAGCCGTGATTATTTTGTTGATGACTGGTGCAAATGTACTAATAATTTACATATTTCACTACGTTCCTTAAAACAAAGACCACTACACTAACGTTTTTTTGACGTAACAACGTCTTATAATTCGATGGAACCGGCTGCACACTCAAAAAAAGATGACGTCATGCGTTGTTCCGTCGCTCTAGGGTTGCCAACTTTTTTTACAAGAAATATAGCAACCATTCATCAGTATTTTCTTATGACGTTGTCACGTTCAACTACCCTTACGTCAGTAAACTGACTTTACAGACAACATTTTTTTTACGTTGTATAGGCCAGCGCTTCAAACCTGATTAGCGTTGCCAGGTGTCCGGATATAGCCGGACAAAAGTAGGCTTTTTGATTGCGTGTCCGGCCAAAATAAACGGTGTCCGGCTTTTGATAGTCTTTTTATTTCGAATTTTTTTTTGCTAAAAAACTCTTATTTGTGCCTATCATTAGTATTTAAGAAGAATTTCAATATGTTGATAAATGTTTAAGTATCTAGATCTAGAAGAAGACTAATTTTGTCTGATGACTAGTAAAATTTTGCTTGATTTTACATACGATTTTTTGTTTTACCTATTAATACTGAGACAAAATCCACAATAATGTACCCTACATTATTGTGGATTTCTACCCAAATGCCCGGCCAAACTGGCTGGTCTGTCCGGCTATTAGGTTTGGCGACCTGGCAACCCTAAACCTGATGGTACTCGTAAGTAATGATGGTGGAACGCGCTTGCCTAAAAGGTGTCTATTCACTCTTGACTTGAAGATACCCTTGTTTTGGGTGGTACGGAAAACGGAACGGCATTCCAAAACTTCACAGTGTAAATCAGACTTCGAAGGAGTTCAAAGACAACAACATACGTATGGATGCAATATACTGCGATGTCTGACAGTTCTATAATAAAAAGGTGATGAAACAGTGGCGGGTTGACTAATTTGCCGCCAGTAGGCCATAAGTAGTACATAGTACCTACTACCTACATATACCTAAAGTGTATTTTACAGGAGGTTTATAATTTTTCATATAACTACAGGCATTAGTGTTCAGTAACGTTAGTTTCATGAATATCAAGACTTGCATAGTCTTTTTGCATATCATGTTTTTCTTTAGTTCTGTAAGACGAAAATTCTTGGCTCAAATATGCCGCCCTAGGCCTTTGACGGCCTCCGTGGCGCAGTGGTATGCGCGGTGGATTTACAAAACGGAGGGCCTGGGTTCGATCCCCAGCTGGACCGATTGAGATTTTCTTAATCGGTCCAGGTCTGGCTGGTGGGAGGCTTCAGCCGTGGCTAGTTACCTCCCTACTGGCAAAGATTTAGTGTTCCGGTACGATGTGTAGAAACCGAAAGGTGTGTGGATTTTCATCCTCCTCCTAACAAGTTAGCCCGCTTCCATCTTAGACTGCATCATCACTTACCACCAGGTGAGATTGTAGTCAAGGGCTAACTTGTAAAATAACGTGAATAATAAAAAAATGCCTACTTAGCCTGCTTGTAAATTCGCCACTGTGTACAAAACCGATAGACAGGTAACGTTTCGGCGATGCTCCTAAGTTTGCAATTTACGTTAGATAACGGTTTCGGAGTCTTCTAGCTCGGTGATCTATTGAATCCTAATGTAATGAAATATGTAGGCATTTCCTAATATATCATGTAGGTTTTAGTCACTGACATAGCATGTTATATTACCAGTGATATGTTATTATCAAGGGCTATAAATTTGCAAATATATAGACTTTAATGACATGCACAAAATTACTTCCTTGTGCACTTTGACCCTAAACTCCCAAAGCGTGCGAGCGACGTTAATAGCTATTGTGTAGAATGTAGATACTCGCGAACGGTGCAAAACAAACATAGTAGATATGTCTTACATTACAAGACATACTCAATTATTGTATCCATAAAACCAAAAATTTAAATTGAATTGAATTGAATTATTGTACTTTTGTTCTGTTAATTTCATTTAATTTGTATTTTTTCATTTTTTGTTTGTTTTAATTTAATTTGTATTTTTTGTTTTAATTCAATTTGTAGTAAATAGTTTGTAATATTTTTTAATTTTTAGAATTAAGATATATATTGTAGTTAGATGACATGAACTATGTATTATATTTTTTTAAATATTGTAAACGTTGTGAAGATCTGTAATAAGTTGAACATTCACCATTGAACACAACGTATGTAATCAATATGTATACACGATACAATGTTCTGCGGTTGGTCTTCCTAAATAAATAAATAAATAAAAAAAAAGACATATTATGCCAATATGTCATTCGTATTTTTAACTTTCCATTGGTCCAGCAGGTAGCCTACAATGCTTTGGCTAATCAAGTCGATTTCGAGGAGTTTGAAGTCCTGGGTCTGAAATTAGACAGCTTTTTAAGCTTTTCTTAAAGAAATTCTTTCTAGCAGCCCGGAGTTGGAATGGAGCTGAAGAGACTTCGATAAACCATCGATGCCAATTAATTATTAACATCTAGTAGACGTTAATATCTAGTAGACAAATAGTAGGAAAATAAATGGGCACCTCCAACTTTTCAGTTGTGTGCATTTTGAGAAATTAAATATCACGTGTCTCAAACGGTGAAGTAAAACATCGTGAGGAAACCTATATACCAGAGAATTTTTTTTAGTTCTCTATTGGACTATTGGCCTAACCCCAACAGGTCTGGCTGGTGAAAGGCTTCGGCCGTGGCTACTTACCACCCTACCGACAAAGACGTACCCCCAAGTAATTTAGCGTTCCGGTACGATGTCGTGATGTCGTCATAATTGTATTCGCTAGATGCAGATGGCTCAGTATCGTGATGTTTGGAAGTCCCTACAAAAGGCCTATGTCCTGCAGTTGACGTCCATTGGCTGACATGATGATGATGATGATGTGACGTTAATAATTAATTGGCAACACAATCCTTGCAGCACCAAACATTTTCACCAAAAGCTCGCCAATTCGCAATGAAATAGCGTGGTAGCATCGATACGTGGTAGTTGTAAGCTCCATATTTTAAAATAGCTGACGCCATGCGGTTTCATCCGCGTGGTTCCCGTTCCCGTGGGAATATGGGAATAATATATAGCCTATAGTCTTCTTCGATAAATGGCCTATCTAACATTGAAAGAATTTTTCAAATCGGACCAGTAGTTCCTGAGATAAGCGCGTTTAATCAATCAAATAAACAAGTCTTCAGCTTTATAATATTAGTATAGATTCAATTCCATAATTGTTTCTACAGGAAGCACTGCGGTGAATCAACAAAAGTAGTGAAATATAATATTGTTTTAAGTTCAAGAACATTGGTGCTTGTGCCAATATATAGTTAAAGAAACTGTAAATTTTCCTAAATCGATTACATTACTATATCGATAACGGACATACGAGTATCTACTTGTAACTAGGTATTTGATATTTCCATTAAAAGAATAGTTTTTTTAATATTATCTGAATTGCACAATAAAAGTAATTGCAGACTTTTCCTGCGTAATGGGAATTTTAATTTTAGGTAATGGTTTTAAGCCTTAAATCTGATTCTATAAGAGATGAGGCCATTGTCGAGTGGGAACGGCTTATAATAATCATGATACATGTCATGACTATTCATGCCGTTGATGACCCTAGTCTTACAAATGGTTCTGCATCTT
This sequence comes from Bicyclus anynana, assembly GCF_947172395.1. Classification (NCBI taxonomy): domain Eukaryota; kingdom Metazoa; phylum Arthropoda; class Insecta; order Lepidoptera; family Nymphalidae; genus Bicyclus; species Bicyclus anynana. The sequence goes on from NC_069098.1 coordinate 8,187,125, forward strand.
ATTTTCTTTACATGAGTCATGAGTTAGGGTCTTTATTAATAAATAAATAAAATGGACTGATGTCTACTCGGGGAACGAATTACGAACCTGTATTGAAGGAATAATTTTCTATTTCTTAATACTTTTATGTATTGCCTCCCCTAGTTGAATTTTTGTGCACGCCACTTTTCATACATGATAAGTAAAGCCAGGAATATATGTGTTTCATTGTACTTATTATTTATTTATTTATAATAACTTTGTTGCACAAAAAATAAAAATAACTACTAAACAATAATTTTACAGGCAAAAGGCGACCCTTGTGATAAATTGATTGTCGTTTCATTTGTTATCTATTATTATTAGACTTGGGATTAGAATATTAAAATAACGCATGCACCTATGTATCGAATTATACAAAAATTTAATTTGCGGATTGTATTACGTAGGGAAGGCAAATTAATAAAGAAATGTCGGTGTTAGAGAATTTTTTTTGATAGGTCTCTGGCAAAATATTGTTTTGGGGACCCCAGCTTCTGTAGCTCAGTGGCACGTCGATTCTCTTTCTACGATCGCAAACGCTTCGAAAAATAGAAAAAGGAAATGGTCCATTTCAGGTTCACTCTTGTACCCCGTATCATTAAAATTTAAAAATACAAGGATTTTATTAAAATTTATTAAAGCGAATAAATCTAAGTAAATAAAAATAATTAAATAAAATTACTTAAAACTCAAGTTTTTGAGTCAAATCAAGATGGCGCCCTTAAAGCAACTATGACATCACAATAATTGACAGCAATCGTCAAATCGATTACTGCATTGAAAACGTCATCAATCCGCTATTAAACTGATAATAATGTTTTATTATTATTTCGAAATAATATTTATTGTCTCCCATAAGGAGACAATAAATATTATTTCGAAATAATTAAAGAAAATTAAATAATCAAAAATAGTTAAAAATAAGTATTTTCTTTTATTTCTGCTAGGGTACAATGACTGATCCTGGGCTCCATACAATTTTGGACCATCTCCTATAGGGGAATGACAGATCTTGATCACGTGACCTATAGATAGCAAATGTCATTCCCATACATTTTTCTAGTTGTCGAAGCGTTTGCAATCGAAGAAAGAGAATCGACGTCACTTGGCAACGGGGCAACAAACAGATGAACAACAAATAGATAAACTCAAACGAAAATAGTTACCTATGTACCCACGCTGTCATAATAATTCTCATGATAATGTATTGGTAATCAGGTTAGGACTTTTCGTGTCTTATCAGTCAACACCTCTTCATATCGCATAATGATAGTAATATACAAGTGACGTCATCTAGACATCAGGTGACGGTGAGACAGATTAATCGCTTTATCAATAAAAAGCAATTGACTGGCATAATTAATAGGTGAACTCTGCATTGTGTACGTATGTATAAATAAAAAAAATACGTGTAGCACTCGGTAACTAACTGTTTTTATTATGCAGTATTAATTTTCTTTAGAAAATAATAAAAAAAAACAAAAATACGTTACGTTTACGTTGAGATCTGGTTTAATAAGTTTTGCCCCTTAGTTTGACACTACTTGTCCAGTTTTCGAAATAATAACGTCGAAATGTGTTAACTTATTACATGGCTTTGGTGTTAGGTTTATTTTCGTTACGGAATTTCTTGATTCGGTCGCCGCGCTTTTGAGCGCGGCGACCGAATCAAGAAGCCCGCGATAAAAGCAATGTAATAGCTTAAAAAATGTATGACGAGATCTGGGGGCAAGGTTGGAAAAGGAATTTTTAAAACATTTTTTTAAAGAATATCTATCTCCATTTAAAATGATTAGTGTGATGAGTAGAATAGATTACGGGACATTATGATTAATCATGTCGACAATCGCAATTCCAGGCCATAATTTGTTTAATTAATTTGGCCAAAACCAATCAGCTCTCGACTCAGTTGTTAGCGTTCCGGTACGATGTCATGTAGAAACTGATAATAAGTGGTAGAGATCTTCCTCCTAACAAGTTAGCCCGCATCCATCTTAGACTGCATCATCACTGACCATCAGGTGAGATTGTGGTCAAGGGCTAACTTGTAAAGAATAAAAAAAAATGATAACGCACTTGACACAGTAGCATTTCTGCGGAAGTATGCAACAAAAAATCCTATTGCTCGAACTAGAGCCTATCGATACAGTATATCTAGGTACGAGTATCTGGTACATATAAACGAGAAACTTCAATGGCCGTGAACCATCATTATTCCACACGCGATAAGAATTTATTTATATACCTATATTTTGAGTAGGTACATAAACTTGCCCATGATACACCGGTTAATTGTAAAAAGTAAATGAATATAGGTACGTACTAACTACCTGCATATGTATAACATATAGCTAATAGGGATGATGACAGTTTTTTGAATTGCATATAAATTAAGTGTAAGCTAATAGTAAAATTTTGTAAGAGTAACAGGGTATCTGCGATCATTACTTTCGGAGCTACAGGGACCAACCAACACTGAGCTATCCGGGTCGCTATTCCAGTACCTTGGGCGTCTATCGGCTCTACGAGCTATGAGCCCTGTCCATTGCCACTTCGCGATTATGTCAGTGATTTTGATTCTTCTGCGTAACTCCTCATTTCTGATCGACCGCTCAGAGAAACTTCAAGCATAGCTCGCTCCATCGCTGAGTCACTTCGAACCTTCTTATGATTGATGATTGATATGATCCCTAACTCATCACTGATAAAACGTGCTTTTCGAATATTCGTTTTCAGGCTCTGAAGGATTTTGGACCCAAATATGTCGCTGAGTTGAACCGAACGCTGCCCAATCAAGTTTAATTCGGCGGTCGACCAGTATGTACACTGTACAGATCCTTAATTCCTTTTCTGGCAATTGAAAAAATGTACCACCAATTAGTAAGTGTTCACGTGTTTACCCAGTTATTAGTTCTTCTGGTAGATACTGCTCCTTTCACATTTTAATTCATTTACTCCCATTATGTTCCTGACTTCCCGTCAAATAATCCAAATACCTGACACCATTTGTGTCAATATGCCTGTAGGTGGTAAATGGTATTTAAACAAATGTTCTTTTATTTGGTTTACTGCCGAATAATATTGATACACTTTTGAAATTTTTAACATTATGCGCTACGTACATTATGGTTTTATTTTTGTATATTACCATGTATGATGTACCTGGGAAATGCTTTCATGACAATGCCTAATATCCTGGGCTTATCGGAATATGAGGCATGAGGGTATAACAGGTACGAGTAACTTTGCCAACTCTAAGCTGCAATCTTTTTCTTAGGAAAAAAAGCTCAGTATCTACGTCATAGCTTAACCTAGGACTCGAATCTAGAACCTTGTGAACCGAAGCTACATAGGCTAACCAGTCGACGAGGGGTTAATTAGGCGATAGTAACGATTAACTTAAGAAATTATCATTTTAATGTAATTAAACTTTTAGATAGGTACAATAGCAAATAATGTATTTAATAATTTTGTAAATTGAATAGAAGTAACGATTAATTAGCGGAAGTTCCTCATGTGCAGTGAATAGTTGATTTATTTTGATATTTTCCGCAGAAAACTGACAAAGCGCCAACGTCACTCATATCCGACAAAAAATCCTCTGCATACATTTCAGACTTATTTTTTTAAAATTTATTATTTCAGCTCAATCAAACGACAGTACATGGTTGAAAAGTACGTGTATTACAACCAAACCAAGATTTGTAACCATTAATTTGGATTAAAAAGCTCATTCACAAGGCAACAAGGATTATAATAAACACGTACAAACTCCATGTAAATCAACATGGCAATTTAGCCCTGGTGTCACAGTACTCGGAAATATTTGTGGCCGGTCCTGATTTACGTATAAAGCACTAATTGGCTTGCTTAAAATACTCTCTGCGTCTTATTTGCATCTCTACGGTCGTTTCCATGTACTGTTATTTGTCTTTCATTATTGCGTTATATATATATAACTAAATTTTTATATTTAAACTATGTATGGGTCTTATTAGAAGACTCAAAGTCACTCAGTGGGCGATGGAGCGAGCTATGCTTGAAGTTTTTCTGCGTGATCGAATCAGAAATGAGGCGGAGGAGGAGGAGAAGTCACTGACATAGCTCAGCGAGTCGGGAAGCTGAAGTGGCAATGGGCAGTCCACATAGGTCGAAGTGCCGATGGACGTTGGGGTCCCAAGGTGCTGGAATGGCTGGTCAACCAACTCGGTACGTCTTTGTCAGTAGGATGGTAACTAGCCACGGCCAAAGCCTCCCACCAGCCACGGGAACGAACCCAGGACCTCAGTCTTGTAAGTCCACTGCGCATACCACTGCGCCTGCGCTGTTGATGAATAATATAATGTTTTAGATAGGTTTGTAAAATGGTGGTAAAAAAAAAGAAACCTTGGCTATGTTTTTTGTGGGCCTTCTCGGACCAAGACGTCTGGAACCCTCGTAGTTTTCATTTTAAGTTTTCCACTATAATTACCACTATTAATTTAAATTAAATTATGACATAACTTGACCTTTCAAAAGTGCTTGTAAACAAAGCAAAGCATAATTGAAATAAATGAATATTGATTTTTTTTAAGATGTAAGTACGAAGAACTAGGTAAATGTCTCTCTATTTGGCGTGCGAACATAGATTGCATTCCTTTTCAGTTTTCTATGATTTCTATATATTATTTGTATGTAATGAGTCATTGTTATTTTCTTAAACCTATAAAAAATATATCCTTCGGCTGATAAGATTAGTTATAACTTATAAGTCATGCAAATTACAGTTGTTCATTATATTTTTTTTATATTTCCGTCTGAATATAAGCATGTGGCTCTTAAAGAAACAAATACTTTTTAAACTACTTACCTACATTAGTATGATTACTTATATGCATCCGATATACAAATCATAGTAATAAATATTGTAAATACGAAACGGAGTTTATTTTTTAGGTACCTATTTCGGGCTTACATATTAAACTTAGATGATATTAGGTCCTGTGTTTGAATCAAGATTCAACGTTCAGGAAGCCAAAAATTATATTATTTTTTATCCGTCTTTTTTTTTGTTTACCGGTCATCACGCCGAAACTACTGCTTGAATTCAAATGAAACTACTGCTTGATTTGAGACCACAAGCAGAAAGTAATAGGATTTTTTGTTGCGAAAATAATATCAGAAGGGGGTGAAATATGGGTTCAAAGTTTACATAGATTTTCACGCGGAGTAATCCGCGGGCGTCCACTAGTGATAAAAATACTTACATTCACAAAGTTTTCAAAACTGCGTCGACTTACTTTATCTGTTTTTGTATGAATTGTTCCCACTTATTTCATTCCCCTAACAATAATGTGCGCGGGCTCTTGCACGGAAAAATACTTCTCGTTCACTATTAGTTGGGTTTTATTGTCGTTATTCTATTGTATTGTTGTGTATGCGTTCGATAAACTTTGTTTAGAGCTAAATGAGCGATACCGTGGTCGTTGACCCCGCCTGAAATAGCGTTGCATTGAGATTGTGCGTTGATAACCCCCGCAAATTGAGATCGCTTTGGATAAGTGAGCATTATGAGAGATAATCTCTTTAGGTATTAGAGTATTAATTTTTATAAGCTCGCTCCTCGGGTAACAAATGTAAAAAGTCCAAGGTTCAATCCCCGCCTGTTGGACTATTGTTGTACCCACGCCCATTTCAATAACTGGCTTTTAGGTGCTTTTAGCTTGATTTTCGCTAGTTAACTTGCTCTCCAAGGCACGGGGTAACATTTTTTACATTTCATCGCCACTTCGGGCATTCTTGTTCACCATTAGTTGGGTTTTATTGTCGTTATTCTATTGTATTGTTGTGTATGCGTTCGATAAACTTTGTTTAGAGCTAAATGAGCGATACCGTGGTCGTTGACCCCGCCTGAAATAGCGTTGCATTGAGATTGTGCGTTGATAACCCCCGCAAATTGAGATCGCTTTGGATAAGTGAGCATTATGAGAGATAATCTCTTTAGGTATTAGAGTATTAATTTTTATAAGCTCGCTCCTCGGGTAACAAATGTAAAAAGTCCAAGGTTCAATCCCCGCCTGTTGGACTATTGTTGTACCCACGCCCATTTCAATAACTGGCTTTTAGGTGCTTTTAGCTTGATTTTCGCTAGTTAACTTGCTCTCCGAGGCACGGGGTAACATTTTTTACATTTCATCGCCACTTCGGGCATTCTTGTTCACCATTAGTTGGGTTTTATTGTCGTTATTCTATTGTATTGTTGTGTATGCGTTCGATAAACTTTGTTTAGAGCTAAATGAGCGATACCGTGGTCGTTGACCCCGCCCGAAATTTCGATTTGAGATTGTGCTTTGATAACCCTCGCAAATTGAGATCGCTTTGGATAAGTGAGCATTATTAGTGATAATCTCTTTAGGTATTAGAATATTAATTTTTATAACTCCTCGGTTAACAAATGTAAAAAGTCCAAGGTTCAATCCCCGCCTGTTGGACTACTGTTGTACCCACATCCACTTCTTATACAGGCTTTAAGCTTCTTTAGTTAGGGGGTCGTTCAAGACTTATGTAAGTGGATTTATTAGAATTATTTATCTCCATATCCCTTGTCGGCAAAAGGAAGCAAAACTCTTATATGCATCTTTTCATTTGTGGAAATCTCCGAAAGTGCGCTTTCGTTTTCGAAACTACTGCTGACGTAATCACCATTTAGACCCCCTCCACCCCCTATATCATCAAAAATATTCAAAAATAATTTGACGGCCTCTGTGGCGCATTGGAATGCGCGGTGAATTTAAAAGAGAGAGGTCCTGGGTTCGATTCCCGGCTGGGCCGATTGAGGTTTATCTTAGTTGGTCCAGATGTGACTGGTGGGAGGCTTCGGCAAAGACGAAACGCCGAGCGATTTACCATCAGGCGAGATTGTAGTCAAGGGCTAACTTGTAAAGCATAAAAAAAATCAAAGCATCCCCCCCACAGTGTACGTACCTAACACTTGAACGACCCCTACGTAAATAACATGCTCCCCAAAATACGGGGATAACATCACCAACTTCCCCATTTCGGGCTTAAAATTACTGAAACTTTCTTAGAATAATGAAATCACAGTATTTCACAGCTCTACTCAGGACTCAAACCTAGGACCTCATGATCCGCAGCCAAATAATCTAACCACAGAACCAACGAGGCAATAACTGTTAATATTATATCACAATTACAGTTGTAATTAATATATTACCCGCTCAATTATGATATTATATTGAATTTATCTTAAGTTGTTGTTAATCTAATACTAAGTGCACCTTATTGTATAAATTGCATCATTGTGATAACATGATGACAGGAAACTCAGCTTTCACTCGTATTACAATAACAAGCTGTTTTGATAGCAAAGTGCGACGTAATAACAGTTTTCCATGTCGTTTGTGTTCATTCGAATCTATTTTTTATTCATTTCTACTGTGAACCATAAAAATTGAATAATTATAAAATCTTTTTAACTAAAAAATTGAACCGACTTCAAAATCACAAAAATAAACTAAAAAGCGAAAAATCCTAAAAGTTTATGATCTAATCGGCTAAGTTAATGCATCACTGTGTTGGTACCGCCTTCAAAGTGATCAGAAGGTAGCACATACCTACGATGTTATTTTTCGCTTATTAGTTTATTTTTGTGATTTTCAAGTCGGTTCAATTTTTTTGTTAAAAAGATTTTATAATTATTTAATTTTTTTGGTTCAAAGTATGGTTAAAAAGAATTTATTTTTCTGTTTTTTGTGCGTCCTAGCATTAATTTTCATGAAAATCGGTTCAGTAATTTTGTATTAAAATGAAAATAACGAAATGGCGCCACAGAACCTACAAAACCTCCTTTTCTGAAGTCGGTTAGTAACCAGATGAATTGGGTCAAAACCCCTAGTCAGCATAGATTACACGATGGTCCAGTACGAAGGTTACCTTTTTCTTTACTGAAAGCGATTAGACGTTAACCCTTCAAAGCAACTTTACTACTAACCTTAACTACCGAATTAATTTTTATCTGGCCTAACTCAAGACTCGAACTTTGAATTTTATTATCGCTAAACACACAGCCAATAGCTTACATAGGATACGTTCTTCCTAACAATTTAACAGGAGATATTTTAAACCAACAGTAAGTAATCGACAATTTATCACTAAGTTATGCCTACGGCTATACACGATTCTCTTGCATCATTATAAGACTCCAGGAAATTATGAGACAAGGCTATTTTATAATTGGCTTAAAAGAATAGTGGATTAGTATTTTGCGCTTAATTGCTGCATAGGTTGGTTACATACATAGTTTATTAATTAACAAAACATTGTAGGTAGTTAAGTGTTGACATATAATTATATAAATGTTATGTGCGCCTATTGTTTATATGCATATCAGAACTCTTTAATATGTGTTATCTTATGTTTTAACGTTTAATATGTGTATTGTTGGCGTGCTTTATATAAATAAATAAATAAATAAATAAATAAATTGAGTTACGTGAAAAAGTAATTTGAAATCGTAACAAAATCCGATTCATACTCAGTTTTTGTATGTATTTTGTATGAGTAAATTATACATGGCGTCAATTGAAATTTACGCGGCGAAGGTTCTTTTTGTTTTTTTTTTTAAATCCGGAGTCCACGCAACACCACATTTACGATTTCCATCTCCTAGTTCCCAGGATGGGCTCCAGGATGTTCAAGAGGAAAAAAGCCCTGTAGTGTTTAGATAGATGACATTTATTCCAAAAACTATATATTACAAATTTTGCTTTGAAATTATCTGTCTATCGACTCGTGGGGTTATTTTTATTAAAAAAATCTTCACCTCCGAGAAGTGGTGGCATCCACCCCCAGGGCAAAAGCGCAAGATGGCACTATGTCACTTTAGTTTCTTAAGGTATTCCCCACCTACTCACCAATTTTCATGAAAATCGATGGAGGTTCAACGAAAACGGAGGTGAAAACCCCCATTCACTGTACTAATTACTGTGTTGTATCTTCAGATACAGTGTTTTGTGGTACACTCATAAATTTACACATGGTTACACATACCTACTGGCATATAAATAATTATAATAAGACTCAAAAATACCCTGAGAAATGCATTTATAGTATACATACGCTGTTTCTAATAAATAATAGAGGAGTAAATACAAAGAGCTGCGATTTACAAAAGTGGATGTTTATTAAGATACAGTGTTTTGTACGGTACTCAGTAAATCCTTTTCTGGGTTAGTTTCCAATACCTAATACTGCATTTACATATAAAATTTTAAATATTAAATAAACATTTGCCCAGTAGAATTTTATCTATTTATCTAATAGATTAATGTATGGCATGGCCTACTTACAAAATGATATCTGTTACCAACCGGAAACATAAAAAAAAAACTCGATGGTTGATTGCGTATTTTAATTAGAGACTATTATGATTTAATGTTTAGTGTTTAGTTTTTTGCCTATATACTTCTAGTATTATCTATTACTGCAACACCGAATAATTCAAGGTTAATGGATAGTACCTAATCGTCGGTATCAACCCATATTCGGCTCACTGCTGAGCTCGAGTCTCCTCTCAGAATGAGAGGGGTTAGGCCAATAGTCCACCACGGTGGTCCGATGCGGATGGATTGGCAGACCTCTTACACGCAGAGAATCAAGAAAATTCTCTCAGGTATGCAGGTTTCGTCACGATGTTTTCCTTCACCGTTTGAAAGTGAGATATTTAATTTCATAAAATGCACACAACTGAAAAGATGGAGGTGCATGTCCCGGAGCGCATTCGAACCCATACCCTCTGGAATCGGAGGCAGAGGTCATATCCACTGGGCTGTCACAATATAAATTTTGATTTCCTTGACATATACTTTTATGCAGCATTAATAGTCGTATCTTCTTCTCAGTTATCATTTACAAGTTTCATTTTTCACAGCTTCAAGAGACTGTTAATCTGAGAATATGGTATTAAATAATCCTTAATCGTAAAATTATTAATACTTAGGATAATGAGACAATATCTGATACCAACTAAAAATATGTTATCATATAATGCTTCTAAATCTGTTTTAGCCTTCCTATTTTTCCGCTGAGCATTAGACTTCTCGAATTTGAGTCCAGCCCCTTGTTACGATAATGAGATCTGATTAACACAATAATGTCACTAACTAAAAATGTGTTATCACATGTTTCTGAATGTGTTCTAGCCTCCCTATCTTTCCGCTAATGAGCAGTAATCATCTTATTCCAACTGATAACACTAAGGTGGAGGTTTGATAGTGTTTTGTAAATAGGCACAAGTAGGTAAGCCCGTAACACAACTAAAGTCTTTAATCGGACATTGTTTTTAGATAGTGTGTGCCTATTAATACTAGATAGATTATCTGTAATAGATAAAGTGAAGTACTGCTATATTGGATGTATCAAAATATTGGAATAAAATGTCATATTGAATACCTATAATCAACATAAACAACCCAAATTCGGTTCACTGTTGAGCACTATAGTCTTCTCTCAGAATGAGATGTTAGGCTAATAGTCCACCTCGCTGGCCCAAAGCGAATTGGTAGACTTCACACACGTAGAGAATTAAGAAAATTATCAGGTAGGTATGCAGGTCTCCTCACGATGTCTTTCCTTTACCGTTTGAGACAAGTGATATTTAATTTCTAATTAAAATGCACATAACTGAAAAGTTATCTGCATTTTAGGTCAGACGCCGTGTCTCCAACGCCAACGAACTCGAGGGATCGCTGGTCATTGGACATTCCTGTTGCTATTAGTCACAAGATAATGCCCTGGAACTTTCAACGCACGACAACAAACATTCGCCGGTACAGCTATTTCGGAACAACTGCCTGCCAGTGGGCAAGTGGCAGAGACACACTTCGTCGGGTACAGCATTGGTTGGGTGCGTTGGTTGCATCAACTGCATAACCATCCACTGCATCCGTTGGACATCAGAGGAATGTGGACACCAGCGTTTAGGTAGTCGACTAAGTGCTAACTTTTTATTAGCCAATGATAATTTGCACCACGTTCCCTGTGGCCTGGTCCCTAAACTTGTAATACCCTAGCCCACAGATCTTATCCCTGAAATTATGCGTTACGCAAATACTAAATTATTTTCGTCATCCTAGTCGTTTTAAATATGCACTGTATTGGTACTAAGCAAGACAGACAAGGCGATCTAATTACAGATATTTTAAACCTGTTAATTTTACTAGAATTAGACAAGAATTGATATCGCATTTTTTATCGTAAAGATTATTACAGTTTATTTCACTTTTACTGTTATCGTCGGAAGGCCTCACAAATTGCTTGATACGCTCTCTGATATAAAACACAATGACAAAACGAAAGTATCCACTTGCATAATATGTACATAACTACCTATTTACGTATAATACTATATTATGTAGTAAGCGTTAGATTTGTGTTGCTACAGTTAAAATACATACTTAAAACTCCTCAATTATTGGGGAAGAGTGTTAGGTAAGGTTGATTTACCACTCCTACTCATATTCACTAAAGACTAGCTTAGTTTTATAGTTATACAAGGTACGAGTATTTCAATATAAAAAATACGTACCAATTAAGTACTAATTAATATTTTGAGGCAAAGAAAATATAATAATCAAAAATTACATTTTTATTTCACCAACTTATAGCTACGTTACGCTACGTTGGCGGCTACGGTTAATTTCTAGGAAAAACTCAATAACTTTTTATACATATACTAGTAGACGCCGTGCGGTTTCATTCGCGTGGTTCCCGTTCCCGCAGGTATATGGGGATTAAATATAACCTATAGCCTTCTTCGATAAATGGGCTATCTAACATTGAATTGAATTGAAAGAATTTTTCAAGTCGGACTAGTAGTTCCTGAGATTAGCGCGTTCAACCAAACAAACAAACTCTTCAGCATTATAATATTAGTATTTTATACATATATACTTGGCCTTACACTGATTTTTGTACTTTTTTCAATCCTGGATCTTTAACCGAGAACTTAGACCGAGAAGCACATCTAAAAAAAACTTTTCTTGTATCATGCGTTATATTACCAGCTTTTCTTATATCATGCGCAGTGTTATCAGCTAATAGCGTTTTTTATGTTCTGTGATTATTATACAACAAAATATGAATTGAACAGTAAACATGTAACAAAGCATAAACAAATGCAGATTCATTTATTGATTGCAGTATCGTTGTAACATCGCGTTTTCTTTATTGAAAATATTATTTCATGATTGGGTATTGTGCAACCACTTTAACGTAATGTATAGGTAATGTGCGGTTAAGTAATGGAAGACTGTCAAGAGACGGTTACTTTTAATACTTATTGCATATTATCATAGGTAATAGTCAACCTACCCATCTATTTCATATACCTAATAGGTTATGTCAATGTATCCTACTACCTACTAGGTACGTAAAAACTATGTTAGGAGCAGTGGCTTAACGTGCCCTGTATCATAATTATTGAAAGGGGGGCATAAATAAAGGGTAAATTACTCACAAAAGAAACAAAAATGCATGCTGAAAATAAATATAACAGCGATTTTTTAACCTATGTAGGACGTTTCCAATTTTTGGGGTCTCGCTTAACCCGGGAAATAAAGAGATTGCTTTTTTACGTTTGTCATTTCTGGAGTGAAACTCTAAAGGCAGTTTCTTTGTTTTTTTTTCCGGAAAGCATCAGATTCAGTGTAGTTGTGGATTACTAATTTACTAATATTTCTTTTCACGCGTAAGGGGCCCCTGTAGTCCGGGGGTAATACGACGGTAGCTACACGATCCTGGTTAGGATTGGATAATACTATAGTCCACCGGGCGAGGATCCAATCATCCAACTAAATCTCGGTGATGATGAGTCCGGCCTCTTTATCTTGGAAATAATGGGTCTTCTTATTAACCTACCACTACACTTCACTCCTTTTACAATTACGTCTTCTTTGGTCAGCATGTTAAACTTCGACTTCAAAAAAAGGAGGAGGTTCTCAATTCGACGCGTATGTTTTTCTCCTAATGTTTGTTACCTCATAACTTCGTCTATTTACCGAGTTTGAAAATTCTTTATTTGTTTGAAAGACTATACCTACTCGGGACCTTACTTACTATAACATCAGACTGGTCCCATTTCATTTTCATGAAAATCGGCTAAGTAATTTTGTGCTAAAATCAAAATAACTGAAATACTTCTTTGAAGTCGGTTAAATTTTTATGTTAAAAAGATTATTGTCAGTCTGTCTCTCCTTTCCTACGATACTCCTACGAAAAATTGGGATTTTCAAAGGGTATGTCTAACGTAAGATTTTCCTTTCCCGGAAAATTAATGTGAATTGAAAAGTCACAGGAAAGTACCGGTGATATTAAGTTAATTTTCCCGCGATAACCTATGCACGTACTGCATAGGTTATAACTTATAACATTTATATTCGCGGTCAAACGTTAACCTAATGAAAAAGTAGGTATAAGTATAACCAATATTTAAAAAAAAACACTTTTGGCTAAGTGATACAATCTTTCTTCTTACTATATAAAAATAAGTAGGGTTTTCCTTCCTGACGCTATAACTCCAGAACGCACGAACCGATTTCCACGGTTTTGCATTCGTTGGAAAGGTCTCAGGCTCCGTGAGGTTTATAGCAAAGAAAATTCAGGAAAAATTTCAACGTAGGGTAGAGGTAGGGTAGGGTGCGAGTAGGGTAGGGGTAGGGTAGGGGTAGGGTAGGTGTAGGGTAGAGGTAGGGTAGGGTAGGGTAGGGTAGGGTAGGGTAGAGGTATTTAAAAGTTTACATCGAGTTTCACGCGAACGAAGTCGCGGGCATCCGCTAGTTTCTGATATTTCAGTCTATGAAAAAAACACAGGTTATAGATCGTGCTCCCCGTTGAAATCATTTAAAATGTTTGCTATGTTACCCGGTTACAAATAAAAAGCTATGTTACTCGGGCCATAACATCCACCCGATTGAAACCTTATTCATCAAAATGGGTTAAAAAGCTTTGACCATTGGACGCTACGGAGGACAAACCTATGCATAGACTTTTAAAATAACCCTTCCTTGTCGCTTCTCCGTAGTCGGGTAAAAACAACTATGACGTGTTTTAATTAAATGCAATCACGACATCGGAAAACCACTGCGTCCATCCTTCGGAGAATGTCGCTAAACTTTAAATTCACCATACACAGTGCAAGTCTGTGTTTATTCGTCACTCGCCGTGCTGTGCGTGACCGATAGCTCGGCCATTGACCTCCTTATCACAGAGTAGCATATCACAGTACGTAAGTACCCACATACGTAATCTGTGCTGTGATTTTTCAGCGTGTTTAATGACCCTACAATTCCTACGTGACCGTGTTAAAATAGACCTAAGTAACTACGTGACGGTGGACTCTTTGTTTACTTTTTCATGCCTACTCAAAATTATGCGTCACTGATCGTGAAAAATTAGTCGCAGTTTTTCAACCGCCTTGGAACACGGAATGGTTGCAGTGATTCACTAATTGGTTGCTATGAATAGTTAAAATACCTACTTGTCTATACATTAATGTTGCTAAGGCTACTGTTAATAAAACATTTTCGCCAGACTTATTATGTAGGGAAGTAAGGTACCTACCTGTTTACATTATTTTATAAAACAGATTCATCATCATCATCATCATATCAGCCGATGGATGTCCACTGCAGGACATAGGCCTTTTGCAGGGACTTCCAAACATCACGATACTGAGCCACCTGCTCAAAAACAGATTAGTCCTATGTAATTACGTTCTTTTGACATTTAACATTAATATTATCTTTGTTATACACAACTATTTACAATTATTTTTGCAACTTCGCGTTTCGCGGACTAAAAAGTAAATACCCGTAAGTTGCGAGCCGCTTTGAAAACGCTCGCAATCCGCTAGTGTGATAGCTCTGGTTAGTCTATTACTTTGTCAACAACCACCAAAATTCGGTTTTTATTTTTCCTGAAAAATTAGCTTTTTGCAATTACAATTTTTATTCTCCGGGAACGGCGAGGCAGTTCGTAGCCGACTATAGACACCAGCAACACTGCGTTGTCTTTTGTCTGGTGGTAGGCCGTGGCTGGTTATTAACCTACCGGCAAAGACGTACAGTCAAGCGATTTAGCGTTCTGGTACGCTATAGCGTAGAAATTGTCGATACGGATATGTGCCTCTTCCAAGTAAGCCCGTTTCCATCTTAAGGGAGGCCGCACCGTACGTATTTTTAATTTTACGGTAGAATCGTGCGATCCGCTATCTCTTTCATTGCGTAGGGACGAAAGAGACTGGACTGGGACTACTCCGA
Source organism: Bicyclus anynana (assembly GCF_947172395.1). Classification (NCBI taxonomy): domain Eukaryota; kingdom Metazoa; phylum Arthropoda; class Insecta; order Lepidoptera; family Nymphalidae; genus Bicyclus; species Bicyclus anynana. Next base: position 8,202,460 of record NC_069098.1, read on the forward strand.
CGCCATTGGTCGATATTTTGTCTACCATGAGAAAATGTATTTGGTTGCATGCTGGACGTATTCATCAACATCATTTGCAGCCGATTGTCGTCCACAGCTGGACATAGGCCTTTTGCAAGGACTTCCAAACTCAACGGTCTCGAGCTAGCATCCAAAGGTAACCCGCTTGATGTTTTCGATTCAGCTAGTGGAGGTTGCCAACATTACGCTTTCCGGTGTGTGGTCGCCATTCCAGCACCTTGGGAGCCCAATGTCCATCAGCTCTTCGAACTATGTGGGCCACATAGTTAGTGTGGCCTGTCCTTTGCCACTTCAACCTCGCTACTCGCTGATCTACTCGTCTGTCAGTGACAGGCTAGGTGTATTGGAAACTAGACGCCTGCGACTCTGTTCGCGTGAATGTCTTGTCCTGTCCTTGTGCTATGCTGTGATGTGATGTGCTGTTCTGGCCTGTGATGTCCTGTCCTGTACCTACTGTTCTGTCCTGCCCCCATAACCAAGTGGCACGTCGATTCTCTTTCTACGATCGCTAACGCTTCGAAAACTAGAAAGATGTATGGGAATGACATTTGCTATCGACAGGTCACGTGATCAAGATCTGTCATTTCCATACATTTTTCTAGTTTTCGAAACGTTAGCGATCGTAGAAAGAGAATCGACATGCCACTTGGCTAGGGGGGCTGGCCTGAAATATTTCCGCCATTCAATATTCAGTCGCTAGCCACTAACATCGTTACTATACTATAATTAACTAGCTAGGTAGCCTACCTACACTTGAGTATGGCCCGTTTCAAATACAACAAAGTACCTACTGATGTCTGTAATCTACCGTCGTACATTTTAAATTGTTTGATCAAGTGTTAGCCTTATCAATAAGAGCGCTGTTCGAAGTATAAACGACCCTTTGTTAACCCTGACAACCCTAGCGGATGTGCTCCGTTTAAAATAATATTCAACATCACAATGTCACTAAACGTGTAGCCTAATTTCAGCATCATCAATCATCAACAGCCTGTATTCGTCCACTGCTGGACATAGGCCTTTCCGAGAGCGCGCCACCACACACGATCCTCCGCCTTCCTCATCCAGCCACTTCCCACTACCTTCTTGATGTCGTCGGACCATCTAGCTGGAGGGCGTCCTACACTGCGTTTGCTAGTACGCGGTCTCCACTCCAGAACACGTCTGCCCCAGCGGCCATCTGTTCTACGACAGATATGGCCCGCCCACTGCCACTTCAGTTTGCTAATTCTTTGGGCTACATCAATTATTTTCGTTCTCCTACGGATTTCCTCGTTCCGGATTTTATCCTTCAGAGAGACTCCTAACATAGCCCTTTCCATAGCTCGCTGAGCGACTTTAAATTTGTGGATAAGGCCAATAGTCAGTGTCCACGTTTCCGCTCCATACGTCATAACAGGCAAGACACACTCATTAAAGACTTTTGTCTTCATGCTTTGGGGTATTGACGAATTGAAGACCCGACGCAATTTCCCAAATGCTGCCCAACCAAGCTGAATTCTTCTGTCAGCTTCCTTGTCGAAGTTATTCCTACCTAGTTGTATCATTTGACCGAGGTAGTTGTATTCCTGAACAACTTCGATGCTGGCATTATCGATAATTATGGGCATCGTGATGACGTGCTCATTGAGCATGATTTTAGTTTTATCCATGTTCATCACTAAACCCACTTGTCTGGAGGAATGGCTAAGGTCGGTCAGCATTTTCTCAAGATCTTGCAGCGATTCTGCCAATATTACTATGTCGTCCGCAAAACGCAAGTGTGAAATGTATTCTCCGTTTATGTTGACGCCCCGACTTTTCCAGTCCAAAACCTTGAACACGTCTTCGAGAGCACAAGTAAAGAGTTTCGGGGATATAACATCACCCTGTCTTACTCCTCTTCGGATTGGTATTGGATGTGTTCGACGGTCTTGAACTTGGACAGTCATTGTTGCCGCGTCATACAAACACTTCAACACTTGTATGTAGCGCCAATCGACCTGGCAGCGCTGCAATGAATGAATGAACTGCCCAGGTTTCGATAGAGTCAAAAGCTTTTTCGTAATCCACAAACGCTAAGCAGAGAGGAGCATTGTATTCCTGCGTTTTCTGTATAATCTGTCTTAACGTGTGAATGTGGTCCACGGTGCTGTATCCTTTTCGAAACCCGGCTTGTTCTGGTGGTTGAAAATCGTCGAATCTTGTGGAGAGGCGATTGGTAATCACCCTCGAGAACAACTTGTAGATGTGGCTCAGAAGTGATATGGGTCTGTAATTTTTCAGTAAGGTTTTATCTCCTTTTTTGAAAAAGAGTACAGTAACACTCTTGCTCCACTCTTTTGGTATCGTACCAGTTGTAACTACGATATTAAAAAGGCGTGTGAGTTCCTTTATAATAGGAGTTCCTCCTGCTCGCAAAAGCTCTACAGTAATACCGTCGTCACCTGGTGTTTTGTTATTCCGCAGCTGTTCAAGGGCTACGCCAATCTCACTTTCGTCGATATCTGGGAGGTCATCGGTGTAGTGGCGTACTAATCTCGCTCGCTTGTCACTCGCGATTTGGTAAGGCACGGGTTTTGAAGCATGGGCTGAATAGAGCTGCTTATAAAAGTTCTCAATTTCAACTAGCATCTCTGTTTGAGAAGTGATGATTCTGTTGTCTGATGTCCTCCTCAACTTTGTGAGGTGACTCCTACCAAGATTTTTAGCGAATATTTTTGCTCCTTTATTACGTTCGATCGCCTCTTTAATTTCGCGCGTATTTGAAGAACGTATATCAAAACGTATTCGCTTCTTAACAAGCTTGTTCAGAGCTTCACTATCTGTCCCTGTTGAGGAGTTTTCTCTTCTTTGTTTCATTAAATCCAGAGTCGCGCTAGAAATCTTGGATGTGGAACTTTTCCCGCCTTTTTTACAATATTTTCCTCCCACCTCGCGAATGACATTAACCATATCAGAATATTCCTGATCAACATCGTTTGTGGTTTCCAACAAATCAAATCGATTCCTTAGTTCTAATTGGAATTGTGACATGGCCCAAGGTTGGAGTGTTTTTGGACGAAGAGTAGACCCTACCATACGTCGCCTTATTACCTGAAGGTCTATATTTAGAGATCCTCTTATAAGACGGTGATCACTTCCAGTATTAAACCTATTGATCACAGAGACATCCCTAAATATATCCTTTCGATCGGTTATAATAAAGTCTATTTCGTTCCTGGTCTTCTTATCAGGGCTCTGCCATGTCCATTTTCTGTGGGGTTTTTTTCTGAAAAATGAATTCATTAAGAATAGGTCTTGTTTTTCTAGAAAATTAACTAGCATCTGCCCTCTATGATTTCTGACACCAACTCCATGCGGTCCTATTTTAGATTCATCACGTTCTTGTACTCCCACTTTTGCGTTAAAGTCTCCCATAATCACCGTGAAATAGGATTTGGTCGTTTCGTCTATAGCCTTTGAAATATCATCATAAAGGACCTCAACCTCTTCGTCCGTGTGTGTCGACGTGGGTGCATAAACCTGTATTATTTTAAACAAATATCGTTGGTTTAAGCTCAGTATGACATATGCAACTCTCGTCGACACACTTCCGACCTCAACGATGTTATTTGCGAGGACTTTATTGATCAGGAAGCCCACTCCGCCTTGAGACGCTTTATCGCCTTCGCGATAGTGAAGAATGTGACCTGATTCTAGAGTTAATGTGTCCTCTCCCTCTCTTCGGATTTCTGACAACCCCAGAATGTGCCACTTGATTTGTTCTAACTCCACTAGTATTTCGGCTAAGCTTTCGTCTGTTCTCAGTGTCCTGGTATTATACGTAGCCAAAAATAGTCGCTTGAGATGGTAGCTCTCCATCGCCCGGGGATTCTTAGCACCCCCTGCCCCGCCGTGACCACGACCGCTACCGTAGTCGGGAATAGCAGGGCGACCGGGAGCCTAATTTGCATGAGTAAAATTTGTAAATTTGGGAAGTCGGGCCGAACTGGGTAAATTGGAGGCAAAGGTCATATCCACTGGGCTATCAGGGCCCAGTGGATATGACCTTTGCCTCCAATTCCGGAGGGTGTGGGTCCGAATCCGGTACGGGCATGCATCTCCAACATTTCAGTTATGTGCTAAGAAATTAAATATCACGTGTCTCAAACGGTGAAGGAAAAACATTGTGAGGAAACCTGCATACCAGAGAATTTTCTTAATTCCAGGGCCAGCGTGGTGGACTATTGGCCTAACCCCTCTCATTCTGAGAGGAGACTGGAGCTCAACAGTGAGCCGAATATGGTTTGACAATGATGAGACGCTGTGAAAAATGACATCCTTTTCAAGCGCGCCTCAACATTCTTTCCATCATGACTATATTCAAGCCCAAGCCTATAAAACATAGACAAAAGCTTGTCTATAACAGAGAGTCTTCTCTCAGAATCAGGATGAGATGGTTTAGGCTAATAGCACGCAGGCCCACCGACCAACGTGGGTTGGCACTTCACTTGGCAGACTTCACAAACATAGAGATTTAAGAATTTATTACCTACTTAATGGAGTTTGGCTAATGAAAGTAGCGACTGTAAGCGCCAGTCAAAATAAAAGAAAATCGGAGTACCGAAATTCTAAAAATTATAGTGCAAATATTGGAATAACTGAGTTTAATACTTATTTATATTATAGGTAGTAATGTATTTACAAAAAAAAATATTATAAATAATTATAAAAACGATGGAAAACGCATGCTTTTTTAATTTTTTTAAATGTTTTTTTAAATTTGGCGGGCGGTTTCAGTCTCTCCTTTCATTAGCCAGACTCTAGTTACTATTTAATAATATTTTAGAGTAGACTTTAGACTTTAAACCTACAAAAATAAATTTTATTTGCAAGGCAAAAAATATCTTAAATTCAGTAGTAGTAACTTGTAGTGACATCTATCGACGCACCACTGCACTGCTGTTACATTGATCAATTACAGTCACAGGGTATTAAAATTATTATGTTTGTTTTTTTTATAACATTTTTGTGATCTTATGATTTAGCAGTAGTATAATTTGTAAATATTAAAAAATAAAATGAAATAGAATTCGCTAAAATCATGCAAAAATAAAAATATTCTAGTACATAACAATTAAAAAACCTAGAACCCAACTCTGTAGGACAAAATTAATTGTGACGTTAACATTGACAATGACATGTTTACAAACAGCTGTGCGGCTGATATTGCGTTACGTTACACGACGAATATTTATTAAGTATAATAAAAACTTTTGAATTTACTATTTTAAAAGCATTTTTACGTACATAAAAAATTACTTTACTTTGTATATTAGTCAAATTCATTACTGTTTACTCTCAAGTGTTAAAAACTTGTTTTTTTAATTCAAATAACGTTCCGTACTTTGTAAAATGACGTGTTAGGATTAAAAATACGTAAGTCGTAACGTAAACAACAAGAATACTCCACAGTTCACGATACATACAGCGGATTTGAATAATTTAATTTTATCAATTCAAGGTCACAATTCCACACACGTATTTAAATCAGTTCAGTCGGCTTGCCCCTCGGCCCCCACCCAAGTACCATTACTTGTGTCTTGTGTTCTTTTATTGGTCTAATAGAAAAAATCGGCGATGGCGTCGGCGATGCTAAAGCTTTTTAAATCAGAAGTAAGTTTTGTATCGTATTATTATAAATAATATTTATTATTCCTGTTGAATTGTTACAGGATACTATGACCGCATGAACCGCATGGTTATTAATGTCTGTATTACTATTTTCCACATAACTTAGTTCAGTAAAGTTTTTGTATAAAATCATTTTAAATTAAGAACTACTTACAGTCTATAATCTATAACAAATCCAAAAGTACCTCTTCAACCATAAGCTACTCACACAAGACTTGTGACTTATCTAAAAAAACATTAATCATAAATTTTTATCTAAAGCAAGAGGAAATCAAAAAGTTCTATATAAAATGAAAGTTTTACAGGTTTAAGTCCTAAATTTAACCATAACCTTTAAACTACTAAGAAGAAATATCAAAAAAGAAATCCTGGCTGAGTTTGTTGTGGCCTCTTCTCGGACCAAGGCAGGATTGGATTACTATAACAACTTTTAATTTTTAAGTTTTCAGCTTTACTTATCACCATAACTTTTGTTAATAAAATCATTAAATAAATTGATGAATCAATGTATAACAATTTTCACTAAATAAAGACTTGACTTGAAAATGAACCTTTCTTTAAGTGAACAAAACATCAACAAAACTTAAGTACAAGTTGTTTTTCCCTAAACACTGTGCTACTGAGAATGTAAGACAAACATATACATCACTCAGGCAATTTGGTATTTAAACCGACTACATTATTCATAGATGAGTAGAATGTTTTCAGTGTTTTGTGCGCAGTAGAATATTTGAGACAGTGGTTTCATCACAACTTGATCAATAATTCACATGAACATTTTGCGCAACACACTTTAAAGAGGTTGTTTAAATGGGGCCAGTAATAAATAAAATATTTCACAGCGCAACTAAAAGTTTCACTAATATATCTTACTGATGGAAAATTACTGTAAGATTTTTTAGCTGTTAATATTTGATGTTAGCTGTAAATTTTGTATGTTATTTATGTTACAGTACTCTGTGTTAGGTTTTTATTGATTAACAAGTTATCCTTAGATGATCATATCTGATGAAGATGGTAGGGCACTAACTTCAGAGGGATATGGTCTGGCTTTTTTGTGTTTCATCAGTATAATAGTACTTATCAAAATAACTCAATTGCTGTCACCTTTCATTTTCCACTTATATTCGTCTCACTCCTGAGTTTGAGTCTCCTCTCAGAATCAGAGGGGTTATGCCAATAGTCTACCACGCTGGCCCAATGCAGAATGCAGAACTTCACACGCCCAGAGAATTAAGAAAATTCTCTGGTAACATGCAGGTTTCCTCACGATATTTTCCTTCACCATTTGATGTGATATTTAATTTTTTAAAATGCACACAACTGAAAAGTTGGAAGAACATGCCCCGGATTTGAACCCACACCAGAGGCAGAGGTCATATCCACTGGACTATCACAGCTGTTAACTGTCTCCTATCTAATGTGTTATTTAAATTATTTTCAGTCTCATCTACTACTTCGTAGACACTACAGCAGCTCAGCTCCAACCACAAAACTATACATTGACGGACAATACCTTGAATCAAAAACAAGTAACTGGATTGAACTAACTAATCCTGCTACAAATGAAGTTATTGGCAGGTATTTACTTATTACTCTAACTTACTTGTAGGTGCTTATAAAAATTTGCATGAATATTAAATTTATAATTAAACCTGAGTAGGTCATTTTAGGTCAAATGGTATTAATTTGTAACAAACAGAAAAATCATTCATAAAGTCTTTAACAATGTAACATTTATATTTTTAAAATGAGCAGTTGCTGAGTTTAGCATACAAATATTACATAGATACAGATTTGTTTATGCTTATAACTCTTTCATGATGTGAATATTGAACCAATTCGGCTGAAGATTATGCCCAAGATAAACATATTCTTCTTTTTATCCCAGAAAAATTTGTGTCTCTGGTTTACACAGATTTATTCAAAACAGAATTTCACACAAATGGAAGCGTCCTCTAGTATGTTACATAGTAACAAATTGTTCCATACCATTTGGTAAGGATGTTGATTGTTGGTACATTATCTGTTTCTTATCTCATATATGATAGTGACACTATTTATATAACTAGTACATGGTTTCTTATGAGATGAGTAAAAGTTTTAAGCTAATGATTGTAGTAGCATGTTAGAATGAGGTCCTTTTGGGGTTGTTAAACTATGTGGTGTATGGAATATGGGTTTGACTACAGATAATAGAACAAATTGTGATTTATGATTTTTATAAATTATACACATAGTTACCTACCTGCTACCATTAAAATATGATCAATGTCATGAACAGGATTGTATTGCAATTTGCAACAAATTTCAACAATACACCGAAATAAGTTTTTTTTTCGGGTGGCATATTCTATTGTTTTTTAATGTTTATTATGTATATTGCTGGCATACTTTCCATAAATAGATAAATAAATAAATAATGTAAAATATACGTAAATTCTAATAATATTTTTTTTTTGATTGTGCATATTTCACCCATTTTTAGTGCATATTTGCATGCATATTGTGGCATTTTCATAGTGCATGTAGTCTAGTCTATATGATGTCTAGTCATGTAAAATAATAGGAATAAGCCAATCTTAGTTGTAATTATAAAATAATAGGCATTAAAATCATTATAAGCCAGTCTGATTGATGATTCATAGACTCTAACAAAAGATTTTTGTGTATTTAAAAGAAACATCAGTTTGAAATAGTTAAAATTTTAAATAATTTAATGCATTTAGTTAGTAATTTGAATAATTCATTAAGTTTAAAGTGCAACTCAAATGAAAATATGCAAGAATATTGTTAGTGTAAGCACATTAAAAAATGTATTGTCATTGTATTACTTTATAACAGTTTCATTCATTGTAAGCCCATTTGACACACTACAGGGAACAAACTTCCTCTCTCCTATAGGAGAGAAATATTTAGAGCATAGCCCACCATGCTGCATCAATGCAGGTTGGTGGCCCATGTCAGATTAGTATTACAATAATAATGATAATAATAACTCCCCAACCTCCACCCTACCCCCTACCTCTCAGATTCTATCTAATGTTTCAAAACCTGATCTAATCTGAACTTAAATCCTTGTGTTCTATAACTAAGCCAATTGTAACCAATAGACCTAATAGGTTCTGGTTCAAAAAGTATAGTTAAATAACTTATTTTAAATATTGATACTATTCAATATTATTATACAAAATGTATCTTTGATTTTATTCATATGTAGGTACTTATATAACAGTAGATATCTTGCTAGAAATGGAAGTATTTTTTCTTTGTCAGTGTACCAAATGATTGATTGTTTTTGACGTCATTCTAATTACAATTACATGTTTACAATAATATCATTTATACTGAATGTATTGTCCAAAATTGTTTAAACATATTTTATCTGTAGTAATAAGTTGACCACTATATAAAATAACAGAATCTTATAACCATTTTACAAATAGGTGCATGCATAGGACATGCAAATTCTCAAAGTCATTTATTAAACAAGTCTCAGCTCTCATGAGGTTCTCGTCGTATGAAACTGTGATGACCATAATCACTGTTGAATGGGGGAAATGCCCTGTCCAACACCATAATGTCAGGCTTATTCGTAAGAATAAGCTGTCAGTGGCGATGGATTGGTCCGAATAGAGCTAGAATAAAAAAAGACTGTCGCCTTCAAGCACCAGCACTGAAGTATACTTAAATTACGCTAACTTCTGGTCCAGGAGATTTTTTTAATATTCTGTATAATTTAGCCCTTGACTACAATCTCACCTCATGGTAAGTAATGATGCAATTTAAAATGGAAGCGGGCTAACTTGTTAGGAAGAGGATGAAAATCCACACCCCTTTCGGTTTCTACACGACATTGTACCGGAACGATAAATCGCTTGGCGATACGTCTTTGCCGGTAGGGTAACTAGCCACGGCCGAAGCCTCTCACCAACCAAACCTGGACCAATTGAAAAAAAAGCCTTAATCGGCCTAACCGGGGATCGATCCCAGGACCTCCGTCTTGTAAATTAACGGCGCATACCACTGCGCCACGGAGGCCGGAGCAAGCTCTTGGTAGAGGCTTTTTGCTGTTTGGGGTCTATATTGATAAATTCTTATTATTATAGGGTACCGGAGACAACACAAGAAGAATTAAATTCAGCGTTAGAAGCAGCAAAGAATTCATACAAATCATGGAGCCAGAGCACTATTATGACGCGGCAACAACTAATGTTCAAGTAAAATATATTTTATTAATAAATATTTAACAATATAGGTCTTTTGAACCAATACTTAATGAGAAAGTCAGTTTGCTCGTTTACTTGTAGTAAACGAGCAAACTGTACTAGTAAGATAGTTCCAACTAAACTACTAAATTGATTTTAACAAAATTTGGTACAGAGACAAATTGCATTTTGGAGATAGACATACGAGTAAGATATGGATGGATGATATTAAAAGATTTATTTGCTTATCTGAAGAATTGAATTTAAAGAATCTCATAACAAATTGTTGAGTTGGTATTTTTTAGTTCTTATCAATCATTCATTTATACACAGATTATGTATGTTTTCTATTTTAGATTCGCTCGCCTATTAAGAGAAAATCAAAGCAAATTGGCAGCGAAAATAACAGAAGAACAGGGAAAAACAATTGCCGACGCAGAGGGCGATGTACTTAGAGGCATTCGTAAGTACTTTGATGACTCAATTTCACCATTTTCAGATAAGTGTTGGATAGTCTAACCATATGTTTTGTCACTTACATACATTATAGTCAGTATAGTATACTCTGTCTACGAAAGTGTCAGTATATATGGCTGTTGTATTGCCTAACCTTTTATATTCGGCTGAGACGTGGTGCTTATATCGTCATCACATACGCACACTCGACCGTTTCCACCTTCGGTGTCTCAGTAGCATAATGAGGATCCGATGGCTCGATCAAGTGCGCAATACTGAAGTGCTACGAAGGGCCGGTGTGGATGGAATTGAGGCTTACCTTATTAAGCGACAACTACGTTGGTGTGGGCATGTCCTGCGAATGCCGGATGAGCGGGTAGCTAAACGCATCTTCTTTTCAGAACTCCAGAATGGCAAGCGCAAGTCTGGCGGCCAGTACCTTCGGTACAAAGATGTTCTGAAAAGACACTTAAAACGTTGTAATATAAATCCCTCGCGTTGGGAGGACATGACTACAAATCGTGCAAAGTGGAGACAAACGGTGAAAGACAAGACAAAGGAGTTTGAACAGCAACGTCGACTCGACTTAGATCGGCAGCGAGATGATCTTAAGCTTCGTCCACCTGCTGCAATTCCATACAATTACTGTGATGGTGTGCTAACCTGTGCCCTATGTAGTCGTACTTTTAAGGCCAAAATAGGGTACATTAGTCACTGGAAAGCACACCAGAGAACTATACATCCGAGTTCCTTACCCTGATTTGAGGAGTCTGAAGCGTCGCTGTAGCCGAAATCGGCTTTGAGGCATCATCAGTCAGTATAGTAGTAGTGAATAAACTTTTAGGAGATGGTCCAAAATTGTATGGAGCCCAGGATCAGTCATTGTACCCTAGCGGAAATAAAATATTTTTTTTTACTATTTTTGATTATACAAATTTACTACTTTAATTCTTTCGAAATAATATTCATTATCTCCCAAAAAATGCAACACTAAGGGTAATAATGTCGGATTAATGACGTTTCCAATGCAGTAGTCGATTTGACGTTTGCTGTCAATTGTCATGTCATAGTTGCTTTAAGGGCGGTTTTAATTTTATTTAGTTATATTTATTCACTTTAATATATTTTAATCTTTGTTTATGTACATCATATCAAACATTGTATGGTATCAAATTTTATGTTTTCAGAGTCAGTTGAACATTGCTGCAGCATCACTTCTTTGCAATTGGGAGACTGCATACAAAATATCGCTAAAGATATGGACACGCACAGCTATAAAGTTCCCCTAGGAGTTGTTGGAGGTATGATTTAAATTACAAATTTCATCATTAACATCCCATAATCAGCTCACTGTTGAGCACGAGTCTCCACTCATAAGGAAAAAGGTTAGGCCAATAGTCCACCACGCTGGCCCAATGCGGATTGGCAGACTTCGCACACGCAAAGAATCAAGAAAATTCTCTGGTATGCAGGTTTCCTCACGATGTTTTCCTTCACCGTTTGAGACACGTGATATTTAATTTCTTAAAATGCACGTAACTGTAAAGTTGGATGTGCATGCTCTGAAGATTCGAACCGACACCCTCAGGAATCGGAGGCAGAGGTCATATCTACTGGGCTATCACAACATAAACTATACATCTTTATAGTAATAGTATAGTACAGATATAATTATGTCATCCGTTTCTATTTTAACCCTATCAGGTGTAGCAGCATTCAATTTCCCGGTGATGATCCCGCTGTGGATGTTCCCACCTGCAGTGGTGACGGGCAACACCTGCATCATCAAGCCCTCGGAGCAGGACCCCGGAGCCACCCTCATGATGATGGAACTGCTGCAGGAAGCCGGTGCACCTCCCGGACTTGTTAACGTAAGTTCTTTTACCTTTGTTTGTCAAACTTACCAAATATGGTAATGGAATAATTAGTCACTTTCTCATAGTTATAAAAACATAGTGAAAAACTTTCTCAAGCCCGAAAAGGCTTTCTTTGTAGCTTTAAATTGGCACGCAAAGTTTTGTTTTATCAGCCAGCATGAGAAATTATTTCTTCCATCCAATTTACAAGTAAATAAATATTACATACATTTTTCCACATTGTTTTGGGATGAAAAGTTGAGAGTTTGTGGTATTGTAGGGGGTAATCTCTAGATCACTTTGCCAAGCTATAGACTCCTTCGTTTCAATAAATTTTATTGGATTTTATCATAACAAAGGAGTACCCAAAAGTGAAATGGCAAAGCATGCACTTCATAGATGCAAAAACGCACTGCCTGCTAAGGACACATTAGGAATGGAGAAAGAATTTGCACAGTTTGTATTACTGCCTACCGTAATTAAGAGCCTTGTGCAGGCCTTGCATCTCCACTTCTCAACGTTTATCCTTTTATAGGTAGTGCATGGAACACACGATACAGTGAACTTCTTGTGCGACAATCCTGACATCAAAGCGGTTTCCTTCGTCGGTGGGGACGCGGCCGGGAAGCATATCTACACGAGGGCATCTGCTGCAGGTAAAATAAATTAAACAACAAGTTTTTTGTTTCTAAAAAATACAGAAATACTGGTTATATTGAAACAAAATAGTAATATTAACTATTTCGTTCCAATATAACCAGTATTTATTCTCCAGTTAGTCGTGAATACTGTAAGTAGGGATACCAGTGCCGAATTAAGGTGACTTGATGCCCTAAGCAATGTTCATATGTGACATGTTTTTGATTTTCGTCACCGGTGTTTGTAGAACAGTGAAAAATCTAATATATAAAATTCTCGTGTCGCGGTGTTCGACATTGAACTCCTCCGAAACGGCTCGACCGATTTTGATGAAATTTTTTGTGCATATTTAGTAGGTCTGAGAATCGGCCAACATCTATTTTTCAAACCCCTAAATGTTAAGGGTAGTCCACCCCTAATTTTTTTTTTTTATTTTTTAGGCAAAATTTTTTGTTTTTATTTTTTTATGACACAGCATACAAAAATACATACAACCCTAAATTTTCACACCTCTACGATCAACCCTTATATTTTATTTGTTAATTAAAAACTATACATACAAATGATTTGTAACTAAAACGTAGTCAATTTGAGCTTTATTGTTATTGTATAAAGTTCATATTAATAATAATTAGAAAACGGGGTAAGGGTAGGGTAGGGGTAGGGTTGGGGTAGGGTAGGGTAGGAGTAGGGTAGAGGTAGGGTAGGGGTAGGGTAGGGGTAGGGTAGGGGTAGGGGTAGGGGTAGGGTAGGGGTAGGGTAGGGGTAGGGTAGGGGTAGGGGTAGGGGTAGGGTAGGGGTAGGGTAGGGGTAGGGTAGGGGTAGGGGTAGGGTAGGGGTAGGGTAGGGGTAGGATAGGGGTAGGGTAGGGGTAGGGTAGCGGTAGTTGAAAGTTTACATCGAGTTTCACGCGGACGAAGTCGCGGGCATCCGCTAGTATTATCTAAAATTCTAAACTAATATCATAAAGAGCTAAAATTTGATGCTGACCCTATTAATAAGTGGTTTATGAAACCTTTTGATTTAGGAAAAAGGGTACAAAGCAACATGGGTGCCAAAAACCATGGAGTGATAATGCCCGATGCGAACAAAGAACACACCCTCAACCAGTTGGCTGGCGCAGCTTTTGGCGCGGCCGGGCAGAGGTGCATGGCTCTCAGTACTGCTGTGTTTGTGGGTGAGTTTCCATACTATTATATACTAATAATATAAATGCAATAGTAAATCTGTCTGTGTGTTGCCATTTTACGACTAACCTGGCAAATACGGCAGCTTGAGCAGTTAGCCGACTGTGTGTCAAATCAGGGTCAAGGTTGTTTATGATAGATTATTATTTAAAAGTGTTTTTTTTTAATTAATACGTACGAAGTTTTGCTCTGAATAAGATCCTGAGAAAGTAATAAATTAGTACAGAAGAATTGAACTGGCAGAAATGCCAGTTCACTCTACTGCAAGAGGCATAAAAAAACTTCCTCCTAACATAGGAATCTTTGTATCTCTTTAACTATATGACTCCGTGGGGCACTGGTGTGCGCGGTGGATTTACAAGACGGAGGTCCTGGGTTTGATCCCCGGCTGGGCCGATTGAGGATTTCTTAATTGGTCCAGGTCTGGCTGGTGGGAGGCTTTGGCCGTGGCTAGTTACCACCCTATCGACAAGATGTACCGCCAAGCGATTTAGCGTTCCGGTACTATGTCGTGTAGAAAGTAGAAACCGAAAGGGGTGTGGATTTCCATCCTCCTCCTAACAAGTTAGTCAGCTTCCATCTTGCATCTTCACTTACCTTCAGGTGAGATTATAGTCAAGAGCTAACTTGGAAACAATAAAAAAAAATAGTAATAATGTATATTTTATATGAGCTATTATTGTAGGCGAAGCAAAGGATTGGATCCCCGACTTAGTGCAGCGAGCTCAAGCGCTCAAAGTGAACGCCGGTCACGTACCCGGCACTGATGTCGGTCCAGTCATCTCTGTCAGGGCTAAGGAGAGGATCCTCAAGCTTGTTGAATCAGGTTAGTTCTACTTCAATATACAGAAGGCTTTAAGTAGCCTTTTTCCTTGGAAGATTAAAAAATCATCCGCCAGGGTCCGCTACGGTGAAGGGTAGAAGCATCGATCGTAGATCTTTAGATGTGCCTCAAAGCGTCGCGGAATTGTCATTGGTTTCGCACATTAAGTACGTCATCACTCGTAAGACATTTCAATTTATTCATGTTATGGCTTGTGTTTTTACACTTCCAAAATGAACACAAGGCATACATAATTGAAAAAACAGTAAATATTTCCTGTATTTAAGTCCACGTCCAATCACAGCATGCGCTTGTTACGTACTAAGATAAGAAGTTTTAAATTGTGCGTTCTTTAGTATGAAGGGGCCCATCTAACGATTTATATCGATGGGTAGAATTATGTTCTGAATTATCTTTCGTCAACAACGTCAAACATAGAATTATAATGGAATTAATATAATATTTAGGAATGGAAGAATGTATTCAATCGTAATAATTATAAAAGTTTCATTGGAAATGATGATTTCAATAGAGAATTCAAAGCTTTTATGTAAGTAAAATTCTTCTTGCTTCAATACGCTCAAGGTGTATATGTTTATAGTTTGAAATCAAATTGTGACATAACAAATCATTGATAAATGTTAAACCCCGAGATAGAAATGATTATTTTCTGTATTATAAATCCTAATATATCTAATTAATGCATTTAAGACACCATAATTCGCGGTATGCGATTTTGAGCAATTACGTCACAAATGTCAAAAACTAGTGTAGGTAAAAGTGTCATCATCATATCAACCGATAGACGTCCACTGCAGGACATAGGCCTTTTGTAGGGACTACCAAACATCACAATACTGAGCCACCTGCATCCAGCGAATCCCTGCGACTCGCTTGATGTCGTCAGTCCACCTGGTGGGGGGTAAAAGTGTAAGTAACTATAAATCATTTATTTTAAAATATTGCCAATCAAATATCCATAATTTGATTAACAGGTATCAAAGAGGGCGCCAAAATAGTTCTAGACGGCCGAAACGTTAAGGTACAAGGTTTCGAAAAGGGTAACTTCGTCGGACCCACCATCTTGACTGACGTCAAACCGAACATGGAGTGCTACAAGGAAGAAATCTTCGGCCCAGTGTTAATTTGTCTATTTGTCGACACTTTGGATGATGCCATACAATTAATCAACTCCAACCCATACGGAAACGGTACAGCTGTGTTCACTACGAATGGTGCTACAGCGAGGAAGTTTGCCTCAGAAATTGATGTTGGTCAAGTCGGAGTCAATGTACCTATTCCTGTACCACTGTCTATGTTCTCCTTTACGGGTACTCGAGGCAGCTTTTTGGGCACAAATCATTTCTGTGGTAAACAGGGAATCGATTTCTTCACAGAACTGAAGACTGTTGTATCTTTTTGGAGGCAGAGTGACGTATCTCACACGAAAGCTGCTGTGTCTATGCCCACTCAACAGTAAATGAGTATCTGTATAAATGTTCGTCACAAATTATTTATTGTTTCCACTTTCAAGTGCCATTTATTAATGTATAAGGAAAAATGTAATAGAGCATTTATATTTTTATAGTAATGTTCAATTTTCTTATTAACAAGTCTTCCCAATAATGTGATCGTATAAATTGTGTGTATATTTTGTTACAATTTTTTGTTATACAATAAAAAAACATTTTATTTATATGAGTTTTTATTTTGTCTTATAATATACTTATTAACTGTAACATAATTCAATTTAAAATTAATACAGCGAAGTAAAAAATTGGCAGCTTAATTTATTTTCAAATCAAACCATTTTTGATTTCTGATTTTTTAAACAAATCGAAGAGTTGCGTATGCGCATGTGGCAGGTTTTTCAACGTACATTTAAGTGTCAAATCCTTGTTTTGACAGTGACAGACACAAGCGGCTAAAATCATGTGACAGATGTCAAAACTCAAAAGTGTAAACAAAAGAAACATTGGAAGTTGGAACAATAAGTTCAAAATTCAAATAATTTATTGGAAAATAAATGCTTACCGTTGAATGTTTATAATAGGAAATGTTTCTAATTCAGATATGTAGGTGATAATCTGACCTATCAAAGGAAAAAGAATCCATTGTTGTTAAAACATTTACAAATGTTTAGGAGCTCCAAGCGCTAAATAATAATACATATCATCATAACAAAAGCAATCCGAGTTTCCTTATAAATGTGCAACATTGTAGTTTTACTTGACCGGCTGTAAAGATGAAGAACACACGTGCCATAGTGTGCAGACCTTCGTTTGTAATTTGCGTGTTATTTTTGTCTTTTTGTTCATGTTTGTCGCCGCAGTGCAGGGATGAAAAGGGTGAACCTGTTGACTGGTAAGTTACTACCTTACACTTTTTATAATTTGAATTTGGAATACATATTTAAATTTTTTATCTGAATAAACAGTGTTAATTCAGAATAGATTACTTACTTAATGTTTTGTTTTGTTAACTTGCTTCTTTTTAATGTTTCTGTTAAATATATTTTTATTGTAGCAGTAAAATTTTTATTGCCTAGTTGGCCTAGTGAACCTATGGCAGTATTTGGTCAGACTTTAAAATATTAGGTTTTCTTTGAAAAAATTCTCTTTAGTAGCCCAGATTTGGGAACTACTGGCCAACAGTCCCAGACATTACAATTAACATGTTATACTTGATACCTTGAGTTTTTTTTTAAATTACTTTCTATACTAAAGCCATTCTCGAGGAATAAATACTGTTTACCAACAAATAAATTAAAAATGAGGGTATATATCACTTCACACCTGATAATAATTATAATTAAGTTGTTCTTAAATTAATGAAAATAAATTTGATTAATAAGCTTAAAACAATTAGATATAGTTAATATTTTTTGAATAAAGTTTTATAAAAAACACAATACATAATTTTAAATGAAAAAGTTATCAAATGACATCTGTTTTCTACCCTCATTTCTAATTTGTTTGTTAGTAAACAGTACTCCTCGAGTATGGCTTTAGTATAAGTTATTTAGTATATGCTTCTTGTAATGCTCCTATAAGTAGAAGCACTTACTTACTTTGGAGCGTTACGGAAGTTCATTTATTCCATTACATAAATTAATAGCACGTAAACCTTTTTATCTTGGAAGGAATTTATCATTCCAAATTTAAATTGATTCATACAATTAAGAACATCATTTTACTTACTATTATTTAAAATTGTGTTTGATCTATATTCTTAATATGTATACTTTATTGAGTCACTAATGATTCATTAATTTGAACAAAAGATGACTAAACTTTGTTGTTTTCCTTTAAACCACTATTATGATATCTTTATGTATATACCTACCCGTTCTATTACTACATACAATGTTTGTTGCCCTGTGTTATACTTATGAAGTACTAGCAGACGCCCGCGACTTAGGCCATCCTTGGTCCAGCCCTCTTGCAAAATCTGTTCTTAACTCATCAACTAACAATAAATTGCCGACCTGCCACATTTCATCTATGTACGTCATGTGGTTTTAGTGGTTTAATCCGAGCCTTTAGCCATGTGGCCAGTGGCGGATTTACAACTATGCCGCCAGTGGGCTATTAAAATTTTGCTGCCCCAACTGTACTCTGAAATTTGACACTATTGTTAAATTTATCGGTTGGTATTTACTATTTTCTACTTTTAATATTTTCAGAATGCTCAGTAGAAATAAAATATTGAAATTTTCATTGAAGTTTTCAAGAGTAGTTTTCTTTATTTCTGTAACTGTAATAAAAACCATTTGGGGCAAAATTGCCGGCATCTGAAATCTGCGCCATAGGCTGTAGCCTACTTATCCTTCTGGTAAATTCACCACTGCATGTGTGCAAGTTGAATTCTCTTTAACAAACTCTAAAGCTTCGAAAACACATCAAAGAAGAAATATTATTATAATAAAACATTGTTTTTAGGTATTATGTGTATAAATTACCCAGAGAAAGGAATCACTTAAACCCTCTTATAAGAGAAGGAGTGGCATATATGTATCTGACTCCTTCAAAGCTGAGAGGAGGTTGGATTATGTCTAATAAAGCTATAGGTGATCCACTGTCAATGGTTGGAAGGACATTAGAACCTTTGTATAAGGTAAATAAAGATTCAGAGTTAATTTTTTATTTATTTATTAGTATACACTTTATTCCACTAACTTAAAAAACAGTAGAAAACATGGTACAAAGGCGGTTTTATTGCTTAAAGCAATATCTGCTAGAGAACAGTTAAAGGAATTAATGTGTAATTAAGAAACAAAATAAATAGTTAGGTACATACAAAAAATATATATAAAAAGTTTTGGCATTTATTTTATTAAATTATAAGTAACATTTGAAACACAATATTTTTATTTTATTTAGATTTTTATTAATTGTGTAAGAGTACAATAAGATGTAAGTGTTATTTTGTTTTTTTTTTTTGCACTAAACACAACCCAACACAACACAATTTACTTAAGTACACAATAAAACACACAGCAATACTGTGATTTTAATATCTACTTAAAATTAATACTATTTAATTATTATTACTATTATAATTATTGTTTTATTATTATTTGATAATTTTACATTTATTAGGCACATGGTTTTTTTGGTTTCAGGATAAAAATACAATTTCTGTCCTGTACAATGACCAGCCTCCAACAAACGAATATCAACCGGATATGCTTCAGTCTGTTGCTGCAATGTATTCAAGAAGTAAAAAAGGTATGTTGAATCAAAATACTAATGTAATTTCTTTTCTTGTTATAAAAATAAAAATGATATCAATGCAAACGATATGAATAGTTAGTAACTATTTATTATTGAATGCAGTTATGCCCTAGGTCCTAGCCATTACAAAAATATTTTACTCTTTCTCAAATCAGCAACAAATTATCCACTGTTGGGTATGTTGTTGTTGGAGTTTTGGCTTTCAAACAACGCTCCTAAACCGCCTGTGAACCAGTGGCTTCTCGCGATGTTATCTGTTCACCTATGAGAGCAGGGCCGTCCCGCCCATACGGCGAACGGAGCGCCCTAGAGGGCGCCTAAATGGCAAATAAAAATAAAAGAAATTCCTTTTTTTTTCGATTGTCTAAATTTCAAGTAAAGATATTAACAAGGCGCACGCGAATAGAGTGCGCGGACGCCATCGCTTCGCCATCCGGTGTCCGGGAATAATTATAGAAGTTACCGATATTTTATTACTTCTAAAATCCTAGTCGACCGTAGACGTTATAGCATCTGATTTTCAATTGATCGAGGACTTCGCTTTCCATACTTTGCACTCACTATTTATTTGGATCTCGCTCCATTCTAAAATTTACTTTGGACCGGCGCGGAGGCTCCTTGAGAGGTATAACGTATTTACAGTTTCGCTATTCCAACGCCAACTGGCTCATCGAACTACGTGCCCCAACCATAACCACTACATTCTTGTGATTTGACATCTTGTGATTAGTCGAGCTATGTTGCTATATTTGGTTCTTCTGCGAATCTTCTCATCTCTGATTCGATCGCCCAGACATACCATATTCTAAAAGTTTACAAAATATTTAAGGTCAAACTAAAAACGGCGGCGTGAACAGATACAGAAAGTTCAAACTCGGCGAAAGTTATTACGATGACTACGATTTAGTGGAGATGTGTAAAATGCACGCAAAGTACATGAAGACTAGAGTTGAAAATGGACACACCAAGGGCGTTGTGTTGGGGGACAAGTTCACCTCGTTGTGGCTTGTGCATTCCGTGCCGAGGTTTCCACCAGTGCCCAATAGTAAGTCATTGTCATCATCATTCCTATGTTCGGCTCACAGCTCGAGTCTCCTTTCAGAATGAGAGGGGTTAAGCCCCAATAGACCACCACGCTGGCCCAATGCGGATTGGCAGACTTCACACACGCGGAGAATTAAGAAAATTCGCACAAGGTTTCCTTACGATGTTTTTCCTTCACCGTTTGAGACACGTGCTATTTAATTTCTTAAAATGCACACAACTGAAAAGTTGTAGGTGCATGCCCTGGACCGGATTCGAACCCACACCCCCGGAATCGGAGGCAGAGGTCATATCCACTGGGCTATCACGGCTATAAAAAATAATATTAACATTTACTTAATAAAAACTGTTCCAGTGCATGGTTTAAACGTCAGCTCCTACAGTTACCCAGCGACTGGTATGAAGTACGGCCAGTCTTTCCTCTGTGTATCAGTACAAACGTCCACACTGAACCAGATCGCAACTCAGCTGAAGTACAATGAACCTCTGATTTCATACTATAACTTACCAGAGGAGTTTAACAGTGAACTACCCAATTTGGTGGATGTTGTGAAAAATAAGACGATAAATGCGGCGCCTTGGTTAGTGTGACTACTATCTTGCCTAAATGATAATTTAGCTAAGTAATGAGCTATAAGGACCTACGCTACAGCTTGGCAAATTCGTTCGTAACACTCCCGATGGTCCGCGCAGGCCGGGAGGGGGATAGCGATGCCCCGCGCGCTCAACCACTCACCCGCGCGAAAAGGACTAGTGCTCAACAGTGAGCTAAATATGATGAATGAAGAATAATCGCTTAAAATAACAAACGAATCACCATATCGGCCAGCATTTAGTAATGGGCCATTCAAATGTGTTCTTGTGAGTTTTTCTCGGGCGTTTGGAACCCTCATAATTTTAGTTTTTTAATCACCATTAAATCATGGCATAACTTGACGTTTCAAAAGTGCTTTGTATATTAAGCCTAATGAAAAAAAATTATTTTGTTTTTTTTTGAGTTTTCTGGTATTTCAGGTACCATATAGAAAGTTTCGAAACGTTGGGCGGCCGCAAGTTTCTCTCGTTTGCCAAGACCGGCAGGTTCAACGACGACTTGTACAGCGGGTTGGTGGGTGAAGTTCTGCAGTCAGATTTACTTGTCGAATCCTGGACCAACGGACCTGGGACTTTGGACTCGGAATGTACTAGACATTTTCAGTAAGTAGGAGCGTCTGTTATTTTAATTTTATCCTGAAGATTATTTATATTTTGATTGACATCGATTAAGTATTATTTAATAGTACATTTTGTACTTTAATGTAGGTGATAAAACACAAAACTTTCTACATAATACTCCTGAAGGTCGCCATGGGTACAGCTATTCCTTATTTAAAACACAATGGGATTGCTCTTCTCTCAGGTTAGGTTTATTATGGCTTTTTATTTTTAACTTAAATATAAAATAAAATTAGCAGTTACACCCGCTTTGAGTGATCCAGTCCACACCCCGTGGGCCGTGAGGATTACGGGGATAAAATATAGCCTATGCATGACACTCTATATACGTGGCTTTCTAGTGGTAAAACAATTTTCAAAAACGATTCAGGATTCTTTATAATACTAGAATAGATTACGCTTTACACTTGCATTATAATACTAGGATAGATTACGCTTTACACTTGCATTATAATACTAGGATAGATTACGCTTTACACTTGTAAAGTGTAAAGCTTTATCTAATGGACCGAGGGTCGCAACCTCCATAGTTGTACCTATAGCACATTACCTATGGTACAAGCGCAGACTGAGAAACGTTTCGTTATTATAAAAGTGAGAGAGGCCTCTTTAAGTCTCTCAAGCTCTCGTTGTAATAGTCTAAATTGTCTCGTCTCGATGTGTCTTGTCCATAAATAAGTACTCTAGGAGTATGATTTCAATTCTCAGAGTACGTAACATAGAGCGGCTCAAGTTCCCGATGGCCAAGATGTCGTTCACGTCGCACAACGACCACTCGAAGTGGGCCGTGGCGGTGGCTCACAAGATGCACAACAGTCAAGACGCTAAGGTCGCTGACTACTGGGTCTGTGTTGGAGACATTAATAGAGCGGTGAGTTACACACTAAATAGCCTGACCTAAATATATACCTATAATAAATCTGTAGAGAGGTCAATTCTGTACATGAAATATATTTCCAAAATAACTATCAGGGGGTGATTAGTGATCGATAAATATGTCTGTCTGTATATTCGTTATAGAAACAAAAACTACTCGACGGGTTTTAAGCAAACTTGGTACAATTATTCTTCATACTCCTGGGCAGGTTATAGTATACTTTTCATCACGCTACGATCAATAGGAGCAAAGCAGTGAAAGGAAATGTTCGGAAAAGCGGAGAAGTTACTCCATTTTTACAGCGATACTACTGTAAGGGCTGGATTAAAGAGGTCGAAGGTCGCAGGCGTCCGCTAGTATAGTATAGTATAATAAATACCTGGATTGGGTCAAACGTATAGAGTATAAAAACGATAATTTAGACCACTAGACATAATTTTTTTTTATCTTTGCCTCTCGACGTCCATTTGCCTCGCTAGATTACACTTTTCGTAACGCATTCGCCAGCTTACTCCCCAAGTCAAGCGTGCGTAAAGAAATTTTACTTCAAAAAAAAATTATCTGTAAGCCTAAGATGCATGCTACGACATCTAGTTAAGAGAAAAGACATAGTCGACCAATTACAGTTGAACCGGAAATATCGCTCGATTGTCCTATCGCAACGAACGAGAATCGTCAATATGTCATTTTGTTGTCACGAGATATGTCGTGACGTCCTGTCAAAATTAGATTTAAAATAAAAAAAAAAATGTATTTCTTTGTAGTTGTCTCAAGAAGCTCGAGGCGGAGGAACAGTCTGCACGTCGGGCCCGATACTATGGGGTAGCTTTGCACATCTTATAGAATCTGTTCAGAATTGCCATTGATATAGACTTCTATCTTATAACTAGACATAGTCTGCTACACCTCACACATGGTGATGAATTTTGTTTAGACATTGTCCTTAATTGCATGGTTACATTGCATGGTACTCCAATCAAGATTTTAGTTGTTGTACACAAGAACTGATATCTTTTTTTTTTGGCAATAAGAAAGGTAGGACAATAATTTAAGCGGATTTCACTCCTATATTATGTCAAAATTGCAGCTCATTCAGTACAGAATTTTCGAGTTTTTAAAGCGAACACAAACCAACATAACATTTTTAAACATTGATTTTTTTAATGAGCACTTATTTTATTAACTTCAAACCATTGTAGAGTTGTTTACTTCGTGAGTAATTTCTCTTTTATTAATTTTAAACGTAAGTCACGTGAGTGATGAATACACTATCTCATGAATATCATTATCAAGATAAGTAAGATTATATAACTAAGAAAAAGAAATGGTCCTATTATCCTTGAGGGACACTATTTTTGCTACAGATCCGGTAGACTGCTTTCTATCTACATTCTAAATTAAATCAAAAGACACCCTTGTAAGTTTGTGGTTTTAACAAAAATGCCGTAGTTACTTGATTTGTCAGTAATGTAGTTTCTCGATCAATGACATTGATTGCACACAATCAAATGCCTTGGATAGGTCTTAAAACACGCGCCACGTAGATTTAAAGACATTTTGTTCTTAATACTGTGATTATTATTATATACCTACTTAACGTAAATATTATTCGATATAGCAATATTTTTGCCATTAAAATATTCCATATTTTTCCTTTTTCTAATAAGTTCTAAACTACATATTCTTGTTTTATATATTAAGTGTATTGTGATCAGATGTAAATATATAACATATAAATAAATTAGTAAGTAGTTATATAGATAGGTTTAGTATTTTTTTATATTGTGTATTTGTGTAAGGAAATGTGTATCAAGAAATTTATTTGTATTTGATTTCTGGTATATCTTTGTACTAGTAAATAATAAATAGATACAAATACAAAATAATTATTAAGGTGATGCATGTGTTTTACTTATTTTCTAAATGAATAATAGCAAAACATTCTATATTCAACAATATCACCTCATTTTACGTTACGAGCATACTTTAAATATCTGCAATTTCGAAGCCCATAAAAATCTATTTTACGTACATACCGATAAAGATAAACTCACTACTAGTAATACAATTTCATAACATCGTAAAGTTTATATAAATTCTTTACCGAAGGTACGTGAATTTCGTATGGTCGATTTTCTTAGTATTTTTTATTTGTACGATTGTTTTGATGATGAGAGTCTATACAAATATTTTGTGTTTGATCAACTTTCTATCGACTTTGTCTTTGAATATGCAAGGGTGGAATTATATCAACTTGCATTGTAGAGACAATAACAACTCGCCTGTCGATTGGTGATTATATTGGTTTTTCCTTTAATTTAATAATAACCGTATATAATATTTAAAAATGTTTTTTTAATCTATAGATATTTTATATACCTTTTGATCTTGGGTTATGTTGACCTTTTGCCTTCAAAAATTACCTAAAAAAGCAAAAACTTATATAATTGTCCATAAATCACAAATTTTAGGTGGTACATTTACAAACCACCAAGCAAAGTGGTACCTTTCTTTGAACTGGGACTTAACTTTACGTTTATTATCCCGGATTCGCCTGGGAGATGGGGAATGTCAAATAAGTATATCACTTCCAATTCGATGCTGCAGAACACACTTGCGCCTTTATTCAGGGTAAGAATTTCATATTTTATAAGCAACAAGATTAGGTATCATAAAAAATTATATCTTAAAGCAGTGTTTGTCTTAATTGGTCGCTATCCTTTGGGGGTCACAAAGCCTTCCTTGCGATCAAAAATTTCAACGAGAAGGTTGGACATTGTTTCTTTTCAAAATGTGGTCTTTTTTTAATGTTGCACATTTGGTGATGTTTTTGAACAAGACTAAAATTAATTTGTAAACATCAATTCAGCCAACTTACAGTGACCATCTAGCAGTAGCAATGTATGACTACCGTGAAGGTGATCACAGATTCGCAGGGTCGGTAGCCCGCGGTATTCTAATGGCCGACGAGTTGGGCGGTGTCTGGATATATCACACTGTACCCAATTTGGTCAATTTGTGGAGTGAGTATTATGACTAGCATAGCTTATTATGTTATTGATTATTCATAACAAACTGTTATTTAACTTGTATTGTTTGTTTCTTTAGATCAACTATTGAAACGGATTTTTTAAATTATTAACTCCTCAGATTGTTCTGAAATTATGCATCGTTTAGTTCGCATGACAATGCATTAGGTTAGGTTAAATCCAATGTGGTGAATTCCCAAACACGGCACACTATTCAATGTTTAAACACACTCAATTTGGCAGGTTTAAGCTTTAAATCCCTGTGCCCTGTCTCATAGCAGGAACTATTAAACAGGCCTGTTGTAGGTTAAATATAGCCTGATGATTGTGGCGACATATTTTAAGTTGTTCGTCCGTCTAAATTTTGCATACATACCAAATTCAATAAAACCTTGCTAATTCCTATAGATGGTCGTCAGACTTTTCCTGAGAAAGAAAGTTCAAACGGACACCTTATAATGTGTTTATCAATGGGTTTTCAAACTGCAAATGCAATTGTACGTGCTCTGAGAAACCTCTACCCCAAAGTGACTTATTTGAAAATTCCGAAAAAGTTACAGCATTTGTTGCCTGAATGGAATTTATTAGAAATCCCTTTGAAGAGGTGAGTGATTATTTTGCTTTTCTTTTTACTTTTTTACTGCGGCAATTTATAAATTAAT
This sequence comes from Bicyclus anynana, assembly GCF_947172395.1. Classification (NCBI taxonomy): domain Eukaryota; kingdom Metazoa; phylum Arthropoda; class Insecta; order Lepidoptera; family Nymphalidae; genus Bicyclus; species Bicyclus anynana. The sequence continues at coordinate 8,228,868 of NC_069098.1, forward strand.
TCGGTATTTTTTTTGAAAAATCGACGAATTTTGCTGTGAATTCCACTCGCACCTGACAAAAAACTGTTTAGAAACCTTTCACTCTGTTATAGGCGCGTTCTAAGATGTTATTTCTTCTTAGTTTCGTTGTATTTTCGAGGAGAATAGCAAAATAAAATATGTGTTCGCAATTTTTTTGCAATTTTTCGCCTTTTCTTTTCAACAACTAAACGAAAAGCTCAAGTGTTGTGTGTACATACATATATAGCTGGTGCCTACGACAGTCCAATGGGGAGCGAAGCCTTTTGGATTTGGATCTGAGTTCGACCCCTTTTTCGTGGCTTAAAGTAACGCCACTCATTCAAGTCATTCATAAATACTTTCTTATCTTGCAGGCCTAGATCGAGTGCCCAAAGGTTTGTTACACGCGGTAACACGCCCGTCGAGCTCCTCATACAGCGCCCGGGGGACAATCAGTCCATCTACCAGACTTTCGCCAGCTCCAAGTACATTGTTCTAGATGTGTATGGACACAGTGACAGTGAATATATCTCGTCGATTTGGAGCAGAAAATATAGGTATGTTATCTACACTGGATTTAACAAATCATCATAACCGAAGTACCAAGTCAGCGTCGAAACAAGGCGGCAGATAAAGGAGCTAAAAAGACAAATCTCTCACTCTTGATCTTGACTCTACTGAAGTGGTGTTTAGCAAACAAGACAAACAGTGCGCGATCCTGTGCTTATTTGTGAAACGCTCAAGGACCACGCATTTGGATCGGATCGGTTGAATGGAACGTTCTATCTTCTGTTCACGTTCTGGTCACGTGATCCCAATATTTACTAAGCGGGTTCCATGTAATCTAATATACCATAACGGACGATCCAGCCTAGTCTAGTAGTGCTAGCCTAGTCTAGTAGTGCTAGCCTAGTGGATATGATTTGGAGGGTTTGCTCTGCCTTCGATTTGGAGGGCGTAGGCTCGTATCCGGTCATGCACCTCAAACTTTTCAGTTATGTGCATTTTGAGAAATTAAATATTACGTAACGGTAACATATTAAATGGTGAATAAAAACATCGTTAGGAAACCTGCATACCTGATAATTTTCTTAATTATTCTCTACATGTGTGTAGTCTTGTCAATCCGCATTTAGACAGCGTGGTGGACTAAGGCCTATCCCCCTCTCATTCTGCGAGGAGACTCGTGCTCAACAGTAAGCCGAATATGGGTTGTTAATGATCATTAACCATCCGATACTCATCAGGATTCAGCTTGATTAAATTCTGAGTACTCACTTTTAGGCCTGTTGAGTGTTAAGTAAAACATTAATTTCCTTGTATCTTGGTTTATAACATCTTATTACAGTTCGTTTCATGTAGGATGGAGCGGGTGACAGTTCGTTTCACTCTTGAAAGTTTGCCGCGGTTCACGATAATAGGTATTATGAACGTCATACAGGCTGTCTGTCACCGCACCCATGCATCCATCTGAAAAACACTTACCTTATTAGCCGATAGACGTCCACTGCTGGACTCTTACTGGACTTACTCTGGCCTCTTGCATAGACCTCTCAGCACAACGGTCTCGGTCCCTTCAACCCGCTTAATATCCTCGGTCCACCTAGTGGGGGGTCGACCAATATACACAATTACAGAAAAACACTATAACAGCATTTTTCTTTTTGTAGTGTACGCAACATCGACAGCATATCCATCAAACTTCCCGAAAAGGTTATTTACATAAACAACATGACAGATCGTATGAGGTTTGCAGTTAGTACGGCCGCGGATTGGCAGACCTTGGGCTTGGGGCCCAAACAGTACTGGTCGTGTATCAGCAATTTGGATAAAGAGGACATGAGCGGCGCTGGTGGTGATATGCTTTGCGTGGAGGACTACAGAGTTTGGAGAACGTTTGACAATTTAAAAGTTAAGGAACCAAGTTGTATATCATGAAAGTCTGGCCGCTCGGAGGTCGTTTCTGACAGGTCGTGATTGAATGTAGATGAGACAAACAGCTGGGAGTTACTCGCCCATGCGATCACGACCTGGCAGAAATGCTCTTATCGGTCGGACATTAGACTCCAGTCGCGCGATAGGGGCGTAGCAACCGCTGTATCCACCGACTACAGGGCCCCTTACATGTGAAAGCAATAATTGGTAAATTGTAATCCACAATGTCACTTTGTTGGTTGTTTAGGAATAATTATTATAAAATGAAAGAAACATGATAATGTAAGAAAATGTTTTATTAACACAAACATATTTACACGAGTGTTCTTATGTTGATCATTAACCGTATATTATTAATGCCACCAACGGATACAAACGCGCAACTGCCATGACGTCACTGGACTGAAAGCTACTAAGATTTGAGGAAAACATGACAAATCAAAGATAATATCTAAATCTTGGTATTTAATTGTTTGTTGAGTACTACTATTATTCTAATAACACTTCAATTTCCTTTACCCAAACTCTTAAGTTGTTATAAAGGCCTCAACCCCGGGAGGGGTTGGAAAAGATTACCGGGGGAGCAAGATTCCTCGCGACGCACCCGGGCAAGGAGGTACTGCCTCAAAGCCCGTACCCCCGCCCCGTTCACACGGGCCGGAGAAGACCCAAACGTCGTTTCTCTGTGATCATTGGGTCTGAAAATTATTTTTGAAATGACATGTTTTCTTCGAAAGTATAGTTTAGTAACTCCCTAATAAACCAACGATGGTTGGCACTGTGTGATTCGAAAACAATAAATCGAGAGCTCAAAGCAAAAGTTGCTGAAATGAAATCTTAATGTGATCATTCCACCACAATCGCCAAGTCGATCAGTACTGACTGCGCGAAGAATTTTGGTCTCAACAAATCAGTACAAAGAATTTGGCACATACATCTACTATCCCGTGCCTTCGATAAGGGATCAGCAGGTCGAAGTTAACCTTAGAAAAATAGATACAGAGCAAGTGTCTGTGGCAGCTAGATCTTCGTAATTTTACAAAAGTAGAAAGTTCGTCAAACTATGCTACTAAGTAGTTTTACCCTCGCCATTAAATATATAAAAGGACGAGCGAGCGAGAGTCGCTGTTTATTTAAATCACGTTGCGGAGTGAATCTTCTGTACTAGAACATATGTATTTTGTGGTATGGAGAAGGTTTGCCACGCAGTTAAGTGTGTCTGGGGACGGAGTAATTGGCCGTTTTAAAGTACCTTTGTTATATGTTTAATTTGTTTAAAACTAGGCTTTCTACCATCTGCTTGAGTACTTCGGACACATTGCCAGAAAAGACGGATAATCTCGAGAAACTGATGGTCACGGATCAGTGGCCTTATTATGTATCTCAGTGTACCATTCAAGCTATGTCACTACGTCGACTTTCGTCGTATTTTCGTTTTTGGGATCATCTAACATAGTTATTTCTACGACTTTCCTTGACTGCGCCATTTTACATCAAGTAACAATGATGTTTTATTTTAACAATCATCTAACATTAATATTTCAACAAAATTACGTAATTACCAGTTTTTTGTTAAAATAACGTTAATACTCGCTACTTCCACTACTATACTAATGTAACTTTAAGTAAAATGACGTTATTCCGTTGAAAAAGCAATGTTAAATATTGTATTAAAAACGAAAATACGATTAAAAACGATGTAGTGACTGATTATATGAATGGTACACCGAGTTACATAATAACCCTGCAGATCCGCACCATACTTCACTCACTCTACAATGCTCTTCGGTGGCCGGAAACAGGACAAGATGGCGTGACACAATAAAACTCAAGGATGACGTTGGTCATGACCCTCACCTCATACCTCATATATGAGGAACACGATTGAAGGAGGAGGATCTCTTTAAGCAACTATTACATTACTTCATACTTGTCTTCCGTTTTTATTGATGGTAGGAGTGGGTATGGGTTGACAAACTATAAGCTTCTATAAAATAACGAAGATCTGGCGGTTATAGGCTCCAATATACTTTACAGTGTGACTGCTCGTAGAATGCGTCCCTGTGTAAAACAAAAGTTGACATATTTTTTTTGTAAATTGGGCAAATAAATTAATGAAATTTACGTCGTTTATTGTAATTGTGAGAAACGCATTCTTTTAACAACCGCTTTTTAAAAAATACATAAACATTTATAATATATCAATAAAATAATTAAATGAAAATTTGCATAATTTACTTTAAGTAGGTGTCTTTGGATAAACATGCATAAATAACCAGCGTGGCAGTTACATTTAAAGCATTTCGTCCAATATTGGATACAATGTTAGAAACGAGATTACATTCATTAAGTATCGACGTTAAAACAAATCATTATTGACTTAAAATTATTATATTTACAGTTTCTTAATATACTTTTAAATATATCCAATAATTGACTTGTGTAAGGTGAAAAGGACATCAAAATCAGTTTAGAATAATCCAGCCTTATGCCAACGAACGGAGTAATCGTAAATCAATGGGCTCTCAAAGAGGGCATCCTCGTAAACCAAGAATCCTGCTTTATCTTCAAATAGTAGGAATCCCTCGGTGCAGGTGATGTGAGGGCTTCTTCCAAGACCTTTAGAGCGTTTGTTGGTAACACCTTGGCACTGTATTCCGCTGCTTCTCCGGGCATGGTCACTGCACAAGTGGCTGAGGAGGACGAGCTCACTTCCGAACTTGGGGTTTCAGGGCGGCTGCAAGAACGATTAGAATTTAAGATTAATTAGAAGTAGATTAAATAACGACATTAAATATCGAGTAACTAAAATATAGATTTTTTGTAGGGTAAATTTACTCTTTCTATAGATATGCGTCTACTTCCTTTCTATGATGTATCTTTGCAGTTCTAAATACACATATTACCGAAGCCAAGCTAGCATTGCTATGGTCTGGAGGATATGATTGCTGGTGAAGTTGCAAAACCATGAAGTGATCTTGATGAGGCCTGACATAACTGATACAACTGGCAGCTAGATAGTTGCGCCATCTAATCGCTGTCAAGCTGTCGCCCTCTGCGTCCGGTCGACCCTGTCAGTGTCTGTTGCGAGGCCTGACATACCTGGACGGCTGGCTAGGCGGTGTGAGCTGCACGGGCGGCGCGTATATCTCCGCTGCGGACAGGTCCGGCGCGTGTAACAGCACCACGTGCAGCCGCCGCGCCCGCAGCGACGCCCGCAGGGCACGCGCCGCCCCCCACGTGCCCCACCTCACCGCCGCCGCGCCAGCGCTGCCCTCGCCCTCCGCGTCCGGTCGACTCAGACTGTCGCATGCGGTGTCTGATGTAAGACCTGGAAATTAAAAAAAAAAACATATAAATAGCGTTAGATGCTCAACAGCGTCCCTGAAACTAAGCGCGCTCTACATTGACAGCGCTCGCGGCGTGTGACTGTGAGTGTACAAGACGTTCGCACCGTGCGCGGCTTTCAGGTTCACGTTTTGCGCCGTTCCCCGATTGGTGTCGGTATTCTGTGTATGGCTTCAATGCAGTGCCGTAAATAGCCATTTCCGCGCCTATAACTGCGCCCTATTTAAGTAGACCCTTTGCCTAACCTTTGACCCAATACATAAGAACATCTTTGTATAACTAAATGTAATGTTTCTTGCAAATAAATGATTCTTCTTCTCTTCTTCTAAATGATTCTCTTCTTTTCACCTAGACTTGAGTATAATTATATAGATAGATTACCAATGTAAAACAGTCGTCCAGCGTACGGGTGGTCGGACGCCGCCGCGGCGAGCAGCGGTGAGAAGGAGCGAGCCACTCTCAACGCCCCCAGCACGTTGCTACGCAGCGCGCTCTCCCAGCACGCCGCGCCGCCGCGACCGCTGCTACCTGCCGTGTTGATGACTGCCCACACGCCTGATACGGAATCACATCATGTTTATTAAGTAGTTGGTTTTAGGATTGGATAATAATATTAATTTTTAATTACCTACCTACTTCAGAATTGTTTTAGAAACTACTTCAGAATTTTTTTTTGTTCTCTAAATTATCTAATATCAAGAGAGTTAGCTAATCCTAATCAACAAATAAAAAAAAAAATAGTAATACACACAAAATTATTGCACAGATTTTAATGCCCAAAGAGTATAACTAGTGTCATCTGTTATCAATAGTGACAACTTGTTCGTAAAGTTATTGCAGTCGATAACTTCGCTCTGTCATCACTTTGTTATGTAACTTACGTATAGGTCGGTAGATGGCACTGCGTATATTGATGTCTCCATTTCAATACTTCATTATAATTGGATTTACTTTATGTAGTTGTTTAGTGTATTATTTTTTATATGTTGGTCTTTATTTTTTACTACAAAATTATAGTCGGTTTAAAAAACAAACTACTTCAGTCTACAATAGTAAAATTTTACGAAGCACTCGCAAGCACTGCTGGTGTAGTGGTATCATGCAAGATTCCCATTCTTGCGACCCGGGTTCGATTCCCGGGCAGTGCAATCTCTTTTGCGTTTATTTTGATATTGCTTTTTTTTGTGTTCATATTTATAGTAAACACATAACATAGAACGTCATATCCTACTAAACTTCTAGGTGACATATTTTTATTATTCAGTTAATTTATTACTAGTACTTAGTCAGGGATCCGTTGAACATTTTTTACAACGGATTACTATCAAGTTAATTTTTCGTGAGCAGCTTCACGATTAAGTTGTTTATTTACGAAAATTCTTGGTTCTGGTAGCTAACTGAGTTACCAGGAAATGAAAATTTCTGAGCGTCGGAACTAGATAATGTACCACGCAATTTGTAGGACAATTTGTGGCTGTTAAGTTGTTTAAGGATTAATTAAGCAACAGTTAAAAACATATGGTAAGCTACCCTCCTCCCAACTTGTACGAGTATCAATAGCGAGGTTATTAAAAGTTATTACTTACTAACCAGCTGTTTTCTTACTCTCACAACAACAACAACTCACAACAACAACAACAACTCAACAGTCACAATGTCTTACAAATTGCGTGGTACATTATCTCGTTTCGACGCTCGATGATTATAGTTGATCTAATAAATGATGAATATATTACCATGTTCGCCGGCCGGTAAATGTTGAGCAGTCGCTCGCGCCGCTTCCTCTAGTAAATCCTCCCTCGCCACGTCCAGTTCAAGAGTTGCCAGCCTCGGCGGCGGCTGGTCTTCAGGCGTGGCTGCCACGTGCGCTTGCAGCCAGGACTCTGCCAAACGGGCCCCCAAGCCCCCTGGACGACAACCAGCTATGACCCGCCATCCTTTGCCGCTTAGATATGTTGCTATCTGTGAAGGATATCATGTCACTTTTAATAAAATTAGAGGTTTCTAAATAAGATCTAGACTAAAACAATGTGATCATTGTAAAGTACCTATACTATAGGCTCGCCACGGATGTTTATGTTTGTGAAGTTAGCTGCGGAATGAGTATGCGCATTCGTAAAGACTGCCGTTTGTACCGTTATTGATTCATTGCGCAGTCATTTGTTGCTAACTTCACGAACACAATATCTCGTGGCGGACCCGTGACTCGTGAATGTTTTCTTTTTGTTTTTCCTTACATACGATTTTGATCAAACTAGCCTTTGCTTAATCTGGCCGGTTAAAAATCCGTTGAGTAGGATAGCACCAACAATCAGAAAATAATTTCTATAGATGAATGATTTAGCATCTTTTTGATTAGCAGCTCTGCTATTACGAGTATGATCATTGGGTTTTTAGTTTTTACTCTTCGATTTCTTGTAATAAATAGAAGATCTAAATAAGTAGCAATCCCTCATAGTGAAATTTATTCTACTAAATAAACTTATTTGTATGTAACGTAAGATAATGTTTTCTTGGCGAAGTAGGTGAGTGAAATCGTAACAAATGAAAATTGCGAGTAAAACATATCTATAGATACCGAAGAAACTTTGTTTATTTTACAAATCATTCTACTGGCGTGGGACGTTAGGATCACTTTTGATAATGATAATAATGTTTGAGAGCTCATTCTAAGAGCTACGGATTTATGAAAATGCTTTGCTAAGGATTGCTATAAAGTATTATCTAAAAAAAAAGTAATGACCGCGACTGTCGGCATGACCCAGCTCCGACTTCGAATTGCTGAGAATTTCTTGTACCTATTTAAGGCTAAATACTACATAGCCCCAAACCAAGACTTCATGATCCCTAGCCGCAATATGTTAACTATTGAATTAACGGACCAGTCGAGTATGATTATAGAGCAAATTTTGAGTCTCTTACCGGTTCTTTTCAGCAGATCCTGCCTTTCGAACTTGGAGAGTCACTACTAACAGACAAACCTAACCTTCCAAAAAAAACATAGAATCTCCTAATTTTTGGAAGTCGGTAAAAAAGTGCTTGTAAAAAAGCCATGCACCCAGTGGCGTAGCGTAACGAAATTAGTTAATTAGTTATCCCAATAAAGGGGATTCACAAAAGAAACAAAAATAAGGAACCGGGGAAAAAAACCGGGACTTTTGTCATTTCTGATGTGTCGACGAGAAGCACCAGATTAAGTGAGATTGTGGATTACATTTTACTAATTTTTGCTTTCCCCTTGTAGTCCAGGAGTCCCGTATCATTGATACGGCGGTAGCTACGACCCTGCTAGTACCTGAAATAAATAACATACATAATAATGATAACCATACCTGCAATCCAAGTGCGGAGTCAACTGACGTCACAAGCACAGTCTTCGCACTATCAACGGGCAGCACTTCTGCTACGCGGACCTTCCTCAGCAAATACAACAGCAGGGCACCGACTATGGAGCAAAGCGCAGCCAGCTGCAGACCCAGGGATAACCACGTCAGAGGATCCATTGTCTTATAGCGAGCGCATTATATGAACTGTTATCTGAAACAAATAAAGATTGAGATGAGTTTCATTATTATCATCATCCTATGTTATTTAAACGGGTACATACCACGATAAAAAGACGATATTTTTAATGTCGATATTTCGACCCAGTTGCATGGATGGTGTGCAAACCAAGAGGGCGCCGCGATACGCATAATAACAAAAGCGATGTCGTGATTGTGGTTTGCCTAAACAGCCAAAAACGCGCAACCACGAAATAAGTTTAAAATTATCATCAGCCTATTTTGACGGTCGCGTGGCAGTTAGTTCGATTAGTTCGATTCCCACAACTGGACCAGTAGTTCTTGATATTACCGCGTTCAACCAAACAAACAACTCTTCAGCTTTATATTAGTATAGATATATGAGAAAATCCGCTATCTTAGTACCCATAACACAGGATATATCTACACTTTGGGGCTAATTAGTGATGTGTGTATTGTGTATATATAGGCATCTATGATCGATATATATATAGGTATATTTAATTATTATAACAGTCCATTTCACGGCCAGGCTTTTCTTTATAGGCTTATAAGGTTATTATTTTTAACTCTTTAACGATAACTGTCAGATGCTAATAAAAATAGCCGGGATTGAAGTGCTTTTAGTCATGGTAGTATAAGTACAAACTTCCCAACTCCGGGCTGCGAATTTTTATTCGAAAATTTTGCAGACGAAAGTAAATCATAGCGCGACTCAGGACTCGAACCTATATAGGCTAACCACTTGCAATAGTGTCAAGCGTCGCTACTAGCGGGCATTACAAACCTTCCAGCCAATAATGAATGGAGACAACGTTTCGGGGTGTATTGACAATGTTTAATACTTCATGCCTTATTACGTTTCACACTGACTGTAATTGTATAAGTATTGTTCAGTTTGTTTGTCAATAGGTCTGTCCGTTGTCTGCGTTTAGTAAACAAAGCCACAATGGCCGGCATAATTCATAACCCTCGTGGATTGTAGACAATGTCGTTCTCGAGCCTCATGCAAATGAATTCGCACTTATTCGCCTCTGGGTTGCGTTGTTTAGATTAGGTTTAAGAGCTCTTAACATTTCATTTACATTTATATACTGTGTAAATTAGTTGATACGTTGGTTGGCTATGGCTACTAATCTATCTACTTATACGTACAACTCACAACATTGCCACGTTGTATGGCAATACTCTCTGACCTAAATATAGGCCAGCCTTCTTCTAGTCACGGGAGGTGTCGATTAATCGCTTTGCATTTTCTTCCTTGTGGTTATTATAAGTAAAATAAGATAAGTCTAACGAAGCGAAAAAAACCTTTGTTGCCTTAAGAAAATTCGTAAGGAAAATGTTACAAAAAAAAAGTCTTTCGTGGGCGTCGTGGGCACCCGATTCGATAAGTACTAGGTATATCAAGGTACCTATCTAAGTATAAAATTAATTATTGTTGCGAATGTCAGAAACTTTAATAACGGTCAAATTAAGTTAAACGGCAAAAAGTAACTCATTTATTATTGTTTCCGCTTGTTCTATAGGTAATGTTCTTTTTATCTACCACTTTTATCGCATCTATATAATCCACTTTACAACATAAACAAACGAAGATGAAAGCACAATCTCACTCAAGGCAACTTCCAATTTACCGTTTACGCTTGTTTTCTACAATAATTGCGGCAGTTTTTGCTATGAAAGTCCTTTTCAATGTGAAAGAAATCGAGAGTTTACTCCGACTGTTGATTTTGTTACGGTTCGTTACCGATTATTTAGCCGGCTGCCGACGCCGTAACTAAATCGCAAGTTGCTTTCATTGCCTATACAATTAGAGAAAGAAATCTTAAGACCTCAACTTTAAAGTTATTTGTATTTCTACGTTTTGCTTTGCAGACGTCTTAAAGTTGCTGCAATGTAAGTTTGTACTAATGCAAACAAACGAACTTAAACAATAATTTGCCTATATTTTGACAGGAATGTCAAAGTGATTGTAATAAAAAAAATTATTTACTTAGGTAATTAACGGAATTTTAAAACAGGCAAGTAATTTTGTTCTTCACAAACGAAACGATTACCTATGGTAATTATGAGAATTTAAAATATTTATTAACAATTAACTCCTTTTTACTTGAATACAAATTAATAATTTAATACAAGTGTAAGCTTTTACAAAGATTAAAAAGAATAATAAAATCTAGATTTAAATAAATTAAATAATTATAACAAATACAAATTATAATAATATAGCAATGATGAGGTCTAGTCTAGGTTGGACCGTAGTTAATTGTCTAGTAAATGCATATTCACTCGTTTTAGATATGTTCGCTAAATTACAAAACTAAATTAATGAAAAATAAGTTTCTAATTACATAGCCGCTAGCTAGCTAGCTAGTTACATTATCTTCCACTTACATCACACATGCACTAAATAATTATATAAATAAAAATGAACGCTGTGTGAATAACATATATGAGAGTAAAAAAAAACAAGAAAAACTTGTACGTTATATGAGGCATATCTAACGAAAGGCAGCGAGTTAAGTAAGAGTGTTAGTATTTCAACAGCCTGGCCCTTTTGCTTTCATGACCTGATAATTGGCGCGAGCCGGGAATATGTAGTTTTTATTTCAACAACTAACATGTGAATATCTATAACAATGCCCATTTTTGGTGAGTTTGCAACGTTAGAAGGCTCAAAGTCACTCAGCGGGCGATGGAGCGAGCTATGCTTGGAGTTTCTCAGCGTGATCGAATCAAAAATGAGTAGATCCGCAGACGAACCAAAGTCACTGACATAGCTCAGTAAGTCGCAAAGCTGAAGTTGCAATGGGCAGGCCACATAGTTCGAAGACCCGATGGACGTTAGGGTCCCAAGGTGCTGGAAAGCGCAGTGTTGGTCGACCTTCCACTAGGGTTGCAGAAAGTGGATGCTGGCGGCTCGAGACCGTTATGCTTGGTGATCCATGCAAGAGGCCTATATCCAGCAGTGGACGTCCATCGGCTGATAATGATGATGATATAATTAACTGTGGATTGGCGCAATAGGTCTTCACCTTTTTTTTGCTTGAGTTGAAATAGTCCATCATTCGTCATTGGCAGTCCGTCAGTCCTATTTAAGTCTTGTCATGCTTTAGTAAGGCGATGGCAACTTTTAATAGTGTCCATCGAGAAAATAGATTTAATCAATTGAAATACTCTTGTTCAACCTCCACTTCTATAATGAACAAAACACACTTTACTCTATGCAAAATTCTAAAATGAAAATAAAACGTGAGCGTAACATGTGATTCCTACGATTTTCCCGCCAAACTCCGGTCTTTATCTTTGAAGTTTGGAGCTTTTATAACCAGCATTTTCATATTTAATTATCTGTAGATTGGCGCACAATTCGAAATTCAAATAAATTTCATTTGAACGCCGTGTTATTCTAATGTAAACTACGCAGGTGGCACTACGTGGGGTCTAATAGACCTCTTATTAACAAGTTAAGTCACGACTGTTAGATTTATATAATGTAACACTTCTATCTGCGATGATTTACTCTCTTTAGAGTTTAGACCATGACCGCAACAAAATATAGTGAATTTAAATATCGTCATCCATTAAGATGAAAGCTAAAACCACAACGTTCTGCTCTTACTGCTACACTGAATAAAAACAAAACTAAACAAAATGCCAACATTCGAGTTGTTAAGAATAAGTTTTATCTCGCATTAGATCCTAATCCGATGTATACTAGAGATTTAATACAGTGGAGACTCAGAAAGTGACTAGAACCTAGAGATATTTCTTGTTATAATGGACTAAAAGCCTAGATATATTTCTTATTATATAATGGATTAAAAGACTAGCGTTATTTCTTGTTATATAATTGACTAGAAGCTTAGCGATATTTCTTGTTTTATAATGGACTAAAAGCCTAGCGATATTTTTTGTTATACAATGGACTAAAAGCCTAGCGATATTTCTTGTTATATAATGGACTACTAGCCTAGCGATATTTCTTGTCATATAATGAACTAAAACCCTAGCGATATTTCTTGTTATATAATGGACTAAAAGCCTAGCGAAATACCTTGTTATATTATATAGACTAAAAGCCTAGCGATATTTCTTGTTGTATAATAGACTAAGAGACTGCGATAGCCAGACATACCTCATATTATAAAAGCTTAAAGTTTTTCAGCGTATGCTCCTACAGTTCCATAATATGAGGCTCACGTCCTATAAAACTTATATTTCAAAAAACGATCGATAAATGACACCGTTACTACTGCTTCTGGAGCCAAGTAGCACGTCGATTCTCTTTCTACGATCGCAAACGCTTCGAAAACTAGAAAAATGTATGTGAATGTCAGATCTTGATCACGTGACCTGTCAGTAGCAAATGCCATTCCCATACATTTTTCTAGTTTTCGAAGCGTTAGCGATCGTAGAAAGAGAATTGACTTGCCACTTGGCTACAGGCGCTGATTCTTAAGGTTTAAGTTGAGTGTTTGAGTTAGTAGGTAATTCGCAGAATACTGTCAATAGATTGATAAAAGAGAAAGCATAATCACTGAAGTTAATTGTTTAACGATCTTAACAAAATTTACGAGAGTTCTAATGTAATTTTTATATGTATAAACCGGTTAGTTAAGTGGTTTTATGTGGTGAAGATAAAATGATTGATTGGTAATAAATTACCTACAAAAAAACCTTTTTGATAAATATCTTTATAATAGAAATAAATTGGTTGATCGGGCCTAAAAAGCCTGAGTTTGGTTGTAGGATTTCTCAGATTATTAACATTCTATATTCTGAGTAGGATTCAATCTTTAATTAACGGTGCGTTAAAACTACTGTAGTAAGTGTTTTTTTTTAATTATTATTAATAATAAATTGAATATTAGTAACAATAGATACCGCTTGACTTCGCCGCCTACGAATTTTGACGGCCTCCGTGGCGCAGTGGTATGCGCGGTGGATTTACAAAACGGAGGTCCTGGGTTCGATCCCCGGCTGGGCAGATTGAGATTTTCTTAATTTGTCCAGGTCTGGCTGGTGGGAGGCTTCGGCCGTGGCAAAGACGTACCGCCAAGCGATTTAGTGTTCCGGTACGATGTCGTGTAGAAACCGAATAAGGGTGTGCATTTTAATCCTCCTCCTAACAAGTTAGCCCGCTTCCATCTTAGACTGCATCATCACTTTACGTATGGTGAGATTGTAGTCAAGTCAATTTTAGTACAAATATTCGGCATCAAAAGTTCTTACGTGTTATCAAACAATAACTTTTGACATTTGTTTAACATAGCGCCATCAATAACACCGGCGTGACGAACACAAAGGGAGGCAAGAAACTAATGGCAGCGATCGTTATCATTACGAAGATCGTCCGATAAAAACGTGAGAGCGGTTTTATTGTTTATTGTCTCCCTGTCATCGAGACGAGGAAGTTCATGGTCAAAGCGTTGCGAATCTTTTACGGCGTTTTTATTGTGATTAAGTTTGTCTGGCTGGTGGGAGGCTTCGGCCGTGGCTAGTTACCACCCTGCCGGCAAAGACGTACCGCCAAGCGATTTTGCGTTCCGGTACGATGCCGTGTAGAAAACGAATTCGGTTTATGATTCAAGTGAAATTATTTTCTATAATTTAGATATTTTTGAAGCTCTTTCTTAATTTTTCTTAATTCTATTTAAAGCTAATATTACGTAAACCATCCGACTAAAAATTCAATCTCTATATCTCCTCTTCTTTAAAAAGTAAGGCCTCTAGTGGGCCGTTAAAAAGGCTGATAGTAATGTATGAATGAATTAAAAAACAAGCAGACTTATAGTTATAAAACAAATAACTTCAGTGATAGGTATACAATGACTGGATTTATCTATGAAGATACAGAAAGCAAATGAAAATTTACTCAGGCGTCATCATCATCATCATTATCAACCCATATACGGCTCACTGCTGAGCTCGAGTCTCCTCACAGAATGAGAGGGGTTAGGCCAATAGTCCACCACGCTGGCCCAATGCGGATTGGCAGACTTCACACACGCAGAGAATTAAGAAATTCTCTAGTGTGCAGGTTTCCTCACGATGTTTTCCTTCACCGATTGAGACACGTGATATTTAATTTCTTTAAATGCACACAACTAAAAAGTTGGAGGTGCATGCCCCGGACCGGATTCGAACCCACACCCTCCGAAATCGGAGGCAGAGGTCATATCCACTGGGCTATCACGGCTCTACTCAGGCGTATTCTTTTCGAAATATTCGAATGCAGTTATCGATTAAATTCCAGCATACACCTATTAAAAATAATGATGTATTTAATGCACCAGCCTTGATACAACGGAATAAAACAGTTAGAATTGATGCAATTAAAGCCCATCCATTCGATATTATGATAGCTAATAATGCACGTGATTTACAAAGTTATTTGAAACTATCAACGTATGTATTACACGAACGATTCGAAATTGCGACTGCAGATTTCCAGAATAGGGTCGAATAATCCATTCAGTTATTTATTCTCTAGATTATTAATTTTATCCTATATATTTTATTTTATTTAATTTACAGAAGCACAAACTTAACTTTTAAACATGGTTGGTATGTAATGATTATTTTAAAAATGCAATCGTTGAGTTATTTTTAACTTTTCTTAGCATAATCTGATGCCATCCTAACTGGAGCCATTTATTACATTTCAAAAGTGCTTGTAAACTAAGAATACTTGAAATGAATTTGGTTTTTCTTATGGCGTAGGTAAAGTTACAATATTATATCACTCCTTGATAGTTTACAGTTTTTATCATTATGCACAATGCACGTTACTTTTTCTAAATATTAAGTCAAAGTCCATAAAAGACCTACCCACTTACCTACTTACAAAGACGTAAGCCTTGCTAGTCTAAACATAGTTGTGTTGAACTAATGATCAGAAAATTGTTTAATACAAAAAGCTGCTCACACCACGTTCACACCACGTTCACACTATTTAGTCTAAGAGCAAGTATTCATAAAATTTAACAATAAATAAATATGTATGTATGATTTTATTTCTGACGCAGTTTAATTGCTATTAATTATTTAAATATTCGTTTTACATTTTGAGATTTACCGAAGAAATCCGATTATGCGATCCATATATGGCATCGTAATTCGAAGTCCAAAAAGTAGTTTAAATAAGTTTAGTACCCTCTAGTTGAAAAGCCATCTTTGTCGTTAAAAATTTTAATAAAAAAAATGTTCTACCTACAGATCAGTTTGAAGGCTAACCCGGCGATGTATTCATTCAAGCCATGACAGAATATCATAAAGATAAAAGTTTTTCAGATTGTGTTCTTTCATACAGCTCTTGAAACGGCTTAAATTAATACGACACCGGTTTAGCACCGCCTTCAAACTGATCAGTAGGTAGAACATAATACGATGTTATTTTTCACTTTTTAGTTTAGTCGGTAGAACCTCCTCCTTTTATTGAAGTCGGTTAAAAAGCTTCAAGAGAAAAAAATAGTAGACAATAGTAGATATATGTATGAAGAACTCACTTTTAAAGTATACTAATTTATTAGTTTTTTTTTATTACCTATCTATTTCTACATTTGGCATTATAACCCTTTACTTAAGTGCAATATTAATTTAATTTAACCTGATTTTACGAATATTGTCAAAGAGCTCATTAATATTGTGATCACCAACTCGCTGACTATATCTGAATGCATTGAATGCAACAAGATATGCTCATATTCAATACTCATATCCAATCTCGACTCTCGGATTCAGCTGAATGGTACTTGCTGGGCCATATTTCACAATTCTAATAACTTGGTTATGTAGGTACTAAACCAATTGGCATCTTGGTCAAAAGGATTAAATATAAACTGGTCGGTTGCCGCTTTCCGATAATATTACA
This sequence comes from Bicyclus anynana, assembly GCF_947172395.1. NCBI lineage: Eukaryota > Metazoa > Arthropoda > Insecta > Lepidoptera > Nymphalidae > Bicyclus > Bicyclus anynana. The sequence continues at coordinate 8,245,554 of NC_069098.1, forward strand.
GTTAGAACTTACTTGAACTCCGTGGCGCAGTGGAATGCGTGGTGGATTTTCAAGACGGAGGTCCTAGGTTCTATCTCTGGCTGGGCCTATTTAGGTTTGCTTAATTGGCATAGGTCTGGCTGGTGGGAGACTTCGGCCGTGGTTAGTTAGCACTTGCCACACTACCACCAACAGTCGGTAAAAGACTAATGTCTAAACAAAAATAATTGCCACGACCCGAGGATAAAATATAGCCTACAGCACTCGGTAATAGTGTAGTTTCCGAACATTAAATGTTTTTTTCAAATCGGTTCAGTAGTTTCAGAGCCTATTCAATGCAAACAAACAATCAAATCTTTGCTCTTTACGAGTATAATATTAGTAAAGATACAAGGAGTTCTAAAATTACATAGAAATAGTATAAGAAACTTACAATTCGGACGTCTGTCCACCACACTACGATCCTCAGCACTAACTTGCAACGGAACGCTAGGCTATAAACCGAGCTTTCCGAGGATGCTGTTAAAATTAGCAGGACTTGACGCGTCTACTCGTAACTGTTGCCCTCGTGTTGTTCCTATTTAGAACGGTCGTCTTGTTTTGTTCTATAGTCTCCTGGTACGGTACGGTACGGTATGCTGGCTATAGAGGGACAGTGATTGAAGATTTGCGAGGAAAAATAGGAAGCGTTCTGTCCATAAAGCTACTAATGAAAATCCAATGACAACACGATACGTCCTTTTTTTTGTCTTACGGCTTTGACTTACGCTTGACCACAATCAAGCCTGATGGAAAGCAATGATGAGGTCTAAGTTGAAGCGCGCTTGCCTAGAAGATGCCTATTCACTCTTGCCTTGAAGGTGCACAAATTATATGTGTCAGGAAACAGACGCCGGAAGGGCATTCCATATTTTGGCAGTTTTTGATAACGAAGGTATCTCGACTCGACTGCAGAAATATCTGATTAATTATCCGAGAAAAAGATCAGATTAAATAGGACAGGAATCCTATTAAGATATCGCCTAGCGTTTCGTTGCAAGTTTTAGGTAGGAACCTTAAAACCTCAATAGTTTTCAGCTGTTCTGACTTGTGATCATTCCCAAACTAGATTTCGCTACAACGCAAAAGTTACCTACAATATTCACTCGTACTGATCGACCTAAGATATTAAGTCCATTTAGGGGTCTACAGGGTGGTTCTTGGTGCCTAATGTCCTCTCTAATTCATTAGATAAGGTCCTAAAAGCTTTGTCTTGTAGGTAAGCGAATTTCTGCAAATTTCGAAGCTTCGAATATAAGATAACAGTTCATATCGCTTTCTCTGATTTGGATATCGTTTATGATGGTAAGCTTTCTCCATTACAACGACATAGAGTACCTTTACATGGCTCATAGTTGGTCAGCGTGGGAAGCATGTTTTGTATTTGTTAAAATCTTTGTATGAAGGAAAAATTCAATAGAGTTTTGATGAATGAAAACTTGAATTCCTCTTGAATGAGCTATTATTAGTGGGTGTTGTTCATTGTGTTACTGTATGATGTATTGTTTGGTAAATAATCTACGAGCTAAAGTTAACAGTTCTCATCGGAATAGTTTATTTGCGTCTAACAATACAATTACGAGCTCTTATTTGTTTGATCAAACTTCGAATTGATTTCAGCATGTTTGCCTTCATTTATCAGTCTAAGATGAATAAAGTCAACTTAAAAACCTTTTTTTTTATTTTCTACAAGTTAGCCCTTGATTACAATCTCACCTGATGGTAAGTGACGATGAAATCTAAAATAGAAGCGAGCTAACTTGTTAGGAGTAGGATGAAGTCCCACTCCATTCGGTTTCTACACGACATCGTACCGGAACGCTAAATTGCTTGGCGGTACGTTTTTGTCGGTAGGATGGTAACTAGCCACGGCTTAAGTCTCCCACCAGCCAGACCTGGACCAATTAAGAAAACCTCAATCCGCCCAGCCGGGACTCAAACCCTCGACCTCCGTCTTGTAAATCCACCGTGCATATCACAGCGCCACGAAGGCTGTCAAAAAGCTGTTTTAACTTGAATCGATCAACTAACTAAAAACTTACCTATCCAGTGATGACAAACGGATCTGAGATTTTGTCGCTAACTAAGGGCTATGTTAGAAGGCTCAAAGTCACTCAGCGTGCGATGGAGTGAGCTATGCTTGGAGTTTCTCTGCGTGATAGAATCAGAAATGAGAAGATCTGCAAACGAACCAGTCACTTATAGCTCGCGAAGCTGAAGTGGCAATGGGCTAGCCACATAGTGCGAAGAGCCGATGGACGTTGGGATCCTAGAATAGCGGCGCCGCACCGGGAAATGCAAAGTTGGTCCACCCCCCACTAGGTGGACCGAGGATATCAAGCGGGTTGCAGGGAGCCGCTGGATGATGGCGGCTCGAGACCGATGTTCTTGGAAGTACATGCAAGAGGCATATATCCAACCGTGGACGTCTATCGGCTGATAATGATAATGATGATGAACTAACCTATCCCAAACTTAATCACCCATCAAACTTGTAAGTAACAAATGCTTTCCGATCAATTCGATTAATCCCCAAGGCTGTTATATGTCCGTGCATAGAGCGGAGTATGGTTATGAGCAATCACGTATTAGATATTACAGGCCGTATCCGAGCGTTAAGCTTCTGTACTTTTCAAACTTAAGTTACATCTCGGAGAGTATTATGCCGTGGTCATTATGATGGACATCTGACAGAGATCGTTATAGAGTTTAACAATATCATCCACTAACCAGCCATTGGTAATGTAAGCTCCTTCCCCCCCCCATACCTAAGAAGGTAGGCCAGTGTATCTACTGGCAGTTTTCAATGTTTTCATACTGACTGATTAATTGACTATCGCGTAACCGTAAACGCAAATTCCTAAGGGATTGAAACAGTTGTGCAGTAGTGCCACTAGATGGCGCTGTTTCTATTCCTGTTTATCGTTACGCGATTGTCACAGTATGAAAACATTGATATCTGCCACTATCACTTTGACAGTGTGAGCTTCGAACTCGTATCTATCGCTATCTCTCATCGAAACTCATACCGATCAATTCGATTAATCCCGAAGGCTGTTACATGTCCGTGCATAGAGCGGAGTATGGTTATGAGGAATCACGTATTAGATATTACAGGCCGTGGTCGAGCGTTGCGAACCGTTTCGCCGGACAAATTACCGTTGCTTAACTCGCTGCCGTATACCAATATTGGATGTTTGGTCTAAGATCATTTAAATAAACTAAAGTAAGAAATATACACCATCTAATTGTTCACCCATAGGCAAGGTACTGAATACGCTGGCACTATTACCCTCTGTTATTTTTTAAAAAAATATTTTTTCCCAAAAAATAATTCTTAAGTTTCCGCTTATGTATGTTCGTGAGTATATTAGAATCTTTTAGAAGATTCTTTACCGCATCCGGAAAATCGTTAAAGATTGTTGGAACAATATATTCCTTTCCTTCCTTCTCTTACCATACCCATTTATGAAGTTCGGTACATACAATTTACATTTTTTTGAACTTCATAGTTGTTTATTGTATGTAATTTCCTTCAGTTTAGGTTTTATTTGAAGATATTGCTCTGTTATTATGGAATATTTTGTTTTTACGTCTATTGGCATTAATTTACAGTAATTAAATAAGACATGATGTTTATTAATAATAATGCAAACAGGACCTTAGCAAAAAAAACCTTAATAATCAAACTTCATGAATCAGCCAGTGGATATGACCTGCTTTTGGTTTGGTCCGTGGCATGCACCTCCAACTTTTAAATTTTTCTCCAAAAAACAATTTTTTTAGATTTATTTTTTCATTTTTATCACGTGTCTCAAAAGGTGAAGGAAAAATAGTGTGAGGAAACCTGCATACCAGAGAATTTTCTCAATTTTTTTTTTTTATTATTTTTTTTTTATTAGGCCGCTGAGAGATTAACAATATCGCCCACCAACCAGTTCCTTCCCCCCCCCCCAGACCTAAGAAGGCCAATGTGCTTGGTGGCAGATTTCATTGTTTTCATGCTGTGAAACCTATATATGTATATATGTATGTATAGCTTAACCGTAAACGCGAATTTCTATACAATTGAAATATCCGCATAGGAGCGTTTTCTGTGAGGAGGAAAGCCTGACCTAGTAGGCCGTTAAGAGCGTGCAGCGCGTCGGTACGATATGGATAAAATTCGAAGCGCAAACGAGACGCCGAAGTATGACTTTAACATGAGTGAAAAACACGGAGCGATTGACGCGCGACGCAAATTTTATGACGTGAGCGCCAAAACCATTTTTACCTAATTGCAAGTAAATTAAACAACATAACGAAAAACAAAATGGCCATGTTCAAGATATATACCTACCTAATTTTCTATACAAAACAAAAATTACATATTGCACACTCTTAAATGTGATGGTGATGTGATAAAAAGTATAGGCCGCTGTTCTCTCGTAAATCGGGCCCATAACAGAGTACGCTGCTTGTCCGATATTGATATGCGTGAAGCGTGTTTCAGCGCTGCACGTTATACTGATACGAGTGCATACTCAAATGTCTTGCTTTTAATTATTATTGCGACACTTATCGCTTACTTGATTGTGTGCTTAATTATTCTTGATAATTGTTATAGTATCATTAATTTTATGATTTCTAAGAACTGAAAATGTACTTAAAAAAATGAAATGTATATGAAAATTATATTATAAATATATGTATTTCTGGCTATACTAATATTGTAAAGATCGAGAGATATCTTTAGATTTTATCTTATATAGCTGACGCCGCGCGGTTTCTCCTGCGTGGTTCCCGTTCTAATGGGAATATGGGGATAATATAGCCTTGTAGCCTTCCTCGATAAATGGGCTACCTAACACTAAAAGAATTTTTCAAATCGGACCAGTAGTTCTTGAGATTAGCGCGTTCAATCAAACAAACAAACAAATTTTTCAGCTTTATAATATTAGTAGAGATAGTATGGATCCCCGGACTACAGGGGCCCCTTACGTTAGGAAGCAACAGTTTTAAACACTTTTCATTTTAGAAATGACAATAGTACCTAATAAAACCCTAAAAACAACTACTTATCTAATCGTGCACCCAAAAGTCTGAAATATCCTACGTAACTTAAGTCACTGTCATATTTATTTTAGCGAACATTTTTGTTTGTTTTTGGTGGTAATCTTTACCCTTAATTTGGCCCCACAAATAATTTTGATAGAGGCAGCACCGAAGTAAATTTTAGAATGGAGCGAAATCCAAATATGGCGCCTCTCCTGTTTGCTCCTAATAATATATACAATTCTGAGTATAAAGTTGGTAAGTATGGAACGCAAAGATCTGGATCATACTTTGGACTTCTGGAGTGACCAATTGAAAATCAGGCCTGTGCACTCTATTCGCGCCTCTCAACCATCTCTTCGTTAAATATATATAGACAATCAATAAAAAGATTTTTTTTTCATTTTTCTTTACCATTTAGGCGCCCTTTAGGTTTTAGGCGACCTTTAGGATTAGGCCTGGAGCGACTGCTCAGTTCGCCGTATTTTTTTTTTATTCTTCACAAGTTAGCCCTTGACTACAATCTCACCTGATGGTAAGTGATGATGCAATCTAAGATGGAAGCGGGCTAAGTTGTTAGGAGGATGAAAATACACACCCCTTGCGGTTTCTACGCGACATCGTACCGGAACGCTAAATCACTTGGCAGTACGTCTTTATCAGTAGTGTGGTAACTAGCCACGGCCGAAGCCTCCCATCAGCCAGACCAGACCACTTAAGAAAACCTCAATCGGCCCAGCCGGGGATCGAACCCAGGACCTCCGTCTTGTAAATCCACCGCGCATGGACGAATATGGACGGACCGTCCCAGAATGCAGGGCCCCTAGGCTCCTAGAGCCCAGGGGCCCAGAATGCAGGGCCCCTAGGCCCCTAGGGCCCAGGGCAAGGCGCACTAGCAACTGTCTTCACTGTTTCTATATTTGCGCGTCCGCGTCGCGACTATCCAGCGACTAACGAGTGAAAGTCGCGAAAGTTGTATCGGCGGAACGGAATGGACATTGGAAATATACGTTCGATTGTCTATTGTTCTTATACCTAGCTATTGCTGTTTTTGTTTAACAAAGTGCATAAATATAGTAGGACAAACATACAAAGTCACTAATAGAAGTATACAATGGGTAGGTTGTACAATCATAAATTCATAAATAACAATAAATTCTAGGTTAGTATTCAATGTTTGTTTTTCTATTATTTAATTATTTTTTATTTCTATATTAAACCATGTTTATTGACATAATTTGACCTTTAACTTGTACAAATGTTTTCTGTGCCATTACTTACCCTATGATTTTTTATTTTTTGCAACAACTAAAACATTCATTGATGCATAGGATACACAAACTTATACGAGTCAACAAAACCTATTTTTTTAAACTATACAAAATAAGGGTAAAACCTCATGCATTGGGAAAACAATAGGCAATGCAACAGGTTGTCATTGAACCTGTAGCCTGTCTAATTATATTCTATCTCCTTAACCAATGCGCTATTGGGGATTTATATAATCTGAATGAACGCTAATAAATCCAATACGATTAAGTAAATAATCAATATGAAGGTAAAATTCAATACCACTAAGTACCTCCCTAACGGCTGAAATTAATTAAGTAGATTTATATCCTATGCAATTACAATCAGTGACGAAATTATCGCCTTCACGAATTATGACACGCTTAAAAACATTGTAATTTGTGCGTAGCAATAATTATTGTGTTAATTATTTGTGATTTACGATATGTATTCGTTTGATTGATAGAGTATTTGTTCATATCCTGCGAAATAAGTAACTTGAAAAACTAAATCATAGTTACGTGTAGTTGTTGAAACACTTTACAAGTAGATACAATATAGAATGTGAGCCTGCAATGGCCAGACATACGTTTTTTTATTCTTTACTAGTTAGCCATTGACTACAATCTCACCTGATGGTAATGATGCAATCTAAGATGGAAGCAGGCTAAGTTTGAAAGCTCCAGACCATCAAATTGTCCAAATATAAAACGTTATTTTTGGTACTCTCTGCAGGATGTCATGAGAAATTAGATTAGATCTTCGTATCCAGAGGAGAATATTACGATTGCTAAGTTATACTTTTGTATACCCCCACCCTACACAAATGTAGAGTCTTAGTTCGTTGATGACACTCCCATGATATGCGGGCGACGGGGGGAAAGACTGCGTGGATGTGAAATCGTGCGTGCGGGGAAGTGATGTGCATCAGTCGTGACCAACGGGAGTGCTACGAACAAAGTTGCCAAGCTATATCTCCTTAAACAATCATCAAATGAATCTTTACCGACATTGTCAATGTCAAAGATTTTCCAAGTTGTAAGGACGAGTACCTAAGTACATGCCAAACATACGTTGAAAGCGTAACACCATGACGAACAGTAGTTAAGCTGAGAGCAGATCAACGACCTTGTAAGGTAATTGTCCTCAGTGTGGGTGTAGCTTAAAGAATGGGAGGAAATGAGGTCGGCTATTGAATGGCGGCTACGTCTTGTGCTCTCAATTGGAGCTTGTGTATACTAAGGAATTCTATATCCACATACTTCCTACCCACACACCTTTCTACTTAATCTGAATAAGTTTGAATTGTAATCAAATATACGACTGTCTATTGACTCAGTATTGTGTGGGGAATGTAAGCGAGTATTTGTATTATTTGTATGTGATCGTTTTCACCGTCATCATCATTTCAGCCGATGCACGATGCCTAACCCCTAATTCTGAGAGGAGACTCGAGCTCAGCAGTGAGACGAATATGGGTTGATAATGAGGTAGGTAAATGGCTCCTCGAAGCCTATGCGTGAAGCGATGGCGTTTTAAAAATGGGTACCTATATTTAAAAATTTAGAGGTGGTCTTTTGAATTATTGCAGCACGAAGCGCCACTTTGGAAAAATGGACCATGCTTTTTTGACAATATCTTCTTTTTGAGTCATTTTACAATAGAACACATGTATAATGTATATACAAAATAAACTAGAGAAAATTTTCTATAATCTAACGATTTTTGCCGTAGAACGAATAGTTTCAGCGTAAGATCACCGCAATTTTTCTCCCTCACTAGCCAATTTACACACTATTTAAAATACTATTAGCGCCCCATTAAAATTGTTGGATCACTAATAATAACTGTGACATTCATGGCATGATTGTAGTTCCCATTGAAAACTAACGAGAAAATATGTTAGTGTTAAAAAACCGCAGACGTTTCACGTTTTAAAAACCACAGATAACTCTATCTACTCTACTGTTAGAGAGTACAACCATTAATTAAACATTATCTATAATAATATTTACGATATGTATTCGTTTGATTGATAGAGTATTTGTTCAAATCCTGCGAAATAAGTAACTTGAAAAACTAAATCATAGTTACGTGTAGTTGTTGAAACACTTTACAAGTAGATACAATATAGAATGTGAGCCTGCAATGGCCAGACATACGTTTTTTTATTCTTTACTAGTTAGCCATTGACTACAATCTCACCTGATGGTAATGATGCAATCTAAGATGGAAGCAGGCTAAGTTTGAAAGCTCCAGACCATCAAATTGTCCAAATATAAAACGTTATTTTTGGTACTCTCTGCAGGATGTCATGAGAAATTAGATTAGATCTTCGTATCCAGAGGAGAATATTACGATTGCTAAGTTATACTTTTGTATACCCCCACCCTACACAAATGTAGAGTCTTAGTTCGTTGATGACACTCCCATGATATGCGGGCGACGGGGGGAAAGACTGCGTGGATGTGAAATCGTGCGTGCGGGGAAGTGATGTGCATCAGTCGTGACCAACGGGAGTGCTACGAACAAAGTTGCCAAGCTATATCTCCTTAAACAATCATCAAATGAATCTTTACCGACATTGTCAATGTCAAAGATTTTCCAAGTTGTAAGGACGAGTACCTAAGTACATGCCAAACATACGTTGAAAGCGTAACACCATGACGAACAGTAGTTAAGCTGAGAGCAGATCAACGACCTTGTAAGGTAATTGTCCTCAGTGTGGGTGTAGCTTAAAGAATGGGAGGAAATGAGGTCGGCTATTGAATGGCGGCTACGTCTTGTGCTCTCAATTGGAGCTTGTGTATACTAAGGAATTCTATATCCACATACTTCCTACCCACACACCTTTCTACTTAATCTGAATAAGTTTGAATTGTAATCAAATATACGACTGTCTATTGACTCAGTATTGTGTGGGGAATGTAAGCGAGTATTTGTATTATTTGTATGTGATCGTTTTCACCGTCATCATCATTTCAGCCGATGCACGATGCCTAACCCCTAATTCTGAGAGGAGACTCGAGCTCAGCAGTGAGACGAATATGGGTTGATAATGAGGTAGGTAAATGGCTCCTCGAAGCCTATGCGTGAAGCGATGGCGTTTTAAAAATGGGTACCTATATTTAAAAATTTAGAGGTGGTCTTTTGAATTATTGCAGCACGAAGCGCCACTTTGGAAAAATGGACCATGCTTTTTTGACAATATCTTCTTTTTGAGTCATTTTACAATAGAACACATGTATAATGTATATACAAAATAAACTAGAGAAAATTTTCTATAATCTAACGATTTTTGCCGTAGAACGAATAGTTTCAGCGTAAGATCACCGCAATTTTTCTCCCTCACTAGCCAATTTACACACTATTTAAAATACTATTAGCGCCCCATTAAAATTGTTGGATCACTAATAATAACTGTGACATTCATGGCATGATTGTAGTTCCCATTGAAAACTAACGAGAAAATATGTTAGTGTTAAAAAACCGCAGACGTTTCACGTTTTAAAAACCACAGATAACTCTATCTACTCTACTGTTAGAGAGTACAACCATTAATTAAACATTATCTATAATACCCAAATGATCGACTCAGAATGTTACTAGGTAATTAGGTACGTTTATTTTCTACTCTATTTTTCGCTATAATAATATGTTTTTACACGATTAATCATTGCATTTAATTGACTGTAAAATTTCTCCATAATTGGTTCATAGGAAAAATCATATCGCAACAAAATATGTATTGCGAAATATTTCAGTATTACCATTCCAATAAGAAGTCACTACATCGTTTTTCGTCGTATTTTCATTTTTGTAATTCTCAGGCACAATAGTTATTTCAACGAAATGATCCAAACTGTTACAGTTACATAAAGTGGCAGTGATGTTTTGTTTATACGATCATTTAACATGATTATTTCAACGAAATTACTTATATAATGATTTTTCGTTAAAATAATATTGGCTACTACCACTACTCTAGTAATGTTACTTTACGTAAAATTACCATAATTATGTTATTTCTTTGAAAATACAATATTAGATTATTGCAAAAACGAAAATACAATGAAAAACCACGCAGTGACTCATTATTTCGATGCTACACCGAGATACATAATAACCCTGCAGATGTAAAAAATCAAAAATCAAAATCAAAAATCATTTATTTCAAGTAGGCTCAGTTTACAAGCACTTTTGATACGTCAGTTGACTATTTGTAAAGATTCTACCACTGGTTCGGAAGGCAGGTTCCGCTGAGAAGATACCGGCAAGAAACTCAACAGTTGCTCTTTTGAAAAAGTCATACAGTATTATAATTTACAATTGATAACAATTACAATTTCTTATAGATTTTTTTCCTGTGTGAAGGTGGAAGCTGATCCAATGGCCTCCAAGCGCTTTTATCATTAAGGAACTCATCAATGTTGTAGTAACCTCGACTAAGTAAATGTTTTTTAACACATTGCTTAAAGCTATGCATTGGCAGGTCCATCACAGTCTTGAGGATCTTGTTATAGAAGAGTACACCCAAACCTATAAAACATTTTTTTACTCTTTGGAGACGATATACAGTATATGACATATGACGATATGCTTGTATGGTAAGTATTCTGTGCCATGTCTACTTGTGGTAAAACTTTGTCGCTCGTATCGTCACGGTCGTAGCACCGATTCGATGGACGATTACATGGTATTTGATTCCACAGCGATCGACGACGCTCAGAAAGCGTGCCTCTGATTGCACTTTTATGTCTGCGATTTCTAACTACATAAACACTTTTATTGCTAGTGTAAATAGCACTGAATTGCTCGTACGGTAAACCGGATAACAGGTGTGAATGGACAGACAATATCAAAACGAGTTCTAGATTTTTTTTAAATGAATCAGAATGTTGGGCGATAAAAGATATGGATAGTAGGAGAATGCATGCGAACGAAATGCGTATGTTGAGGTGAATGTGTGGTGTGACAAGAATGGATAAAATAAGGAATGAGTTTAGAAGAGGAAGCCTGAAAGTGGCGCCAGTGACAGAAAAATTGAGGAGTAAAAGGTTAGCTTGATATGGACATCCGGAGGGATGAAAGTCATATTACTAGAAGAATGTTGATTACAAGTGGAAGGATACAAAAGGAGAGGAAGACTAAAGGAATGATGGTTGGAGTAGGTGAAAGAGGACATGTATGTAAAGAGAGTGGATGATGAGTTGACGGGTAATAGAGGTGAATGGAGGAGATTGACATATTTTGCCGATTCCACCTAAGTGGGATAAGGTACAGGAGGTGATGATATAATCTATAAGTTTTTAGGGACTTTTTAAATTAACAATGACAATGAGAAAAACAAAGCTGCTTAAATTACAGAGTTCTACATTTTAGTTAGATAATGTTACTCTTCTTCTCAGTAGTTCATCCTTGGCAGAGTGGTCGTGGTTGCAGCGATGAGCGACGCTTTCTGTGCAATGCTCCTCCACTTTTGGCTATTGGCTGCGTCATGGGAAATCTCCACCATGGATGATTATGTTGCAGCCTTGACTAAATCTGTTCTGCGGGTTTGAGATCCGCTTCTGGATCTTTTGCCTTCGACACTTCGAGTTAGATACGGTAAGCCTTTAATCGTGGTGTTTAAACTCCCACAGTAGCGCTTTTCAGTAATAATGTTTTTATAGCTCGACACTTTGTGTACTGATTTTTTCTCTATCCCTTTCTTTCATGATACTATAGAAAGAGAGAGTTAGAAACTCACACTGTCGTGTAATGTAAGCATTGTTACAGAATAGCGCTACAAATCTATTTCCATTTTCCACCGTGGTCTTTCATTGGATCAAACGATGGTGAGAGAGTATATGAAAAATATATTTACTCATAAAGTTAGTTAAAGTAACTAAGTTAAGTCAGCTAAAGAAACAGCTTTGTTTTAAATACAAAACAAATCTTTTTAGTAATCCTTGGGAAGCTAAAAAGGCTACCGGCAATGCGTTATTGCCGACAATTGCCACTGAGAAATATATTCAATGAAAATTTATTACAATGATAGGGAATCCGAGTCAAACCTATAATATATTATAAAGTACTTAATATAAACCTTAATACAAAAGAGCATGCTGAAATGAAAAAGAGATGCTTTAAAGTAATGTATTGTTAGAACATTTAATTATATAGCAATGACTGTATACTCGTAAATATTAGGAAGACAGTGTATTCTTTAAGCAGATTCGTAATTAGCAAATCTACGCTAAATTGCTGCAAAGCATTCGGTGTGTAAAAGGTAGCGATTAGTCACAGCTTCATACAAAAACACTTTTGTAAAACGACGATACTAAAAATCCCAAACACAAACGATCCTTTTTTAAAATTCTCGTTCCCTAAAATAAATTCTGAAGTGGAATGGGAATGATGTCCTGCAGGAAACATTAAAGAAACATTCCAGTTTTATCATCAGTTATTTGTGGCACCACCGCACGACATTCCGGATTTCTATTTTCTTTAAAAGCATTTGTTATAACCATTTAAGTATTGTTGATTAAGAAAGCTTACAAGAATCACGAACAAGATGATCTTATCAAGAGTTAAAATAACTTTTAGATTTTACAGTTCTCTCTAAAAATACTCTTCAAGGACAGGACGTTGTTTATTAACGGAAAGCAAAGATAGTAAAATGTTATCTATACTAATATTATAAAGCTGAAGAGATTGTTTGTTTGTTTGATTGAACGCGCTAATCTCAGGAACTACTGGTCCGATTTGAACAATTCTTTCATTGTTAGATAGCCCATTTATCGAAGAAGGCTATAGGCTATATATTATCCCCGTATTCCTACGGAAACGAGAAACACGCGGGTAAAACCACGCGGCGTCAGCTAGTTATCAATAAACAGTAGAAGCTCTTGTTGAAATAGAGAGCAATGAACACGTGGGCGTATAAAATGTTTAGAAATAATATCATGAAAATAGGTTAAGGTAACGGTAAGTAGGTAACATGAAAAATTGTTTATTTTGTTGTACAAATGTAAGTATCCAATATCAAAGAGAGATGTGAAAGCCCAGTGGATATGACCTCTGCCTGCAATTCGGAGGGTGTGTGTTCGAATCCGGCCCGGGGCATGCACCTCCAACTTTTCAATTATGATCATTTTAAGAAATTAAATATCACTTGTCTCAAACGGTGAAGGAAAAGCATTGTGTGGAAACCTGAGAATTTTCTTAATTCTCTATGTCTGCTAATCCGCATTTTGCCAGCGTGGCAGACAAAGGTCTAACCCCTCTGATTCTGAGAGGAGACTCGTGCTCAACAGTGAACTGAATATGGGTTGTCAATGATGAAGTATCCAATGTATGTAATCAATCTATTTTGAACTATAGCTTTTCAGCATAAAGCAGCATGTATGTATACCTTTACACTTAAATGCTTTTAGTATTGCATTGATTGAGTGAATAGTCTAGAAACAGACACGCAAAATTTGCATGGTACGATAGAAATAGATAAATAAGAGAGTTCCTTACTATTTTCGTTAAGCTTATAGCAACATTAAAAAAGAAATGTTTGGCTAATAAGAACAACGTAATTTTAAATGGAATATTTATCTCAAGAGAACGCCAAACACGAAACTGCTTGTCAATGGAATGTTACAATAGTCTTTTTTCAAATTTTCCAACTTACTAGTACATACAGTAGTTAACCGACATCCAAAATGTAGCAGTCTCAATTCGGATCGTGAGATTTAAAAATAAAAAATCAAAACAACACTATAAAACAGCACGAAATTGTAGCAATTTACAACAATAGACACGAGAAGTTATTCTAACTCCTACAGTAGATTTTATCATTCCTAAAACACAATAAGTCATGTTAGTAAACGGAATTCGTGATCAAGTCAGTAAATAACCACTCCCATACATTCCAACAGCTCGGTGTACATTTTAAATTGAATGGATGTTTCGCGCGTAATGTATGAAACTGTTTATTGCTTTATTTGGCTAAACATCTCCTGTTGTATGTAGGGAATGTGAGCCAATTACTTTTTATTGGCATACAAATTGTATTATGGCCAGTGTCCATTATTCATATATTCACTAAGGTGTAAATTGGTTTCACTTTTTTTACTTTTTCTTTTAAAGCATATTTTTCATAGAATTTACAATGGAATAATTATGTTTTTTACAGTATTTTAATAATAAATTGAATACATTTATGTTTTATAATGATCAAGAAACACATACTATAGACGCAGTTAAAACATGGACAAAAAGTGCACGCCTCATATCACTAATTTTCTTTGTTTATGAACATTTTTAGCTAATTTATAAAATAGAAAAGACAACAGATAATGTAGAGTCCTTTAAAGTAATTCGATTAATTAATGTTGAATTGAGAATGATTTTATAATAATAATATTTAAACAATAGCTTAATTCGCTATTGTTTAAATATTATTATTTAAAAGGTTAACCACATTTTTATCAATTATTATTGCAATTTTATTGCATTTCAAATTATAAATAATTTGTTAGTAAGTAGATCTACTTACTAACAAATTATTTTTTTTAATGCATGCATGCAAAGCATAAAATGTAGGTAACATTTTAATACAAATTTTGGTGAATAGAAATTCATAACGATCGAATGAGTCATCAAATTCTAAAGTATTTTAATCAAATGATAGAACGCTATAATAAATTGATACTGACTTCGCGTTACTTATGAGGCGTGCAAAACTAGAAAAGTTTAACCACACTATAAAGTATTTTACTTCGCACACAATTTCAAAAGTTGATATTTACCCAATGATGCAAACACCAAATGTCTGTGGTCGTACAAGTTTCTCAAAATACTTTACAACGAGACACGTAATCAACGGTTACGAAATCAATAAATAAAGTTATCTTTTATAAGTTATCGTTTGATTTGCATACTTGAATCAAGTTCATGATTGGAAATTAACATTCGAAGCTTTTCCGTTTGTGGATTAGTGATATTCAAATGTTTATTAAATTCATATTCAATTAGACCATGCTTTAATTGATTGACATTTAGATGAAATTATTTTTAATGTAACCACATTTATTGGTACAATTCGTTTAGCAAAAGACAAGATCACGCCTTTTGCATCCAAGGCTGTTGGTTCGATTTCCAGCACTGGAAAAAGAGATCTGAGATGATAACTGGCAATTTTCATACCTCCGTCTTAGAGCCCTTATAGTGAACGTAATCCCATTTGGATTAAATGACAGTTATTTTCAGACTTTTATCTGAAAATATAAGCAAAGTATGTATAGCGTGATTAAATGCATTAGGTTTAATTAGGTACGTCAAGTAAAGAGGAAGTTAACCATTAAGCTTTTCTGTTAATAAAAGAATACAATAAGTCTTTAACACCGCTACCTATAGTTATAAAAATAACTTCAAATTATAAGTGCAAAAGTAAGTGCGAGTTTGTTACTCTTTTACGCCTAAACCACTAATTATTAAAACACGATTTTAATAATTCCTTCACCAATGTAAAGC
This sequence comes from Bicyclus anynana, assembly GCF_947172395.1. Classification (NCBI taxonomy): domain Eukaryota; kingdom Metazoa; phylum Arthropoda; class Insecta; order Lepidoptera; family Nymphalidae; genus Bicyclus; species Bicyclus anynana. The sequence goes on from NC_069098.1 coordinate 8,261,403, forward strand.
TATGTTATCAACGAGTAACATATGCTATATTTTATCCCCGTATTCCCACGGGAACTTAAACTACGTGCGTAAAACCGCGAGGCGACTTCGCGGCCGCGGCAATTCTTGAAAGAGATCTAAAATGGCGATTCAAACTGTAGCAGGTAGACACGCGTGTACAACATTCCGAAGGCTTGATAGGTGTTTTGTAAACAGCCTTGGTTACGTGTTCGTGTGACGCTTAGTAATGGTTAGAAAGTTTTATTTTTGTCACCGTGAAAGCGTCCGCTAACATGCCGCCGTGACGGTGTCGTGACGACGGAAAACTGCTACCAGTGCATAAAGTGTTTGACTAGGGTAGGCACTATACATTCCAATTTGTACAAAATGAAAAATACGAATACAGGTTTTTAAGAAAGCATTAGTGCATTTATTGCATATAAATCATCATCTTCACCCAGGGCCGGCCCGTCCATACGGCGAACGGAGCAGTCGCTCCAGGCGCCAAATCCTAGTGAGCGCCTAAATGATAATCCTATTCAACCGTAGACGGTACTGTGCCTGATATTCAACTGGTCACCCCAGAGTATGGTCGAGATCTTTGCGTTCCATTTTTACTTTACACTCATAATTTGGTATAGGTATCTACATATTATTAGGAACAAACAGGAGAGACGCCATAATTGGATCTCGCTCCATTTTAAAATTTACTTCGGGCCGGTGCTGTCTTCACCACCCCTATCGCACCCCACCCCATATACCTACGCCTATGGTTAGGCATTTTATATTTAAGCTGGTTAATCGTTACTAAAAAACCCTATAGCTACAGAGAATTCGTAAAATCTGTTTAAAAGATCATAGATGTGTGTTACAAAAGTTATTTTGTAAATGTTTGTGTCGTAAATGTGTTCTTGTGCCATCAACTTCTTTTACACTAACCGTCAGAGATCGCCCGCTATGTAGTATGTAGGTTAGATAAACGTATCTGGACGTTGATTAAATGTGTGGCGAAATATATTTAGTTCTCGTATAAAAACGTTTAGTCAAAGCTTCAGCGATTTGTGAAATGGACTGAGGGTATGCGATAGTCAGACATACCTACCCTACGATATCTTCTACAAGATATATTACGTGTCTGTCAAAATGAAAGCAAACAAAATTTTGTGTTTCGTTATCGTTATCAACCCATATTCGGCTCACTGCTGAGTCGAGTCTCTCCTCAGAATGAGAGGGGTTAGGCCGATAGTCCACCACGCTGGCCCAATGTGGATTGGCAGACTTCACAAACGCAGAGAATTAAGAAAATTCTCTGGTGTGCCGGATTTCTCACGATGTTTTCCTTCACCGTTTGAGACGTGATATTTAATGCACACCACTGAAAAGTTGGAGGTGCATGCCCCGGACGGGATTCGAGCCCACACCCTCCAGAATCGTAGTCTACTAAAAAAAAAAAATTAAAATGTGGTATGTCTGGCTATCGCAGGTTCGTTTGGAAACGTTAAAAAATTTTAGAAGGTTGATTTTTTGTTGTCATTTCCAATGCTTTTCAGAGTCTTATGTAAAACTAAAAAACTACCTGTGTGTATTTCTTAAGCAAATTAAGACTTTACCTCGGCGATGCTTATTCCATTTTCGCTTAAAAGATCAGCTAAGCGATTCAGCGCGGAAATGCAACTTGCATTCCTGATTTCAATTTGCATTTAACATGGACTTCATTACAATAAATTGTTGCTTATTTGCAAATTACCTTAGTTGTAATGTCATTTGCCGTTTGATTAAGATAAAGCGACTCCATATTGGTTTAAGTTTTTTTCTCTCTCATTTAGTTATTTGTCCTTCTTTTTAATTTTTTTAAAAATATATTACAAAATACTATTAAAAATTTATAAAAAAAATCAACCCTCCCGCTGGGGTGCATTTGAGTGCCCGGTGGTCAGGGCTCCAGAGTGAGGAACCTCCTCACAATACGCGCCGTCTCTAGATTCACTGCCTTCTGTATCCGACTCTTGATCCAACAGTTAAGTGAAAGCTTAAGATATTGGTCGAAGCTGGATATGTTTATTATCTTAGTTCCAGATTTAATTATATATGACAAGGATTGTAAATACTCCTTTATTTATACCTTCGACCATTATTTTGGTAGATGTTGATACCTTCTGGTTGGTACTTGTGAAGAGCATGGTAAGCATAAATAGGTAAAGCGTATCTACATCAGAAATAATGTTAAAAAAAACACAACATTCATTGATACTATAATTTTAAAATGATTATACTGAGTTTTAAATCATCAATACAAATATATTTTATCTTTACATAAAAAAGGTTTTTCTACATCTATCCACTGTCAATTTTCTACATATCCCACCTCTATCTAGAAATGTAGACTATTAGGAGGGTAATAAAAGCAGAGGAAGTCAATACCGCTCGTACATTACAACCGCTTTGAATCAGAGAAAACTCGAATCGACAAAACAGATTGAATTCTCCGGACAAGAGTATACACATTGGTGCGAATATCGTAGCATATTTTGAAAGAAAGAAAGAAAATTATTTTATTTGGACATTTTTTATTTGGATTTTCAAGGAAGTGGATCGTAAAAAAAATCGATCATTATCAAAAAGATTTGCAAAACGTGTCTTCATCGATATCATGCGTCTATTCATCCTCTACTTTTATTCTTTCACTCAAACATCGTCTTTGGTCTTTCTCTTTTAGATTGCGAACAGAAGCAACAAATAGATGAGTTGATGAACAGGAAAAATTTATCTATTTTGCTTATCTCTAAGATTAACAATACAAAGTTTTGCTGCTTGTAAACATCTCTTGAGGATGCTGCGGTTTCGGTGTGAAACGCACATTAAGGATGTTTTATTGTGTAGCTTGCTTGTTCGCGTATCTAATAAGACTGTTCTTATTGGTCTTCCGCAAACTAAGGTCTGCATATATTCAATATAGAATAGATAAATTGTTAAGGTAATCGAATGTAGGTCCCAGCTGTTATTATCCGAACGTGAGTGCGTGGGTCGGCGGCAACATAAAGGTAATAACGGTTCTGTATTATTAACCAAACCCACCGTTACCTTTTACGAGGCCTATTGACCAAATAGAAAACAATGCGTACAACCGAATAACATTCATTATAATACCGTTAAAATTAATCGTTTACCCACTATCTTAGAAATCGCTGAAGTTATCAATCAACAAGGCACATTCTTTTATTGTTATTAATTTAATCATCATCATCATATCAGCCAATGGACGTCCACTGCAGGACATGGGCCTTTTGTAGGGACTTCAAAACTTCACGATACTGAGCCACCTGCATCCAGCGAATCCCTGCGACTTGCTTGATGTCATCGCTATTAATTTGATTTTAATTAATTAAATATGCGGGTAATTTGTTATAAAATTTAATCAATCTACATTATGTTTTATTTAGTTTCACATTGGTACGATGGAAAGTCTTTCCAGAATCCGTATACTATGATTTAAACATTTTGAAAATTTTTGAATAAAACCACTAGGTACTTAAACAACTAGTATTTTGACATATCGTTAAGATAAATTTAATGTAAATAATATTTGTAACAATATTTACATTAAATTAAATACATATATAAGTTTGGGTGTACGATGTAACTCAATCACACAAAGTATGTGGATGGAAATTGACATTGACATTGTATTAAACTCTAGATTAACACATAGGCTATTTTTGTCCTGTGCCTATGGGCATATTAGGATACTAAGTACAAACGTAACGTAAGGAACAAAATATATATTTTTTCCATTCATTACGCTTTCGTTTGGTTAAATCAAATCGCTCAAATGATGAAACAAAACAACAAATCTTCAAAGCACCATAAACATCGTTCTACTTGCGAAATCGCGTAAATCTAAACTGTTGGAAGTTCACAATTTGTACAACGAGTAATCAGGCAGCATTTATGTTGAAATAAAGCAGCCAAATATAAATGACAGTCATTATCGTGTATCAGATTCCGATTTGCAAATATTTCGTGAGTCTAAATCATTGATTCCCAAAGTTGTCTACCCACAGGGGTCCACGGAAGATTTGACGGAGGTCTATATTTGCAAAAAATGGAGATTCACAATTCGTAAGCAGGGCTTCACGAAAACTTATCTTCGTTTCATACAAAGTGGGGAGTTTTCTAAATGAAATAAGTGACGCTAGATTGATTCATTGCGCTGAGAGTACATAGATGTCAAAAATGGATTTTTTTGACATCATCATCTATGGATTCATGGCTGTAACGCAAATTTTAACATTACATTTCCAAATGATCACATTTTTGTCGAGCTTTGGAAAACCGTAGTTTTAACGGCAGGTCCACCCGACCCAGGTAATTTTTGAACGTGGTCTATGGGAAAAAAAGTTTGGGAACCTCTGGGCTGAACTCTAAACATTGAGGAGTTATTGCTGTACGAAACAATAGTAGCATAATAACAGCCCGTGGGACGTTCTACGCGCAATTATAATTATATGGAGTCAAGGTTACGACGATGTGAGCATATAATGATTTATGATTAGCTTGCTACATACATACAACTGTTACGAGTACATACGGACAAATGGCGGTGCATATGATTATATTTAGGTACTAGATGACGTCCCGCGATTTTACTTGTTCCTGTTACCGAGAGAAAACGGGATTAAAATATAGCCTATATGATATAACACTCGGAGTTTCTAGGGGTAAAATAATTTTTAAAATAAGTTCAGTAGATCTAGAGATTACCCCCTACAACTCCACAATCTTAACCTCTTTAAAATATTAGACTAAATACTAAGATTACTATTTATTTCTAGTCTAGTATTAAACTATGAGTAGCTTAGTTTTTCTTACACCCGCGATGTTTACGAAGCAATGCATGAAAAGCGCATGAAAATCTTTACTTAAGATAAACGCAGACAGTCAGGGATCTCGTACTTAGACAGAAAATAATTCCAAATATTGTGTTTTTGAGTTTGTGCCAATTGATTTTTTTTTGTAAAAGTAAACGTTCGTTAACAATCTGCAGTTTTATGTGACTATCATTAGGTACTAATTTATGTAAGTAGTCGACGATTTGCGTTTGACTCTTTTTAGGTATAATTTATCTTACCGTAACTATAAATTAAGCATTTAACTGTGAGAGTATTTTTATACGTCTTTTTATTTACAAATCTTGTAATCGGACATGGGTCAGAGCTCCAGAGGTTTCGTGAGAGAATTTCAACTATGCAAATACTGTGGATCAAAATACGCGTCATTTATAATTAAGGATCAAACGAACTTACCTGGAAGTGAAGTTCGATCATAATTATATGATCAGCTTCACTCGATCCGATTTTATATTAACATATTGTAGTATACTCCTATGCTAGAGCCTATGACACAATTTTAAAAAATTGTGTCATAGGCTCTAGCATATATATAAAGTTAATAGGAATTTTTCAAAATATCACCATGGCATCACAAACACCACCCCCGCGCGGCTATAGGTCGCCATCTTCATTCTGTGTTTCTGTGTTCAAGCCTAGACACGCTAATTCAAATAAAAATAACTTTAATTATGGAAATCTTAAAATTTATGAAATTAAAATAAAATTATTTTGTTAGTTATGCCAAAAAGCAAACGTAAACGTAAAAGTAATGAAAAATATGAAGATATTAGGAAAAAATTACGAAAAATCGAGGCAAGACTCGATAAGTCATCGCGGCGTCGAACCGTGTCTTCAGGGACGATGATGTTGGAAGAAAAACATCATTCATAATGGGGATCAAAAGCATACCAATCTACAACATTATCTATTAAGACAACTAAGTGTTATCGCACACGGTGCTATATAGTGCTAGTCCTCCTAATGAGAAGTAGGACTGGTCCTGTAAGGGCCATTAAAACGGGCTGAATATTATGATCGTAAGCGATTTACATCTATACTAATAAAGAGGTAAAGTTTGTGAGATTGTAGGGGAAAATCTCCCGATCTACAAAACAGACTTTGACAATTATCTTACCAATAAAAAGCCAGGTTTTTTTGTGAGTGTCATAACCTATATTTTATTCCCGAATTCTCACATAAACGGGAACTACACGGGTAAAAACGCGAGGCGTCTTCTTGTCTCTAAATTGAGAAGTTTACCAATAAGTAATACGAGTTTATATCCTAATGTTTAAATATTTACATACGGTAGCATCACATTGCTCAACCGGTAACCTTAGATAGTCAATTAAACATGTTTAATCTAAATTGCTTATTAAGGTCGGATATCGATTACCCGATGTCGAAACATCAGACGTTGATCCAAAGATTCGAGACATGGTTCGAGATTAATTGACACAATTGGATAACTGCTTGATCGGATTATACTGTTGGATTGTTAAATTGAGATGACCGATGTAGATAGCGAGTTAACAAGCTTTAATTGAGCTTCTGTGTATAAATAGTGGACGACTATAATATTTATTTATTTGTTTTAAAAATACCCGAGAAGATATTACAGTTGCCTAATTAATCTTCCCATAAACAATATTATAAAAGAAATATATTTATAGCCAAATAGATTATAATTACTACTTTATTTATTTATTTTTCCTTTTTTTAATTTTTAACAATGTTATTCACACAAAATACAATACAAAACACTATTAAAAAATTTATTTATTTATTTTAAATTATTTAAATAAATAATATTTATTGTTTGCACTGCATCATATGAGAGGTGCAATATTTAGTATCTGTAGTTCAATTAGTACTCAATTAATTATTTTTATATTGTAACATATATTTGCTACTAGTTATTTTAATTTAATAGATTTGAATTTATTAATATTTTATGTTAGCTGTGACGTCACACGGATCTCAGCTATAAAATATATAGCTATGCTATATATGTAACAAATATGTCATCCGGTGTTTATGCATAAGGATGTCACACAGTATGTAAATTACATGTTGTCAATTGAGTTGATGTTTATTTTAATAGGTTGACAATAAAGACCATAATAGTGAATAGGTCAGCAGCTGAACTGCGATTTATAAAAAGTGGATGGTTTTAGATACAGTGTTTTGTCATGGTATGGCAAAGCTGTGAAAGAATGCTTTTTAATATTTTGAATATTAACCTTTCCCTTCAACTAAGCTAAAAACTTATAAGCTACTCAATAGCCTAGTTGGGAATCCAAATCAGGACCCTTCGAGTTATAAGATTAGTTTTTATTAAATAAACATAAAGAAATACTGTAGGTGGAAGGTTACTTAAATGTTTAACTTTCTCGTACTTGTCACGCGAAGTTAAGATATCTTTCATTTTGCGGGTAGGAAATTACGATGCACCGAGTAAGTGCAGATTGCTCTTCCTGTATTGTGTCATTCACCTCCCGTTTCTATACTATTATATTTGTTTTATCTTCTTTTTTTATTTATTTAGAATCTAACAAGAAATTAAAAAAGAAAGGATAAACAAAGAATGGATAATGCACAAGTGTGCCATCTTAATAAATTACTAGACATCCTTTAGGATAAAGAAATTAGAAATACGAAAACGCGGGATAATGCAGGAATATATAAATACTTACTAATTTATTTATGTTAGTGTCTGATATTCGACAATTCTATTTAATTGTAAATTCAGTTCATCTGAAATTCGTCTTAGTAATGATAAATTCTTGAACGTATGAAATTATTTTTACGAATAGCCTTTTTTACACATTTTTACGGTATATGAAACATACAAAACAGGTTCTATACAAGTTATTGCCTTGCACTGTTTCCAAGAAACATTAACATTTCAAGTATATTAAAAGTTTTACCTAACAAGTCGTATGTTAGCTAGATGTAGTCAAAGAATCGGTTAATTCCGATATTCTTCAAAATCAACAAAAATAATATGGAATGATTATTACAAAAAGATAATAATCTGTAATGATTTATTTTTTTATTTATTAATAATAATATTATTTTTATAATACGGAAAAACTCAATTTTTTTAATTATACCCAACTTCGTATGCTTTTGAAATTCCGCTATACGATTTTTCCGGGATAAAAAATATGTTCTGCTCCGAAATATATAAATAAATGGACGTACAATATATTTATCACTGTTTCAAAAGTCATATAAACCCATAACATTAATTATGGATTCCGAATTACGATAAACATATAACAATTATTAAGTTTTTAATAGAAATGTCTAATACAATCTTGCATGAATGCATACTGAATAAATATTGCAACCATGTTACTTTCGGAATTTACTAGCTCTTATACTATAACTACTTAGTTGTGACAAATGGCATGACAGTATATCAAATACATGTCAACTTAGCAACAGGTAATCGAGTTATAGTACTCAACGCACAGTTAAATCACAGTTTATGGGATATTTTTTGAAACTTGATGTACTTTTCGTGTTATAAGGTTCACAATCGTTTGTACACGATCGTATGAGGAGGTGCAAGGTAATTGAAGTGTAGTCAGTCAGTAAGTGGGTCAGCCTCAATCGGCGGACGTACAATGTTTACTAACAAATTGTTTTTCTTGTTCCATTGTGTCGTTGGAAACGTTTTTTTTTCGTGTTGTGTAAGTTTTAAATTTTTTTTTATTGACAAGATTCACGTAATGGAACAGATTTCTAGGTGGAAGTAGGTGCGATAAGATTTACCTAAAGGGTAGGGCAATTTTGTAAAATTGTTCTCGTTAATTGTTTTCTACGCTCCGTTTTAGGGAAACTTAACGTCACAATATTTTACTGTTCTCAAAATGCATATAATTTAAAATGCATATGAATATTGCATTTTAAGAACTTTTGAAGCTTTAGGACGGTATCTTTTTGAGAGACACAAATATGATTTTCTTGTTAGATATTTATTTAAAGTAAAGAAAATATAGTCTTAAAATATTGTAGGATAGCTAGTTTTTTACAGAACCTACATACACTTTTTTTTTATCGTTACACTAATTATTAACACAACAGTGCCACCATAATGTAATTCCATCATAACCTAATCTAATCACAGATCCCTTATAATCGACGACAGTGTCCAGGATCAAAACCTTAAAATACTATTTTTAGGTTAGCGAAAACTAGTGGTTAACTTTGTAAATAAAAAATTTCCCTCAAAAAACATAGCTTTCGCGCTACCTATAAAAAATGTAAATAAGAAACACGTACATACTCATATATAGCCTTAATACTTGACGCATCGTTACATAGGTACAATGTTAACTTGTTTGTTTGTCTATGATTTACTATTCATAAGGAGGCCGGTCGCATACCACAGATTCAAGAAGGTCACTATTTATCAATTCATGAGACGGAAATTGCCGGCTATTTGTCTGCGATACTAAACTCAATTATATGACACAGTGCAAATAAAAATACACTGTATTACATTAGCATAGAGATCAATTTTGAATGTCTGACTAAAGCAAATGAGTTAGCAGTTATTTCAGAGCTAAAGTTTTCTGAAAAGTAAAGTCGTTAGAGTACTTTCAATGTTGTAATATTGTTAAATTTATAACAATTGACGAAATATTTTTAAAATTCCTAATAAAGTTCATGAGGTGTAATCATTTATTACTAAACTAGCGGACGCCCGCGACTTCGTCCGCGTCAAAGTTGTTGTAAACTTTCAACTAACTATTCCCCCCCCCCCAGGAACCCCTATCCTACCCTACCCTAACTTACCTCTACCCTACCTCTACCCTACCCTATCCCAACCATACCCCTACCCTATCCCTGCCCTACCCCTACCTTACCCTACCATACCCCTACCCTACTCATTAAGGCTGCACTTCTTTATTTATTCCTCCCACCGCGAGTCGCGTCGAGCGCGGCAACCGTTACACAAAAATAATCCTTAAAGCATGAATTAGTATTCACGCACGATGGCTTAGCGTATTTCGTGTATAACTTTGGTGTTTCTTTACCGATTTTTATGATTCTTTTTTTATTGAAAAGGTAATAATATTAACTTTTTTATTTGGTATGAGTGATGAGTGTTATAAACATAAGAGTAGACAAATATAATTAGAAAGCTCCGAACTGCTAAGCTATCGGGAGTTACACGTGTTATTGTGAGTCAACCATAAAAGATAGACATATATATGCTGTTGTGTTTTTATAGATAATTTTAAGGAGAACATTTCCGTCATACATGATTTCTATGTAGCTTTAACCATTAAGGCTGTACACGCGACGGAAGCTTAAAAAATTGAGTAACTTCTCCCGTTTTCTCAACATTTCTCTTCACTGCTCTGCTCCTATTGATCGTAGCGTAATGAAAAGTATACTATAACCTGCCCAGGAGTACGTTGAATAATTGTACCAAGTTTCGTTTAAATCCGTCCAGTAGTTTTTGTTTCTATAAAGAACATACAGACAGACAGACAGACAGACAGACAGACAAAAATTTTACTGATTGCATTTTTGGCATCAGTACCGATCACTAATCACCCCCTGATAGTTATTTTGGAAATATATTTCATGTACAGAATTGACCTCTCTACAGATTTATTATAAGTATATAGAAGATTAAGTTATATGCACGCGGTTATGTATTTTAGCATTTTTTAAACTAACAGTTGTCTATGACTATGCACTTAACACTATAAATTATTTATCAGTAAAATAATTATTATTAAGCCACATAAACGAACTGCGTTTTTATTGTAATTGTATTACATTTAACATTTAAGTATTTAATAACGAAACCATATCCATATCGCATCAGTATTTAGGTATATCGCATGTATAACATATAGGATATTTTCAAATTGATGCAAACATTTGGATGCCAACACAAACTTCTAAGCCTCCAGCAATCCCCGATCTCATGAAATTAATTTTCTGCAGAGAAAGGAAACTGTGGAAGCATGTATGCCTCCATTGTTCTGGTGAAAGATGTAGCAACTTGGACTTTTTTGCTTATAACTTAATTTTATAAAGTTGTGTGAAAAATTAGCATATCTATTCACCCGATCTCCACACACTGATCGGCACATGTGATCTAATAGAATAAGTTGGTTAATTATGTTAATTTACAGCACGTTGCGTATAGTTTGCACTTCTTCGTTTCGTAACGGCTTCGTAATAGCTTCACTTGTGATTTATGGACCGTGGCTGTAATCCGCCCAATTTTGCGAGCGTTAAACTCGTTCAAATCGAATTAAAATATACCTACATATATACGAAAGACTTATTGAACACTCAAAGAACATCGGTATGATACGGTACGGTACAATTACAAAATCTACGAAGTTGCAATAGTCCATTGAAATGTTACAATTTAAGGACCGAGTATTGCATTTTTTATAGGATGCAATTTATTTTTGAGACGTGTGTGGGGGGGGGGGGGGGTCAATTGAAGCTCAACCTCAAGTTTTTGGAATCGCCACCCTTATCCCCCGGCCGCCATGTTGAAAAAAGGGGTAAAAACAGTTTTTTCGCGATATCTCGGAAACTATGCGTCTTACAAAAAAAATGTGTAGACATAATTTGTAGCAAATTGATTTGCCTATAAATATGATTATATTACTTTTTGCCCTAAATTAAAAATTAAAGAAGTTATAAGCAAAAATGTGAGAAAAAATTTATTTGCTGTTTCTTCATGCTTTTTCAGGATGTGATACAACATCAGCAGCCTATAATATAAAAATTATGGAGAAACATCCTGAATTAGTTTCCGAGATATCGCGAAAAAAGTGTTTTCACCCCTTTATCAAGATGGCGGCCGGGGGACAAGGGTTGCGATTCCAAAAACTTGAGGTTAAGCTTCTATTGACACACGTCTCAAAATAAAAAATTGCGTCCTCTAAAAAATGCATAGCTCATGAAACATTTCAATGGCCCACAGGTGCAACTAAAAATGTAACTAATGATAGAATTAGATAATGGTAGAGATTAATTATTTACTCTTGTGTCGTTATTCGATGAAAAATCTGGGGAATACGTTCGCATGGGCAAAACGCTGACCGGATTTCTTCTTATTTGGGAACAGGTTATTCAACCCTACCGTACTATATGCGGCATCTTTTGGCCTAGCAGCCCGTGCTAGAACTGATTTGTGGTTTTGGCAGTAGAGTGTTAACGAGTTAATATGCATTATTTACATTTAAAAATTGTACCGAGAGAGGAAACCAGAAAGTTAAATGATGTTCGTCCACAGATCCGCATTGTACGTATCGGACGTTTAGCATCAAACGGATCGTAGGTTTCTTTGTATAGAAACTCTTACAAAGTGCGTCCACTGAACTAACTGCATAGCCCGTATGCGATACATAGGATGCGGATCTGTGGACGCCTTTGGATGTTATTCCCGGAAGAGTATATGGTACTATTCCAACAATCGAGTTATCACGGTCAGCTGTTATCTATGATCTAACATCAAATTAACTTTTTATATGTTCCGAAGAAAAGGAAGTCACAATGAAAAAAAGACAAGAAGAGCAATGAGGAAAATCTGGCTACATAATAGATAGAAGATATTAGCATTACTTTTTTCACCAGTGCAATTACTATCGGTTGTAATCGATTACCTTTCGATTATACAACTGCGTTTAGTTTCGCAATCGATGACCGAATTAGGGAAATGTTTACTATTATCTAGTAGCATGCGCTTGCGTATTATATCTATCGAATACCATATTATTAACTGATTTTATCATGGACGCTGAGTATTCCTCCTGTAGCGTATTTTTTATTACCCGACTGTGTGAGTTTCGGATTCCTATTGCTTTCTGAGTATTGGATGAATTCAAAACTCAGTTTTGAATTATTAAGCAGAATTCCATACCTGCATACCAGAGAATTTTCTAATTCTCTTCGTGTGTGAAGTCTGCCAATCCGCATTGGCCCAGCGTGGTGGATTATTGGCGTAACCCCTCTCAATCTGAGAGGTGATACGAGCTCAGTAGCTCAGAGTGGGTGAAAATGATGAAGCAGAATTCTCAAGCAGATATAATTACATAACTCGAATTTCTTTAGTCAAGGACGGTAAAAACCTGTCAATTAATCCATTAAATTAAATGAAATTGTTTTTTTTTATATAAATCAGACGCAAAATTGTATATTATTACAGGTTGGACAAGTACATGATATACTCGTATATAAGTTATTAATTCAATTATTTTAATTCTAAGTCATTGCTTCCGCCATTGATAAAACCCTGACCGAGATATGTCTGCATAGACCTTTATAGGGACATATTGATTATGAAGATCGTAGGTAGGTGTATTATATTATTATTTTAATTAATATTAATATAGTAATAATAATTCTTACTAACCTTACTTAACTCTTGTAAGTACAAGGCCTAGATATAAAATACTAATAAAAATCATTCTTTATATAGTTAGATTTGTGACGAACTGTTTGGAACGCAAAAACTATCAAAACGTGTATTGTTTTTTCAATATTTTTATACTCGAAGCTATAAAAGTAACTGCAAATCTAAGCCAATTGACAGTCAGTATGAATTGTGGTGATCCTCGTGTTCACAAAAATATTTATTTTTTGATTCAAATTAAACGTGAGCGTAATCCTAAGTATGAGCTAGTGTTTACTATTATTCTCCTACATACAAGTATATTTATTCGTGAGTGAAATGGAAATACAACTGTCATAGATATAAAAAGAACTTGGTCAACAAGTATTCAATCTCAAGGCATTGTTATTATTCTAAGACTTAGTAACTCGTATACCGAGCTGTTGAAAATATATTTTGTAATATATACGAGTACGTATAGGTGTGCTAGAAATAAAAAATAATGGCCAAGTCTGAATCGGTCTCGCGCATGAAATGTTCCGTACCATTTCTATAGGAACAACAAAAAATTACGTTTGTTGTACATTCGCTGTAAATATTTCTTGTATTCTGTTTTTTTAGTATTTGTTAGTTAGTTAGCGGCAAAAGAAATACATCATCTATGAACATTTCAACTGACTATGACGATTTATGAATTATGAGTAACAGACTGAATTACGGACGGACGGGCGGCCAGTGGAGTTTTAGTAATATGGTCCCGTTTCACCCGTTGTGTACGGAACCCTAAAAAAACATACCAATACTTATGATCGTCGAAGTGAAACGGACGGTCAAGGTCAAGGCCAAGATGAAGTCAGCTACAGGATTGTCTCATACATTAACTAATAAAATTTATACAAAGCATAATTATATAATATATTATTATTTGATTTGCATAGGTACTTTCTACTTTAAACTCTTTACTAAGATAAGACATAAAGTTTGTTGACCTATACTAATATTATAAAGAGTAGTATGTTGTAATCTCTGAAACAACTGAATAGATTTTGAAAACTCTTTTACTACTGGAAAGCTACGTTCTTTGTGAGTGTCATAGGCTACATTTTATTCCCGTATTCCCACGGGAACAGGAACTACGCAAGTGAAACCGCGTTGCTAGTGAGTAATAGAATCATAGAATAAACAGATCCTGAGCTTTCGAACCAGGAGTGCTATCGTGTACCGTTATAGGATAGCCCTACAGGTTATAACTCGTTTTTATATCTCGACAGTGTGAATACGTCTCTATATCCCTCTTTCTTTCGATACTACAGAGAGAAATAAAGAGAGAGAGAGAGACGAATTCGCTACAGCACTCATGATAAAAACCATATAATAATATAGCCTACAATAAAGCAAAATTTATTAAGATTTGCTCTGAAAATGTTCTACAATACGCTGTTCTGTGTGTCAACCTGAGGCATGGTTAAGGTGCCTGTACACACACAACCGTACGATCGAACTTTACTACAGCAATGCAAAGTATAACATGGTGGTAGAACCTACTTTTCCGGACGCGTCGCAAAGATGCACTTTTCCTAGCCCGTGAAAAGGTCACAGACAGACAAACTTTTGCATTAATTATCATATTAGTTTGGAAATGCATAGATGGATAAAATGGATAAGTGGTATGCATGTGTCTAACGGTGAAAGAAAACATCGTGAGGAAACCTGCATACCAGAGAATTTTCTTAATTCTCTGCGTGTCTGCCAACCCGCATTGGGCCACCGTGGTGGACTATTGGCCTAACGCTTCTCATTCTAAAAGGGGACTAGAGCTCAGCAGTGAGCCGGATATGGGTTGATAACAACGATGCATGTGCCACAGTCCACAAGTAACAATATAACCTACTTGTGCTTTCTAGGACCTATGAACTTAACCTTGTTCTGTTATGACTTTCTCTTAACTCTAGTTAAATTGCTAAAATAACATGGGTACGTTAAAGTTATCTATAGAAAGTTGATATCACGAGTTGATATTTGAGTTATAATAATTACCAATCACAAGTATTTTAAACATGCTGTTCCTTTGACTTCTTCCGCGTAATAATTTACAAAGCTTTCTTTTCACAAAGCATACAGTTGCATCAGTATTAGCACTTTGCTTAGTTTACTTGTGCAATACGCATTATAATTTTGGAGGTTCGCAAATTACCGTGGACAGACTGACAAACTACTAAATACGGATAAACTAGTGTTTGTTACTATTAGAGAAATAAATAATACTCAATAATAACATTTAAATATTGATAAATAGTTTCTTTAAAATTTGTATAAAAACATTATATTGCTGCTGATCTGTGATTTATTTTGGTTTTAAATAAAATTATATTTATCTTGATGCTACAAAATTATATTATATTCTTTATTCTTGATATTTTTTTGAGTACCAATGGTCAGTTTTGTAAGAAATTCTCGTACCATATAAATATAATTTAATGTAGGTAGATACATCAGCCTTGTACTCGTAAATGCAGTATGTAATTTTTACTTTCGTAATAAGTAATAAGTAACTCAAGTAACTTACTAACTTACTTTTGGTTATTAAATATCTCGGTGTACCATTTAAATAATAAGTCACATAGTATTTCATCTTATTTTTGTTTATGCAATCATCTAACATCGTATTTTCAACGAAATGACATAAGTATCTTAATTTTACGTGAATTGGTGGTAGTAGCAAATAGAAACATTGTTTCATCGAAAAAGCGGTTGTTAAGTAATTTCGTTGAAATAATCATGTTAGATGATCGAAAAAAAATACCGTCACTTGAGTTTTATAGCAGAAAGCAAATTCATTGTAATGAAGATTTACGATGTAAAAAAAACTGATGTATTTTCAGTTTGTAAATGCATTTTTTAATATCATTATTTATGTGCATCAATAACATGCTCGATTAAACTACAAAACCTGGAAAGCTGGTTGTCACAAGAAATAAAAAAGTATACCAGTATACCAACTGCTTCACGCGTTTTAGTTCGCGATCTTTTTTTATTCAAGGATTATAAAAAGTTTGCAACATTACCTACTGACCAGGTTTTTCGTTGAGCGTTTTTGTAATCAAATCTTCTCAAAAAAAAGCATTTTTTTAAAATATTATTTCACTTTACAATTCAGCTTCAAATAACATAAATACTAATATTGAAAAAGTGGAACTTTGTTTTAAAACACTATCCTTTACGAAACTTTGACGACAGTCACGCTTGGTAGAAAGAAACGACGGTCTAAGCACAGAAATAAGAATACATAAGTGGTCTAGGTTAAAGCACGCTTGCCTCGAAGATGCCTATCTAGTTTTGTCTTGAAAGTGTACAAATCATATATATTTTTTTATTCTCTACAAGTTAGCACTTGACTACTATCACACCTGATAGTAAGTGATGATGCAATCTAAGATGGCAGCGGGCTAACTGGTTAGGAGGAGGATGAAAATTCACACCCCTATCGGTTTCTACACGACATCGTACCGGAACGCTAAATCGCTTAGCGATACGTCTTTGTCGGTAGGGTGATTATAGTGCAGGACATCCCGGCGCATCATTTTGCAAAATTTTGAATGCGCCAGTTTCAGGAAAGGAAATTAGAAATACTGACGCTAAAAGGGTATTCCACATTTTAGATTATAGATGTTCTATTAGAAATGTCAGTGTGACACGAAAAGTTAAATTAAATTCACATTAATTTTACGTTACCATTAGCTTTCTTCGCTTGTTTTAGAAGGACAAATATTATGACAGAGTTACAGACGATACGACGATCTACCGACAAAGAAGTACCGCCAAGCGATTTAGCGTTCAGTACGATGTCGTGTAGAAACCGATATAGGGGTGTGGATTTTCATCCTCCTCCTAACAAGTTTAGCCCGCTTCCATCTTAGATTGCATCACTTACCATCAGGTGAGATTGTAATGAAGGGCTAACTTGTAAAAAATATAAAAAAAAAGATACTTTAAAACCTGCTTTTACTTATTCTAAAAATAATTGAACGTGTCTTAAGTCATATTCGTATATAGGTGAATAGGTACTTATCAGTAGAATAGATTGGTTGAGTGTTAATGACAAAAAATAGAAACGTTGCAACTCTCATTTCAATAATATCACGTTCGGGTGCGGTTAGCTACCGTTCAATAGATTGCTTTAGGTTTACAGATCCAATTCTAGACTGCCAATAACTTTACCATTTACGTAACACGCACCCGTGGACTAGGCAACCTGGCTGACTGATTGGTTTTTTGCTTTAGCTTGATAATTTGCGTTAGTTTGATAATATTTTTTGATGTAGGTAATATTTGACGTAATAATCATATGGCTGGCTCACCTACCAAATAAAATATAACACAACTTTTGTTTAAACCATGAAAGTAAAGAGTACTGGTAGGTGCCAATATAATTTTAACGACACAATCTTTACTGGATGCTAGCTGCTTGGTGGATTAAATGATGGTAGGTTATGTCCACGGTGGAACTCTGTCACAAATAGCCCTTTCTCTTATTACTGATCAATACATATAAATTAAATTGATGTGTCTGACAGTAATTTCAAGTGATTATAGTTATTTAAAGTTTACAGTTAAAGTATTTGAGTCCAGTTTTTTGTTAGTCAGCGTGAACACCGTCACGCTGCTTCACGCGTTTGTGATTTTGTAAAATAATGTTTGGTGGTGTAATTATTGATCATAAATTGTTTAGTGTGGGCATGGCGAACATGTCGGGCAGGGGAGGTGAGAATGTTAATGCAATCTAAAGAGATGCCTTAAACCTACACCCAAGGTCACAAGTCCAGCGATTTACTCGACGTGTTTCCTCTACCACAAAATCATTGTCGCTGCTACGTTATACTATGTTAAGCGATTAACTTCGTACATTTTAAAGACATTTGTACAAGAGTACGTTTAAAAGCAATGAATAAATTCTACACACATGGTAGGTCTGCGTGTCGGGACCGGCGCGGCGGCCAGGATTAGCATTTGAACAGTACGTTGCAGTCACGTAGTCCCGGTACTCGACGGTGTTTCTTCAACTATTCAACTTATAACAACGTCAATAATCCCTATCAATTAAGCTATAAAATTGATTTTAGCTTGAAATAACTTCGCACTTATCAATGGACTTTATTTTTATAAAATAGACGGACTAGCGGAGACTTCAGTTTTTCAAACGTTCCGAGGGATCTATTAATTTTTCCGGGTTAAAAAGTAGCCTATATGTTGCTCAATAACCTACTCTATATTCTAATTTAAGTTCCACAAACATCGGCTCAGCCGTTCCAAAGTTTAGCCTGGGTCACAAGAAATTCTAAAATGCTTGATTGTAATTTAATATCGTGTAAATAACTGTAAGCACCATAAACAAGATAGTAATTTTGAAATCTCAGACAAGTCTCAATTTTATTTTTTTGTGTATATATCTGCATATATGTACCTATTGATTAGCTAAACTGGCAAACTTTGGTCTTATAATATATCTCACTAAACAAAGGTTAGATACATTATTCAATTTTTAATTACTTGTTTGTGTTGAAATTAAACCGCGTTAAATTATATAAAACTATGTTATGCAATGTCGACCTTATTTCTGCCTAAAATTATATTAAATATTCATTTAATAGTTTACTAATTAATATACCTATAGATACGTAATATTAATTATTGTATTAAATATTTAAAGGAATATAGGACTTACGTAAAACAAAATACGTGCTATAAACGTGCATAGATTTTCCCGACACGCGAACGATGCTTCGTGTAGTAAATAATCAATTTTCAAGCCACGTTTTCCAAGTAGATTTGCTTGCGTATTTCCGCTGTGAAGCAATAAAGGCGTCGAAAATGGTTAACGAAGCTTGTGTTTAATACCGTTATTAATAATGTTTTGTTTAGACTCCGAATGGGTAAATGTTAAAGGGAAACCAATGTGTTTTTTTTTGTAATCTGAGGTTGTATTATATATTTTTACCAATTTATAAATAGATAGATTGATAGATATACTTTATTTGCACACCACAAAGACAAATACAAAAAAAAAACAAATACAAAAGGTGGCCTTATCGCTAAGTAGCGATTTCTTCCAGGCAACCTTCGGTTTAGGCAAACTTAAAACAAAAATAACCATAGTATTAGTAATACACATACATACAAATAATTTACATCCTAATACATAAACAATATTACACAAATACCTACAATAATGAATAAAATACATATCAAAATATACTAATAAATACATTATATTGAAGAGAAATAATAGATACAGATCGTTTTTACTGCACCAGATATTGAGTCTTTACGGCATTTTTAAAAATGTCCAGTGCCTTTGATTGCCGTATGTTCAAAGGGAGAGCATTCCATAACTTAACGGCTTGCACTACGAAAGAATGTTTATAAAAATTCGTCTTATGCACGGGTAAACATAGAATTAGCAATCGACACTGTCTCAGTTCAGACTGCACTCCCTGAAATGTAAGTTTCTCCTTCAGATACACAGGATATTTTGGATTAAACAACACACAGTACAGAAGTGAAAGTACTTGCAGATCCTGGCGACAAAGATTAGGCAGCCACTTGAGCTTCTGACGGAATTTTAAAATTTATAATGCTGCCCCGTGAGTTCGTCCGCATAGATCCCGAATATCGGAATAAAAAGTAATTAGCAGTAAGTATTTGGTCTTATTCTTGGGCTTTTCCAGATATAGGTACGATATAATCTTTGCAAATTTTCATCCAGACATATAACCGTTCGGGAGTTATAAATGGCATTACTAATCTGACTTTGTTTTACATGTATAAGTAGAAGATATACTAAGATTAGTTTATGAAATTTTTTACAAATACAATCATGTCCATAGTGTTCATGTAATAACTTTAAGTATGAGGGTACCTAACCTATTAACTATCAATTGTAATGATCGATAACAAAAGTAATAGAATTTATTTTAGTATATAAAATAACAAAATTCGATGCTTTGCGTCTAAATAGCTATTCTTTGTCCAGTAATAAGATAGTTGTCTCATATTTATAAAGTTTTAATACCGGAGGATATCCTGCCATTGTTAGCGTCAACAGTTTATTTTTAGATTTTGATGCAATACGACAAGTCACCAACAAGATATTATCTACATCTATAAGTAATTACGTTCATTTATAAAATATTCGTGCCATGTCAAGTTATACTTTTGAATTAATATCTTCGAGAAATGCTACTTTAAACACTAATACAAGGAATAATGGCGGATTTATGTCTTTTTGACGTTTTCTGTTAGTATTCAAATGTCAAAAATGACATTTGACAAATTACTGACTGGGCGCCATATTGTAATATCTACCTCAAAAATTGGGTTATATTTTTATCTTGCTCTTATTATTATTAGTTTGATGTACCACTTTATTTTATTTTTATTAATATCCTTGTATTTTTGCAAGTTTAATGTTATACATATAGTAGCTACATAGACCTGGCCTGAAATGGACCACCTCCTTAAAGTCTAATCTTCAGAAATAAGATATTATGTAGCTTCCGAAAGTTCAACCACAAATACTAACAGTAGAAGTAAAAAGTTTGTACAACACGGAGTGCTAAATTATGTAGCTGTAAGAAGAAAGGCAAAGATAATGAGACAAACAATTATTTATCTTTGCCTGATGAATACTGCAAAATAGTAGTCATTAGACATAGTTCACGGCATGTGAAATGAGCGACTGCTTCATCCGCGAGTAGTGTTGCCAGGCGTCCGGATAAAGCTGGACATGGTTAGGCTTTTTGATTGCGTGCCCGGCCAAAATAAACAGTGTCCGGGTTTTTATGATTAAACAAACAAGCGTGGCCAAAACAAGCGATTGTTTATCAAGAATTTAATTTTAACTGATGACTTCATTTGACTGATTAACTCGATTTTATTTATATTTTATTAGAATTTAACCAGAGTTTTAGTAATAATCAAAAAAAAATTGATTTTTCATACAGTTATTACCATCTTGTACCGACTCGTAAGTCTATGATTATTACTGAGACACAAAATATTCAATACGGTGCCCGGGTTTACTCAAATGTCCGGCCAAACTAACCGGTCTGTCCGGCTATTAGGTTTGGCGACCTGGCAACCCTATCCGCGAGAAACTATAAAGATGATCATGTATGCGATAACGAGCTATCAAGGTCAGTTAATCTTTCCACCGTGGCTACTGGTTTATGAGCGGCTAGTTATTGTAGTGTTTATTTAGAACTCTACAAAGACAACAGGTTAAAACACTATCACTTTTTACGCATACGAAGAAATTTGATTTTAAAGTAATTTTAAAACAAAGACGTATCTGTTGTTTGAAATTGTTATCTGTTGTTTCTCGTCTAGAGGCGATTTCAATTTTTTTTCTTCAGAGACCTGATAGGATTTTTGCTATTTTAATTTGTGAAAATATGAAACGTAGGTTTTATGGTCAATAATTATTTTATTGCTTTCTGTAAACATGTTCATCCAAATAACATGTTGGTAATCTTGGGCATTTACTTAATGTGATTAGAATGGAACACTTGGTTATACAATTTTACATCATTTTGATAAACACCATAGAATATCACGTCAAACATTGCAAACTTTTAGTAACTGAAAAATTATTCATCGCAAAATGAACAAACGGCCCTGGTATATCTTCTCACTATAAGCAAGCCAGCTTTGAGTTAATGAAAATGGTATTTATCAATTTATTACCTACTCAAAATTTTTACTAATATTCGAGTTCTAATTTCAGAAAAAGTAATGCTAGTTATATTTATTTGGTTGTGATGTTTTAGTCGGCTCTTTTAAAAATTAACATAATTGCGAATTATTAATGAATTCAACCTCATTATAATGCTATTATTATAATTTTCATTAACATAAACGACAACACAATTAGCATGTTTAGAGTTAACGTTTTGGTCAGAAATCCGAATTAGAAATGACCTGCACCCATCAGCTGTTTATGAGATGAAAAGTTTATGAATAATGTTTTATATCAAAATAGTTGACACCCTGCGGTTTCACCCATGTAGAATTGTCAAAATTGGGTCAGTACATCTAGAGATTACCCCTCACAATACCACAAACTTTACCTCTTTATTATTATTAGTATAGATTTAGTATTTTAAAAATTATATTCTGAGTTAGTTGTTTAAAAATCTCCTGGCCGAATTGTCATTAACTGTTATTAATAGTCATCTTTGACTTAAGCCAGAATTTTTTGGATTTTTTTTTATTTATTTACAGGGGTAAAATATTTTATTATAATAATTTTATAAAATTTTACAATAATGTTAAAACTACGTACCTATCTATAACTACATATTATAAAAATTAAAAAGTAAATATACTTTGCTATTTCTTTGAAAATTTTGATTTAAAACACTTTTAATTTTTGCCGGATAAACAAATGGGTAAAGTTCGTTTCTAATTCTGATATTCCAATATTTGAATATCTCTAGATAATCCACATCGCCGTTATTGGCAGACAAAATTGAGCGGTAAATCATTTCTGCACGGTCATGGCGAGAGCGATCACGTAGAAAGAAAATAAAACAACGAGACATTCAATTCGACGCCGATGTAAGCAATATCCGAGCGTTCACCCTAAGGTATTACGTATTTCATTGACGTGGACATGGCTGGCGGCGTGGAGAGTTTATGAAACCAAAAAAACCATAGGTCTCTTTCATCAACTAAAACTAGGAGGTGTTTAATTTGGCTAGGATGTTTTTGGTATTATACAACTCTCCTACGAGCAAACATATCATCTCTCTGCTGAGCTCAAGTCTCCTCTCAGAATGAGAGGGGTTAGGCCAATAGTCCACCACGCTGGCCCAATGTGAATTGTGGACCGGATTCGAACCCACACGATCCGGAATCGGAGGCAGAGGTCATATCCACTGGGCTATCACGGCTCTAAGCAAACATATCAACTGTCGGTAATAGATGTTTTTTTTTGGCGTGAATACGTCTTTTTATTCTTCCATATAGTGTAATTCAATTCAGAAAGCTGTGGGTTAATATTTAGAAAATGGGGGGGATAGAGTTTGTGCCGTAATCGATAGTTAAAAGACGTAGAGTGAGAGCTGCGATCGCATACGGGGATAAGGAAGCGCCGATACTTTGAAGTCATTGAATTCACACACGTATTCACGCAAACCACACGGTCTTATTAACTGCCAAACTTCATAGCACAGTTTAGTGTCGATTAAATTATAAATAACTTTAAAAAGTAAAAAAATACCCTTTTAGCACGCACTAAAAATTACAAATAGTGGATTTAAGTCACGTGACTATATTTTTCGTATTTCTGACAGCAAATCCCTTCATTTGATATCCATATCATGGGGGTGGATTTCGAACAGCCAGTCCGCCATCTTGGGAAGGTCGCCATATTGGATTTGTAATGACGTTTCTTAGCTAGTCACGTATTGTAATCAGAACTCAGAGCGTGTGCAAAATTTCATGCTAATCGAAGACCAGGAAGTGGGTCAAATTAAGATTCCAAGATTTTCTTATATACATTTAGTTACACGCTTTAAATAACAAAAGAAGATAAGAAACTTTTCATTAAGGATTTTGTCATTATTACCGCAATTCTCTACCTCTCGATTTTACGATACTACTCGTACTAAAAATTTCTAGTCTCTATTTAAATTATTCTAAAAGTCAGATCCGCACTGTAAAATTATTTGGCGTTACCAAACTCTTTGTGAAAATAATTATATATGAGTTGCATAAGCCATTATAAAAATCGGCTAACAAAATAGGGAAACGGAGAGATGATCATTGCGCAATCTACAAGTAATGAACACAACATATAAGTTCTTACGAAATTTTATGTGCACAATATAAACATTCACTTTTGCGGTGTCGTAAAAAGAAGATACAAATTATAGATTTAGATAGTATTGTCATAACGAATTGTCATAATATTAAAAATATAATATAATCTTAAAATCGATGTATTATGATTAAGACACATGTCGTTAAATATTGCATAATACTTTATGATTTTAAGATTTATTTAATTAGTTTTTGACTAAACTGCGCAGTGTTGCGCGGTGTATTTACAAAACGCAGGTCCTGGGTTCGATCCCCGGCTGGGCCGATTGAATTTTCTTAATTGGTCCAGGTCTGGCTGGTGGGAGGCTTCGGCCGTGGCTAGTTACCACCCTACCAAAGCGATTTAGCGTTTCGGTACGATGTCGCGTAGAAACCGAAAGGTGTGTGGATTTTCATCCTCCTCCAACAAGTTAGCCCGCTTCCATCTTAGACTGCATCATCACTTACCTCCAGGTGAGATTGTAGTCAAGGGCTAACTTGTAAAGAATAACAACAAAAAAAAAGTTGTACTTATACGTTGTATAGTGTTAGTTAAGTAACAAATTAGGTATACGAGTATATTGCTCGTTTTGGCAAGATTTCGTTGTCTAATAAGTAAATGTGAAAGTTGGTTTCAATCTAACTTCTTTTCTAAAAAGGCAACATTTTATATATGCGCCTACGTTTATATTTTACGGGTTTGTAGAAAAACGATATTATTCTAAAGATTTTATAACGATAAATATAAACTATGTTATTTAATGCGGTTCACGCCTAAAGCTCAAAGTTAATTTTCTCCGAAACTACAAACAATATTTCGATGAAAACTGTCTGAAAATCCGTTCAGTAGTTTTGAGTTTATTCACATTTAGTCAGACGGCTTGATCGATTTTAATGAAATCTATATTTGATAGGCATCACAAAGTATTTTTCACCCTCTTACCCCTTAGTTTAATATAAAAATGTTAACTGCGGCAAATCTAATTGATTTCCTTAGTTTCAAAATCTGCGCTATATTAACCGTCGTATGAGAAATAATCTCAGTACCCACTTGTCTCTCAGGATGACATCATGGTGATCTAGTTGGATCATCTCAGCTAATGACCTCTAACGGTATTTATACTGACATACTTTGATGGTCTTATACATTAAAGCATTAGCTATACTATAGTATTTGGTACATACACAAAAAACCATTGCTTATGGCATTCACAACAATATAAGCTGAGTCATTGATTGGGATTAAAATATCTTAAGTAATTGTCAGCCTTTTGGAATGGCACCCTGCAGGTTCAAGCCTCCTCCTAATGGGAGGGGGATTTTGAGCTTAGAACCGTCACGCTGCTACAATGCGATGGTGGGGTAAGTGTGTAAATGTTTGATTCTCTAGCTGTCATTATCAGCTGATTATGACCTGGACCCGGAAAGTGACTGCAGCAATTCCAACTTACTAATTGCGATCCATTGAGACTGTCGTCAAGAAGAAAGAAAAGCTTATTTATATAATTACCACTCGGCGCGGTGTCACACGCGTATGCCCCGTTTTCGTAAAAATGTGGGGATAAAATATAGCCTATGACACTCATAAATAACGTGGTTTTCAAGTGGTAAACAATTTTTAAAATCGCTACAGTAGATCCAGAGATTACCCCATAAAATACCACAAACTTTATGTCTTTATAGTATTAGTAGGTATAGATATAGAAGTACAGATATCATAGCTCGACCCAGGACTCGAATCCACGACCTCATGATCCGGAGCCACATCAGGCTAACTACTGTTTCAACGAGACAGTTGCTATACAAACTATTATTTTCGTTATGTTATTATTCTTTTTAGTTTTGTTTGTGCTACTATTCTTTTAATTTATATACAATTAGTATGTATTTAGCTAATGATAATAATATATTACAGTGAAGTGATAAGTAGGTGTGGAGGTTTTGTAATATATTTTTTTTTACATTTGCTAAACAGAGCGTTGCAAATGTGAAGAGATTTAATGAAGGAAACGGATTTACAATAATTAATGATGTCAAGATCGCAGAAGGGAAGGAAACCACGCCAAATAAAAGCTTCGTTTGTTTACATAACTATGCAAATATTACATATAACTATTAGTTACTTTTACCAGTTCTAACAAGTTCATATCATCAAAATCATCAGTTTTCGCAAATCTCGGGAGACCATGATTTTTTCGGGATAAAAAGCAGCTTTTGTGTTAAAATAAAATATATCTATTCCAAATTTCAGCCAAATCGCTTTATTATTAGCGGCGCTAAAGACTAACAAGCATCCAAACATCCATACAAACTTTCGCGTTTACAATATTAGTAGGATTTGATATGAGTCAACTACCCTATTATTAGCTCAAGGTATAGTTGGTACTGGAAATAAATAATTATGCTATAGCAAGACATGTGATATCCCTTTCGTGATAGCTTACGAATTACGCGCGCTAGCTGCAGTCGTTCCGCATAACTTAATTAGAAACCGTTCTCAACGCGTCTAGAAAACTTAACTAAGTTGTTTTACAACATTCAAATTGAAGTAAATGTAATGGTATAAATTAAATATAATAATGTTTTAATTTATTTTCCTACTCCTACCTTACCTCTATCCTACACTTACCATACCCCTACCCTAACCTACCCTACACCCTTACAAAAGAAGAAGAAATACTTTATTGCACACAAAAATACAATTATAAATTAAAACAGTATAAAGATAATTTAAACTTAGCTTGCAGAGGCGGCCTTATTATTAATAATAATAATAAAATTCATTTATTCAGCTTAAGACTGGACAGAAATAGTGAAAACTAAATTAACTTAAAATTAAGATAATTATAACTAAAAAAAAACGCGACTGCACTTCTGGGCAAATAGTGCCTCCCGATTATTACTATAAGTAATCTCTACCAGACAACCCCTGACGAGAGAACTTGCGAAAGAGCGGGAAGGTGCAATACATTATATGTAATTATATATATAAATAATTAAATAATTATTAGGCGCTCCGTGTGTTTCTCCGCATCGCTGTATCTGTGGAGAGCTAGTCGATACACTCGGACACCACGGTCTTTCTTGCAGTAGGAGCACTGGCCGTATTCCGCGGCACGCTAGCCTGTACGACATCATACGTCGTGCTCTTGTCACCGCCGGCGTGCCAGCCGTTTTGGAACCTAACGGTTTGGCGCGTGACGATGGTAAAAGACCAGACGGCATGTCTTTGATGCCATGGAAGATGGGTAGGCCTTTGGTGTGGGACGCGACTTGCGTAGACACCCTTGCGCCTTCACATCTTCCTGGCACGATGGGATGTGCGGGCGCTGCTGCTGCATCAGCAGAGACCCTCAAGCGGCGCAAATATAGCAATCTCGTCGGAGATTACATATTTGAGCCGTTTGCGGTCGAAACACTAGGACCGTGGGGTCCGAGTACACGCTTTCTTTACAAAGAAATTGCAAAGCGTTTTAATCGACACCTCCCGTGACCAGAAGGCTGGCCTATATTTAGGCCAAAGAATTAGTATTGCCATACAACGTGGCAATACTGCCAGCCTTCTGGGCACTTTACCTATGATCGTCGATTCGGACGAATTCTACGACGCCTGAGCCTTTAGATATAATTTAAATTTAGTATATTTTCTTTTGAATTTTTATAATATGTAGTTATAGATATTTAGGTACGTAGTTTTAATATTATTGTACAACTTTATAAAATTGAATGAATAAAAGTATGTAAGTACGTAAATTATATATATGTAAATATAATATTAAAATTTACATATGTATTACTTATTATATTACAACTAAAAAAAAATATGTAGTACAATAAAGTAATTTAATCCCGTAATATTTAACAAAAATCAGATCTTCAAAATCTCTTTTTTTTTTTAAAGTTTTATATAATTAGGTGGTGTATCTGCCATTTGCGTTTTATCCATTAATTACGAGACACCCTGTATGTAAAAAATTTGGCACACCAAGTTTCATAAAATTTCAATAACAAAAATTACGGTTTATTACGAAGACCGTTAAGGTATTTGCTATATCGTTAGTCGATTGAAATGTCGTAATCGTGAATGTTATATGCGAAAAGGGGTCGACGAACGGAGGCACAGGCAAAGATTAACATTATGTTATACAGAGGAAAGATTTACCCACTTATTAACACGCCACTTATCTACTGAAGACCGTTACGTTACCACTACGTTATTTTACGTGACAGATTATAGACTCATTGCGGAAGAGATTATTATGCAAACGGTGATGTTTTTATTGCACGTGTGATTTTACTGCCATGTTTAAAGTTCTGACTGTCATTCTCAATTTCTCTTAAAGTTGGTTTTTTTTTTAAATATTTCTTGACCTTTGCTTTTGTAGTCACTCTTTAGCCCAGGGTTTCCCAAACATTTTTGTATCGTAGACCCCCTTGCCATGTATTTCCGTGTTGGGTAGACCCCCTACTTATTTGATATTGTATTTTCTGTGTCCTACCACTTACACAAATTTATAAACGTATATATTAACTTTTTTACTTCATAGTTATATATGATAATATGATGTAAAAAAAATATATGTAAAAAAACGTTTTAAAAAAAGCTTTTATTTAAACGCTCTAAAAAGAAGAAAATATTTTTTTCTTTCAACATTTTAACTATCAATTTATAACCTCGAATACTTTGGGCGACACTTCGGGAATCACTGCTTTAGCCCATTGTAGTATCCAGTCCTAGTACAGGCATTTGGCTCAGCTGAAGTGTAAATAAAGTTATAATAAATCTATACTAATATTATAAAGAGGTAAAGTTTGTAAGTTTGTTACATTTTTTAAATGGGGTAATCTTCGGAACTACTGGTCCGATTTTAAAAATTCTTTCAACAGTAGAATGCTACATTATCGTGGAGTGCTATAGGCTATATTTTATATTGGTATCATATATATTAGCCGAGTTATCACAGTTTTTGTCATACAGGTCAGACTGAAAATCCTCTTAAACAGACTTATTCGCATGCGCTGCCTTAACTATTGTGTATAATTGAAATTAATGTCTGGAGGCTATATGTATCTTTACAAGATCTACAAAAAAGTCCGCGACACTATATATCTTCTATATATTAGCAGATATAGTACCTTTTGTGTTTTGAAAATTATTAATTTTATATACTTAGGTTTACGTCATTATTTATACAACTAAACTTTAATCCTTATTAAAATAAATTATTTAATAATCACAAGGATATTATGAAGATAAGATTTGCCCTTTACAGTATGTTCATTACTTAAATAGTTTCGGAGATAATACAAAATTTCCAAAAGACGCAGAAATTCCGCTATATGACGCCCCGCGCTTACATTTACGTAGTTCCTGTTCCCGTGTGAATATGGGGATCAAACATAGCCTATGACACTAGCAAATAACGTAGCTTTCTATTGGTAAAACAATTTTCCAAATCGGTCCAGTAGATCCAGAGATTAAATCCTACAACCACACGAACTTTACCTCTTTATATTATTAGCATAGAAGTCTCTATTTCTCTTGGTCATACCACCACTCTCGAAGGACTGGACCGATTTTGCTAAGGGTAGGAGTAAGATAGAGAAATTACAGGGTAGGGTAGGGTACGGGTAGGGAAGCGTAGGGGTAGTATAGGGGTAGGGTAGGTTTAAGGCCGGGTTTAGGGTAGTGGTAGGGTAGGGGTAGAGGTAGGGTAGTGGTAGGGTAGAGTTACGGGTAGGATAGGGAAGTAATAGGGTAGGGGTAGGATAGGCGTGAGATAGGGGTACGGGTGGGATAGGGGTAGGAAAGGGATAAGGTACGGGAAGGGTAGGGGTAGGATGTGGGTAGGGTGTAGGTAAGGTAGGGGTAGGGTAGGAGTAGGTTTGGGGTAGGGTAGGGGTATGGTGGGTGTAGGGTAGGGTAGGGGTAGGGTAGATGTAGGGGTTGGGTAGGGTTGGGGTAGTGGTAGGGTAGGGGTAGGGTAGGGTAGGGGTAGTAGTAAAGTTGACATCGAAATTTACGCGGACGAAGTCGCGGGCGTCCGCTAGTATTAAAATAAAATAGAAATTAAATATTTAATTTGAAATGGAAACTTTAACACATAGATGTGACAAATATAAATTTCAAATTTTTGATTAAATAAAAAAAATTAAATCTGAATTAAAAGTTTAAAGTACGGTACGTTAACGATTAATTTATGACAGCTAAAGATTTAACACTGTTAGTCACCGAGGAAGTTATTGTACTTGTTTGATACACGATGTTAAATTGGTGAATCTACTAATCTATTAAATTATTAATCAAAAAAACCAATTAAATAATCTGTTAACGTCAGATTGTGTTAGGGTACAGTGGGTTTATTAATAGTTGACAGTGTGACGATTTGAGCGTAATCTAGGCACATCTAGGGGAGTGGGAACCAGTGGGAAGGTTAAGTACATAGTTGCAAAAATAAAATTTGTAGTTGTTGTAAAAACATTTGTTAAAATAAAACTGTTGCCTTTCTATTCTCGCAAAAATAAAATTGGTTGTTGTTGTAAAAACATTTGTTAAAATAAAACCGTTGTCGTTCTATTCGAGCCTCAAGCGTGGATTATTTTTTTATTTTAAGGAAAATGTTACTGTTAAAAACAGCAAGCAAAGCGAAAGCAGTGCCAGTGGATATAAGTAAATATATATCATAATTTCAGTACAATAAATTATCAGGTACGTAGTGAATACATATTTTATTATCTTTGTGCAATTCATTGTCCCATACTGTTTCCAGCATACCACATATGAGCGACACTTCCTGGATAAAGCCCGGGATATAGAGATTTATCCGGATATTTAGTATCCGGTGACACAGATTTATTCTTCACGTTAAACTGTAGTCTATGATATAAATCGCTATTTTATACACACATGGACTATTGCAGTAACCAATTTTAGGAGATTTTCGCTTAGTTGGAGTGAAAAGGTAATTTTTGTTTATATATGTTACGCTCAAAGATCTCACTGAGCAGAAAAATAGCATAGTAATAAAAGATTGCTCAAGGTCGCCATTGACGGTCAATTATTCTCACGTTTCTGAAAAGCAAACGGCAGTACCTACGCGGCATACTATACAAGTCATGTACGCAGTGACCAACACACGATCAATTATAGTCGTGGGTGCTACAGAAACGTGAGAATAATTGACCGTTTGTGGCTAGCATTACTCTTAGTTATGTTATACGGGTAACTGTTAGAAGTACGGTTTCAATTAAAAATAAGAAGAAGAAGAAAGAAAAGACGTTTATTTTAAAGTTGCGCCACACAACAATCACAATGTCTTACACAAATTGTAGTGTCTGCTGCCTTACCGCTTGGGCATGTCCATCCAGACCAACAATTCCCAAGTAATTCCCAAGTAGTAGAAGCACACCAGACACTATCCAGACCAACAATTCAAAAGTAATTCCCAAGTAGTAGAAGCACAGAACACCACTTGGCCATGTTACAAAAATCACACGTAATGTAATTACATTCAGTCGAACAACTGTATAAATGTCTTAAATTTTTATTGCACTTTATTGGAATGGCAATTTAATCGAAAACCGTCGCTATCGTTCGCAATTAGCGTTACTTTATTATATTGTCAATAAAAACGAATCGGACACAGTTTGTAATAATGACTACCGATATTTTAATTGTATCTAGTAATGACTACTGCCATTAGGTGTGATATGAGTTAGTAAACCTAAAAACCTCGATAAAGATTGGGCAGTTTGATTTTTTTAGCATATTAGCCGGATATTTTTAAAACTTGACCAATATTACCGCGAAGCATTCGCTTGATTGTTTAATCAAGGGTTGTTTCACTTCTCACTCTGTAGGCTTATTCAGTATATTTGACGTAGTTGACATACACGAAATTGAGATTCTATGTAATAAATTGTAAGTAAAAAACTTTTTAAGAAAAGCTTTTATTTAAACGCTCTAAAAAGAAGAAAAATAAAAGCTTTTAATAAAAATTACATTCGGTGCTTACTGCTGGATATCACACAGTAAGAAAGTAAATGACATTTTTGTCAATTGATTTGATGTTTAATAGGTTGATAATAAAGACCAAAATAGTGAATAGACCAGCTGTACGCTTTTTGGCTGGTGGGAGGCTTCGGCCGTGGCTAGTTACCACCCTACCGACAAAGACGTACCGCCAAGCGATGTAGCGTTCCGGTACGATGTCGTGTAGAAACCAAAAGGGGTGTGAATTTTCATCCTCCTCCTAACAAGTTAGCCCGCTTCCATCTTAGACTGCATCATCACTTACTATCAGGTGTGATTGTAGTCAAGGGCTAACTTGTAAAGAATAAAAAAAAAAACACACTGGTTGTTTGGCCACTAAAAAGCTCCGCAAACATAACAATGAATTGATATTTTTAATTTTGGTAACAGTATTGTATATAATAAACATTGTTAAAAATAAAAAAAAAGTGTACTTAATTAAACAAATGAAAGACCTAAATATTTTACTACAAGTACCCTGTAGTATTTAATTACCTACGAAACTTTCAAATAATAGAAAACAAGTCATTTGACATCAAGTCATTATTCAAATTTAGTGCTACCGATTTCAAATCGTCGTCAGTTTTTGCGTAATATTTCAATTTCATCGGAGATGTAATATATGTATAGCCACAATAAATATTAATTTATTATATCGTTCGCATGTTCCGAGCTCATCTAGGCCGATCAACGGCGCGAAATCTCTACTGCAAACAGATTTAATGCCCATGCAAATCCGACCGAGGAATGTGAGTGAAAT
Organism: Bicyclus anynana; assembly: GCF_947172395.1. NCBI lineage: Eukaryota > Metazoa > Arthropoda > Insecta > Lepidoptera > Nymphalidae > Bicyclus > Bicyclus anynana. The sequence goes on from NC_069098.1 coordinate 8,294,309, forward strand.
TGCGGCTACGTTTTGTTTGCCAGTGGAAATGAGGTATATTTGCAGTAAGCTTCATATTTAAAGACATTTTAGGGTTGTTTATAAGAAAACGGAAAACGGCACGAGAAAACTCGCCTTTTATATACCGCTTCTTTCGTGCTTTGTTTTTGTCTAATTGTTAGTTATTTTTTGTTCTTAGGTTGTGGTGTACAAATAAAGAGTTAATATAAATGAATTTTTAAATTTACATAATTAATAAATTCCTTAATTTACATACGCTGCGTATCAATTCTTTACAGGGTGTCCCGTAATTAATGAATAAAACGAAAGGGCATATCAATTCTTTACAATATACAACACCTAATTATCTAAAACTAATTTGTAGAGTTTTGAAAAAGTCCCTACGGTGACCACGTTATATTTTTTTTCGGATTTTTCAAATGCTTTATAACATAGACTTAACTGGAAAAATCACATAATTAACAGAATTACAGCAAAATACAGAGAGCTTATTTAGAATGTATGTAAATAAAGATGAATAAAGAATTCGTATGATGGTAGATATAGATAGTATGTAGGTATCTATATTTTATTAATCACAAATTACTACAATATTTCTTGCGATATTACTGTTAGCTGTCATCAAAGTAAATAATAAGTTCCCTAGCCAACGGTACTTGTAACTTGCATAACTTTTGATGCAACGATTTCGACAGCGATCGTCGTTAATAGCTGGCATTAAAGTGCTGCTATTAAATATAGCTATAGTTAAAGACAATAATGATGTGATAGTATCAACTTAAAATAACCATTGTAAACATTATTTTAACTATTGCAATAATGTCACGTAATGTAGGATAAGGATTTTAATATCACGTCTAGTTAAAGACGTTGTGAAATTACTGCGAAACAATCATTTCCATTTGGCTATAGTTAGCCCAGTGGATATGACCTCCGCCTCCGATTCCGGAGGGTGTGGGTTCGAATCCAATTCGGGCATGCACCTCCAACTTCAGCTGTGTGCATTTTAAGAAATTAAATATCACGTGTCTCAAACGGTGAAGGAAAACATCGCGAGGAAACCTGCAAACCATAGTATTTTTTTAATTCTCTGGGTGTGTGAAGTCTGCCAATCCGCATTGGGACAGCGTGGTGGACTATTGGCCTAACCCCTCCCATTCTAAGAGAAGACTCTAGCTCAGCATTGAGCCGAATATGGGTCGACTCGAGCTCAGCAGTGAGCCGAATATGAGTTGAAAGTGAAAAGCAAACATATATAAGTTTCTAATAAAATAAACATATCAGTAATATAATAGGATACATTAAAATTGATAAAACAAACTTTAACGTAACACGGTTATTTTAGACCACAAACGTTTTCAGTGGCTATTGTATCCGAAAAGACCGTTAATACCTAACAAAACTGCGATCGGTTTTCAGTTGTGAAAATACACGTTGAATAGAGTGAAAATAAAACGAAATTTGGGCCAGTATTGCAAATTTACGGATAGTTTGTCAAAGTCTAGTGTTGGATGCGGGGAAAAAAGTTGGATTTTTTGAGGTTGCAATGTAACACAAAATGGCAGTGATTTTTGTGAAATTGTTGCTAATATTTAAATACTGCGGCTTTGTGAAACTAAGAGTAATCTACTGGACTACTGCCAGAAATGACAATGGACATTTTGTATGCTTCATTCTCCTTGGTAGATAGTAATTGCTATGATGTGTTTTTAAGCGATTAATTATACCATTTCAAAGTTAAATGATGAAATTATTGGAATGTAGATTCATGATTGATTTGTCTTTACAATGCAACAAACAGAACCTGAAAAGATTTTCCGTAGCGAATATATTTCGCAAACTTCAACAGATATGGAAACTTAAGTTTATGGATAACATACCAACAAACAATCATTTGCAATAACTTAGCAATTAATTTTAACACTATTTGCAAAAATATTATTGATCAAGGAAGATTATACAAATAGATAAAACAACAACTTCTTGTTTACGAAGTCACCGTCTAAATGTCATAAAAATGACTTTCGCGAATACTGGTCTCACAAGAACAGGTAATTTCATCGCGTGTAGAATATAGTACACCTCGCAAAACGATACACAGGAACTTAGTTTTAGGTAGATTGGAATTAACACGACGAGGAATTCGATACAATAGCATGATACATGACTCCTTTTATAGAGCAGTTTTTACCAACAAAAATGGGGTTCTTAGTACGGTTCATATTATGATGGCATTTGATGTTCACGCTTGAGTTTATTGAGTAGATTATGTTGGACAACTCTCATTTATTTGATAAGTTGTGCAGTCAGGGTGGTCTCATAAAGTAGGGTAAACGTTCGGAGATTTTCGGAGATGGATGACGGAATTTGGTAGATAAACGACAACAGAAAATGATGTGACCACTATACGACTAGCATTAGTTTATAGTCCTTATAATCACTCTAATATTATAAAGGTGAAAATGTAAGTGATGTTTTTTACTCTTTCACGTTGTAACTACAAAACCACTCTGAAATGGAGATAGATTATAATAGACCAAGGACCTCTTTCACTTTCTTATCTAAAAAACGTGCTTCCGGCGAGATTTGTGACAACAAAAATTAATTGAATTTATTTGTAGTAAGTTATTAAGTATGTGTGTGAAGTCTGCCAATCCTAACTAAAGGCCTAACCCCTTTCAGTCCGAGAGGAGACTCGAGCTCAGCAGTGAGCCGAATATGGGTTGTTAATGATGATGATGATTAATTATGTATCAATAAATCAGGTGAAAATTTACATAGGTATGCAATATGCATATGAATATTTTGTAAAAGATCGAAGCCAGATGTGGAAATGCATCTGCCTTTAAGTGATTGCCTAATGCGAGTGAATTATTCATATGCTAATTAGCACCTGTGGCAAGAGCCGTAACAATTTTGCTTATTTCAGGATGAAGTAATTTTGGTATGGATGAAATATTCATCCACATTTGAGGCCTTTTGATATCTTTTTAAATCGGAAACATCGATGTTCGATCGATGTTAACATGAGATAGGAACAAACAAATACATATTAGATTATTATCCACTAACTGTACCTGCTACATTATCTACCTATTAAAGTTCAATGGCTGTCGCTTAGTAGATTTGTCATGTTTAGAAGCTTAGAAGCGTAAACATTTTCCTTATATGTAGAGCTCCGAAATTTTGAAACATAGGCTTAGTAATTATTAAAAGAAATTTCAACCGACTTCAAAACATAAACTTACCCACAAAACTAAAAAGGGAAAAATAGCATTGTAATATTTGTTATCTAGTTATTACATTGAAGGAGGTGCCTATTCTAATTAAAAAATCTCTAATCCTAAATTGTATTAATTTGAAATTCTAAATCTAAATCGGACAACTCAGTAAAAAGTTACGCGTGTTCATACATAAACAAAAATGTACACATAGAATTGATAACCTCCTCTCCGTTTTTTGTCGGTTGAAAAAGTATCCAGTAGATACCTAAAGCATAATTTTAGGGCACTAAAACTTAGAGATTGTGTATTATATCTAAGTACGTATGTGCATTTAATATGTTAACGTAATGTAAATCGTCGACAAAAATTAGACTGAAAATCCAGTAGCTATATGCATAGATTTTATTTATTCCTTTTAATAATTCTATAAAACCAATTTTACATTAAGTAAGCTCAAATCTTGATAATACAATACAGGAAATTAATTATTTCATTAATTCTGATTCAAATTAACAGCAACTAATTACCGATCAAAGAAAACCAGTATGGAAGTAATATCTAATCTTCTATAAATAATTTAAAATGAATACGTACTTAATCAACAATCCGTGTGTCCAAATTGGTATCCAATTCAACGATGCACACAAATGTTATAAACACTGGCCACTTTTTGTTAAAGCAATGCAGTTTAAAATATAATTTTCAACTGTTCGAAGTTGGCACTACCGCGAACCGTGATCGCGCCGCTAAGGCGTCTAAACGTCGAAAAGTCTGCTTTCGAACTGGCGACGACGGCAACTTCTTAAGGCGACGGAGCAATGTACATCGACTGCCTTGCCAGGAATGCCGTGCTACAACCTCAGCAGTATTTTTCTACATGGAAACGGGTTTCGATTACAGGGCACAAAAAGACAAACGCTGCCTATCAGATTTGCCATCTCGATGATTCGGGATTTTTGGCGCTTTTGATCGCTACAACGGTCTTTTTGTGCAATGGAAACATTTGAGAAGAAGAGAAAAGGAAAATATGCGACTAAATGAGCTTCATGCTAGTATACTTTAGAACTAACATGTATATACTATCCTATCCTACTAATATTATAAACGCGAAAGATTGTATGGTTGTTTGCTTGGATGTTTGGATGTTTAACGCCGCAACTACTGAACCGGTTTGGCTGATTTTGGAAAATATATTTTAGTCTGGATTAACACATATACTACTTTTTAACTTGGTAAAATCTATGGTTCCCGTGGTATTTGTGAAAAAATAAATTCCACGCTGGCTATTAGTGTGGGGTCGCCATTTATGCACCTTGGGATCCAAACGTCCATCGGTTCTTCGAACAATGTGCCTTGCCCAATCGCCCATTGCCACTTTAGCTTTGCGATTGACCTATGTCGTGGCGTTGGTTCTTCTGCGGATCTCCTCATTTCTATAATTCGATCAGGTATAGAAACTCCCAGCATTGCTCGCTTTATCGCCCGCTGATTGATTTTGAGCCTTCTGATAGGGCCAATGGTTAGCGACCAAGTCTCCGATCCCTAAGTCATCACTGGCAACACGCATTGTTCGTAAACTTTGGTCTTTAGGCACTGAGGCTATGTGACTATGACCTCTATAATACTACTGCTTTTAAATAATATAAAGTATTATAAACGCTAACAAAGTTTCAGCGAGAGAAGGTCTAACATAGATACCTTAGCTCGGTTCTTTTACAAACAGGAACCTATTTTTCCTGTTAGTTTGTAATACGGCTTTAGCGAGTTACGAGTAGTTCATAGTATCGCTAACGGGAAGACTCAGGTATGGTCAACAAAAACAAACTTGAACGGTAATGTGTCCACGAAGAAATGTTTAAAATTTCTGCAATAATTATTGGCAATCAGTATAAAATTATTTAAATTATAAGTACACAAAACCTTATAATATAAAGTAGGTACTAGATTTGTATATTTTTAATTAAAAATCAGTGTTGATAAGCTCGTACTGCCTCAGTGTTTTAGTATTGCTACAAAAATGACACAAATAAAATTTAATTTCAAATTGTCTACTAACTACAAACTACGACTACGAATTACTGAGTGGACACAGTGTTTGTAAACTCAATATATTTAAAATAAATTGATTTATTACATTGACATACTTAAAAGTAATTCACAGATATACATAAATAAAAATATATTTTATTTTCGATAGTTGAGATTACCTACGTTACAAATTTCAATGATATATAATAATATATATAATAATAATATTCTTAAATATATAATAATAATCTTAAAAAAATCTACAGATATTTCTGTTTAAATAAAACTGTACTGCGAAACTTACTAAGCGCACTTGAGAAAGGCTCGACCAACATGAAAATTGCGTGTAAGATAGGAATATAATTGTTAAGAACTTATCCGATTTCGTTACTTTTTTAAATGTTTTGTTATAATTAACAGAAGGTTTTTACAGAACGATAAACTAAGAAAAATGCGCAAAATATTGGAAAATTGCTAAAAACATAATGACTATTTAAGTATTTATAGATGTTTTTAACTCGATTACGGACCAACGGTAGGACGGTTCTGAATGAACACACACTGATCACTATGGCAAGGCTACATTTTATTCCCACAGAAATTAGATCTACGCGGGTGTAACCGCGGGGCACAACAAGTCATAAATAATACTAACGAGATTATTTGAAACGTAAAAAGTAAAAGTGGCGATACTGCAGAATTTCTAACGAGTCATTAATATGATAAATGAATTTTTTTCATATTTTACCGCACGGCTATAATCACGGGTGATGGATGGTATGTGCGACCGTTTCGTTCAGCGTTTGACAGTTTAATAGCCCAAGACAATCTATGTGTGGACAGATGATAGGCATTATAGTAGGGGAGCCGAAGAGGGGATTTTTGCAGTACTATACCTTGCACGTTGTTGAGTACCTCCAGCAAGTATGAGCCGCTAATATTTGTGGGTACGTTTAGGGCAACCAAAAAAAAAAAACTAACTTTACAGTGCTTTACTTTATAGTTTAAGATAAGATAGGTGAGTTGATAGCTAAAAACTGCACATTTCGAAAATCTGACGATTTGAGCGTGACGTAATGGAATGGGAGGGTTTTAAAGTTACAAAATAAAACCCTTATATTTTAGTTGTCGAGTTACGAGTGCGATTAACTTTTTACTTATTTTGAAGGAAATAACCTCCTAATTAATCGCTAAAACTTTCTGACAATTTCAGCAAGCCAAAGTAATAAAAATTGCTTTTAAAGTCTATAGTTTCTTTTTCCACCGCTAAAAGCGAAAAAAGTAAATAACCATTTATTCTTCCAATAATTTAATCTACCAAATGCAATCGGTCCCCATGACGCTCGAGTAACTGCAAATTTAGCATCCTGGGCTCTCCTACTATTACTGATTGGGGCAATGTCAAGGTAAAGGACTCACAACTACCAGGTGGTTTGTTCTGATCTAGGCTAATTATTTTATTATTAGATCCGTGATAGCCACGTGGGTGTGACCTCTGCCTTCCAACTTTTGGACACACGCTTAACCCGGGAAAAAAGAAATTGCTTTTTCTTACTTTTGGCATTTTGAAGTGAAAAAAAAAACATAAAAATATGCCTAAAGAGTAAAATTTTCATTTTTTTTGTGGAAAGCACCAGATTAAGAGAGATTGTGGATTACAGTTTAGTAATTTTTGCTTTCACAAGTAAGGGGTCAAGTAAGAACAGTCCGGGGTCCTCCGTATTTATACTAATACTAGCGGACCCGCTCAAGCTTCGCTTTAACTTATTAATTTATTTATTTGCACTACTTCCCTATCCCTACCTTACACTGCCCTACTCCTACTCCTACCCCTACCCTACCAATACCCTACCTCTACTCTACCCCTACCCTACAACTACCCTACCGCTACCCTACCGCTACCCTACCCCTACCCTATCCCTATACCATAAACCAACCCTACCACTACCCTACCCCTACCCTATCCCTATACCATAAACCAACCCTACCACTACCTTACCCTACCCCTACCCTACCCCTACCCTACCGCTTCCCTACCCTAGGATTTAGGGGTTTGAAAAATAGATGTTGGCCGATTCTCACTACTGAATATGCACAAAAAATTTCATCAAAATTGGTCAAGCCGTTTCGGAGGAGGATGGCAACGAAAACTGTGACACGAGAATTTTATATATTAGATTATAAAGCTGAAGAGTTCGTTTGTTTGATTAAACGATTAAACGTGCTAATCTCAGGAACTACTGGTTCGATTTAAAAAAATCTTTCAGTTTTAGATAGCCCATTTATCGAGGAAGACTATAGGCTATATTTTATCTCCGTATTCCTATGGGAACAGGAACCACGCGGGTGAAACTGCGTCAGCTAATCATTTATACGGCTGATACTGCGGTACGCCCCTGTTAGCAACATACGAGTACAAGCACTTTACTGCTTTACTGCAGTCTCATTCAACTCAAGCCTCGATGCTAAATAAGAAGCGCATATAATAAGTTAGTACTTTGGAAATTTGAATTTTGATATCGTTCTTTTAAAATTAAAAAGGAAACCTCTTACCTATTGACTTAAAAAGTTAATTTACTTAATTCATTTATTTTTCAAGTAACGGTACTGTAACTAATGAGCCACATTTTAATTATCACTTTCCAAACTCTATTAGCGAAACTTAGCGATTGTACAATTAAGCAAGTTGATTAAAATAAGAAATCATTGAAATGACATTTAAACTACAGTAACAGTAATTACAAAACGAAACTGTTGAGTTGTTAGAACGGCATTGAGGTTGGCTCCAAGCACGCAGAATGAAATTGACCACAATTTTATATTTGGAGATTATAAACGTCTATAGGTCAGGGCAACATTCCTGGCACCATCATTATAATATTGACACACTAAAGAGCCAGCCTTGTCTATAGGTGAGGATATATTATGGAGTTTAGACCCAAAGCTCTGGTCCAATACCCAAATTGGTTGGCGGGTGATAATATTTGACTATTTTTCTATCACTATCAAATGAGAATGAGACCCGGACCGACGGCTTAAAACATACGCATAGGGTGTAAGACCACCAAATTCCTTTATTTAGAGAATTAGTACTGAAAAATTCTAGAAAGAAAGAAAAACTCAGTATTTTATAACCCAACCCAGGACATGCATGGGATAACCACCAATTTCCTTTATTTAGAGATGAGAATTAGTACTGAAAAATTCTATAAAGAAAGAAAAACTCAGTATTTTATAACCCAACCCAGGGCATACATGGGATAACCACCAATTCTTTTATTTAGAGCTGAGAATTAGTACTAAACAAATTCTAGAAAGAAAGAAAAACTCAGTATTTCATAACCCAACCCAGGACATACATGGGATAACCACCAGACCAACGACGCAATTACAAGCATATTCATTCGTAGCGTATTTTATGACCAAGTTGGAACTTGGTCATAAAAATTTCAACACAGCCATTTTTTTCCATTAGCACATACTGAATTGAGGTACCTACTCGCAGAGCAATAAAATCACGAAGATCGTATATGTCAAAAAAGTTGCTACGTATGCTATTTCAAACGTCACTGCACATGCCAAGAGCGTTGGTGCGAGGTAGAGTACTAATAACCAAGTAAGGTTGTTTATTCTTAACATGCAGGGTCAATGATAATAATAGCTGCTGAACCTGTAATATTTGGTGGCCAGCAAAAACACGGAAATGGAAACCTATTCGTATCTGTATAATAGATAAATACGCTCGGAGTATCTTTGCGTGATCGAATCAGAATTGAGGTGTTTTTAGTTCGTGGTAGGTAACTTAGGTTCTTTTATAGATCACAAAGCAGAAACAGCATCGAGCGGGGCAGCAGTTCTAAGAGCTGATGGACGTTGGGATCCCAAGGTGTCCCCAACTCGGTGGACTGAAGATGAAAAAAGTAAAAATTCCCTGAATGGTAATGATAGGATTAACGTATTTGGATATTATGATAAACGTTCTATGTACTGCAAACAATCAGCTTATGTGATGATGCCGATGATAATGATGATGATCCTTTTTTATATTCTTAACAAGTTAGCCCTTGACTACAACCTCACCTGATGATAAGTGATGATGCAATCATTGATGGAAGCGGGCTAACTTGTTAGGAGGAGGATGAAAATCTACACCCCTTTCGGTTTCTACACGGCATAGTATAATATGTAAATAAACAATAAATAATCATTTTCAGATTATTTTAGTGGCCTATTATGAGCTAAGATCCACCAGGCTGCTCTAATGCTGGATGTTATTTCCTATAATGATTTAAATATTATTATAATTATCGGTACCGATAGTTTATCGATCTCTTCGAGGCATGGAATTGGAACACCGGTAACTTCCAAACTCCAAGCTGCTACAATAATTTTCTTGGAAAAATGTAAAACCCGATAATAATAAATAATAACTCAGGACTCAATTCCAGGACCTCATCAGGACAGGTTAATCAGTAACAGCATTAACCCGTAAAATAATGTTAATATGTATATGTTTACGTTATATTAATAACCAAAATAATAAAATAATACCAAAAATGGTAGTAAGGCTTTAATGAATTTTCAAGTGCAGTTGCGTAGGTTTAAGTGGTGTAATTGCAGTAACTTTCTAGGTGGTAAAGTTGGAAGTTTGGTTTATTTTTGAGTTGTTATTAATGATGACCCAATTCACGCTTAAAACGCATAACATTTTATGTTATGTGTAACTCTGGTTGTAATTAAGCTAGTGTATCTAATTTTGAAGGCGCATACGAAGGCGGGCTTGAGTAACTGCACTAAACAGTTTTATTGCAGTGTTATACTAGCGCACGCAGCACGCGTATTTGGGGATATATCTTGCATTTTTTTTTATTCTTTACAAGTTAGCCCATGACTACAATCTCATCTGATGGTAAGTGATGATGTAGTCTAAGATGGAAGCGGGCTAACTTGTTAGGAGGAGGATGAAAATCCACACCCCTTTCGGTTTCTACACGGCATCGTACCGGAACGCTAAATCGCTTGGCGGTACGTCTTTGCCGGTAGGGTGGTAACTAGCCACGGCCGAAGCCTCCCACCAGTCAGACCTGGACAAATTAAGAAAATCTCAATCTGCCCAGCCGGGGATCGAACCCAGGACCTCCGTCTTGTAAATCCACCGCGCATACCACTGCGCCACGGAGGCCGTCTTGTATAGTGCGACACAAAAGAGTACAATATAAATGAGGGCGCTGTAGTCCTATATTGTCGTTCATAGGGTAACCCCGAATTAGAATTCCCATTTTAGTATATTACTGGCAGACACCGCGCGGTTACCCGCATGTTTCTCTTTCCCGTATATAATAATAAATATTTCTCAAACATGCTTGGGAATTTGAGCATTATTTTGACAATTTTAATCGAGATAAATCGAACATGTTAAATCAGTTGTCTAAAAGCGTAAGCTTCGAAGTTTCAAAATGCAGTAAAAAATTATAATAAATACAATTTATAGCATGGCTCTGTTATTGCATACAACTATTTTTGCAAAAAATGTTTGGATGTTGAAGAGCCAATGTAGATTTGAATATTTCTTTAGTAGCTCGTCTGCATTACAGTTTATTATAAAATGTTATTTATTACAGTGTTTTATTTAAAAATTTCTTTAATACTTTTTACAAATCTGTAGCTCTTTAATATATGTGGGCGAGACAGACGGTTTTATAGTCTTCCAATCTCAAAACGTTCTACGCCGACAAGCGCGGACAAAAGGAATGCCAGTAATCTGAAAAGGTACTGATTACCTGGCTATATAGAAACGGTGTTCTCGCCCACTCCTATTAGTGCCATTGTAATGGTGAAATAGCAAAGTAAGTCGTAACTAATATTAAAAAAGCGAATGTGAGTTTGCCTGTTTGTTTGTTACGAATTTACGACCTTTAACCACTGAACGGATTTTAAAAATGGTTAAAAATCTATCCACGTATTCCCACGAGAACTGAAAGTACGCCGGTAAAACCGCGGAGTACAAGTATTTTAAATAAAATGCTAACAAACGCCGACGTTTTCAATCGCTAGTGTAAACGCTATAAAAGCAATAAGTATAGTCATGCGTAACTAATATCATGTTTAGAATGTGGGGCGAAGATTTTATAATAAGACATACAGAAGATTTATAGATCAAGAATTATAGATCAATTATTTTAGTAGTGTTTTCTTTTATTAAGAATTCTAAAACTTAAAGTCTTATAGTGTTAATGATTGTATAAATAATACAAATGCTTGGTGGTTAACTGCATTAAACGACTGTGTACATAGTTAAAGATAAGTTTGCAAAATGGTTGTACACAAAAAAATTTTACCTAGTCTGAGTTTGTTGTGGGCGGACCAAGGCGCGTTCAGAACTCTTCTATTTTAAAGTTTTCGACTTTACTTACCACCATTATATCATGACATAATTTGACGTTTCAAAAGTGCTTGTAAAATAAGCTTAACAGAAATAAATGAATTTTGAATATTTTTTTGGAATTTGAATACTATTTAATTGTCTAATTATGTTAATGAATGAATTGACGTAATAATCAACTAAATCATCGCCGAGTTTGGTCGATAAAGCCCTGATATTTTATACTAGAGATGGGGCGATTGATTTTGTTTATAAGCATCAAAACTGAGGCGGAGAAATGTGGAAGATTGACTTAATTTCATTTAGTCGCTTATTAAACAACGAACGTTATTTAAACAAATAATACCGAAATACCGTCTACAGTGTCAAGTTGTGTGTTCAGGAAGTGTAAAAATTATATCTATGTATACATCCTACTAATATTATAAACGCTAAAGTTTGTATGGATTTTGCGGTGATTTTGTAGGGACCTAACCTACCTATAGTATAAAATTATCATTGCAAAAAGCGCTAAAAAGCAACAAACATACATACTATACTATACTATCACGTAACCTTACCTTCCGTCACACACTTGTATAAAAAGAGGAAGGAAAAGGGACATTGTTAATTTTTCCATGTTGATATCATCATTACATGATACATCAGATAAACTTAATGAGTAATAATATACCTATAACATAAACAGTAGACAGACAATAAATTTTTCTTTGAATTCGTTCAATCATCACGAACAAATAGCTATACCTAGTTTGCTAGTAGATTAATCCAAGTTTCCAGAGGTATTGTGAACTGGGGGACTGTGTTTGGATAAGACACAAAGTCTATAGTTGTCTGCAATTCATAGTCTGAAGTTCTGACCTAGTCCGCATAGAATTGTTGAATTTTGATAATTGTACACTATCTCTAACTCTATCTCTCTAAAATTTGGTAAGAGTTGTTTAATTATTATTTAATAACTAGCGGACGCCCGCGACTTCGTCTGCGTGAAACCCTACTACTACGCCTACCCCTACCCTACCCTACCCCTACCCTACCCCTATCCTACTACCCCTATAGTAGTAGTAGTTAGTATCGACCACTAATCACCCCCTGATATTTATTTTGGAAATATATTTCATGTACAGAATTGACCTCTCTACAGATTTATTATAAGTATAGATAAAATGCCATTAATTTAAACAGCTTCGAAAGCCTGTTCGGCTACAATATAATAAGGAAACAAGTTCGATTTTAGGGTATTAAGATGGATGTGATCTGCATTCTCAGAAGCATTGAAAGACCTTTCAAAGTCGTTAGTAGAGACCGTGTTCGGTCCATATTTAGTAGTCCATGAATCAGATATGAGGAGATCCGCAGAAGTACCAAAGTCACCGACATAGCTCGACGAGTCGCGAAGCTGAAGTGGCAACGGGCGGGGCACATAGTTCGAAAAGCCGATGGACGTTGGGGTTCCAAGGTTCTAGAATGGCGAACAAGAAAGCGCAGTGTTGGTCGACCCCCCACCAGGTGGACTGACGACATCAAGCGAGTCACAGGATTCGCTGGATGCAGGCGGCTCAGGATTGTGATGTTTGGAAGTCCCTACAAAAGGATTATGTCCTGGAGTGGACGTCCATTATGGCATTATATTAGTGGCTGCAAATGATGATGATGATGAAGGGTAGGTACATGCCATGAGTGACCAAACACACACATAAATTACATACAAATTTACAGATAGAGGGACGGGAATAGAAAATTATATTGTGTATGAACATCTAGAATCTTACATCAAAATGGATAAATACCTCTAAATCAATATCGTTAATCCAGGGGTTAGTCTATGACTCTATGTCATCACTAGACTTCGGATTATGCGCTATCAAAATTATGAAAAATATGGATTTAGAATGCAAAACGCACAATTAAAAATGGCGAAATATGGACAATGAAAACCATTTCTGATTGGAATTTACTTTTATTTTAAAATTATAGGTAGGTAGGCTTTGCTTTGCATGTCAGCAATACTCGGGCGTATTGCTGACATGCAAAGCAAAGCAAAAGCAAAGTTTTCAGTAACATAAGTAAGTAAATGAATAAAGATTGTACTCCGATGGTGCTTTAAAACACTTTTTATGTAGAAATCAATTTGACGACATAATACAACATGCAACGCATGTATTACTATCTACTCAAATCAATGAAAAAGTTAGTACAAAAATATGACACTGTAAAAATGCAAACAAAAAAATACAAATGCATATTATCCGACGTTGTCGCTGCAGATTGTCAGATCCTGGTTCGAGATGTGAAATAGTGAGATTTTCTGATCTACAAGAAATTCGCAGTAGTGGCCCGGAAGTTCGTAATGATAAACCCACGTGACGCGGTCGGTGCATCAACCTCAACGCGCAATAAAGCAGATTAGGAATTTGAAGCTTACCAAGCTGCTGTATGGTTTTCTATTGCTTATTAGGTACAAGGTCAACCTAATCAGGCATTAGAAAACGCTGACATTTTCACATTACTGAAATTCTACTAATGAAAAATCTGAAATAGTACAAAAATAATGTAGTGACTAAAATTGAGCTTAGATATTTTAAGCATGCAGAGGATGAATGAAAGGAAAAACTAACTAAAGGGATTCATACGGCCATGTCAAACTTTCTGGAGCAAATCTGGGATTTTCTCAATAAAGGCCAGGTTAAGAGTAGGTAAAAAGGACGAACTTCATTAAAGGTCTAACGAAAATATAAGAAACAAGGGGGAATGCAAGGATGGTAGAAAGTCGAAGGACGTGGTCTAAACCTACTCCTACGATTATTAGGTGTGATGTATTGAAATCGTGTTGCAGGTACAGAACGTATCAATGTCAGTTACGGAAATTGATATGAATAACATAAGCGTGAATGAAACTTTTAGATGACTATCGTCCAAGAATTCTAAAGGACCTTTATAATTACTATTTATATACGAGTATCTGTCTTAGGGACCATAGTTGCTATTTAATTTAATAGTGTAGTTAAAAAAGCTATTTACTTTCGTTTAAAATAAGGAGCATTGTAAGAAAATCCTTAAGATTGCGGCAGTGTAACTTGAAAAACTTATTTTCATTGTGTTATGACAACAGCGCTCTCTATCGAAACAGGCTGGTATTACATCGTGCATCGCAATACGACCGTGCTCCAAGGCGTTGTAAATGTCCACATAACTGATGATTTATTTATAAAAGTTAAAATTTCTTGTCTGGAAATTGTAAATATAGATTTTTGTAGTGAAAAACATCATTCGGCTGTAAGCTTAAACTTTCCAAAGTGTTTACTTACGTACTTGTGAGTATTTTAGTTCACTCGCTCTCCGATAGATGGACGACGGTGCGCCTGTGAAGTGAGATTCAATATGGCGGCGCCATTCGTCTCTGGAACAGGGCGGGGAGAACAGTCGCCGAATTGCCACTACGACATCGACGCGTATTTTTGACGAAACATTCGTCTTCGTGAATAGAACGCGGGTGATATTGCGAAATAATCGTGTGTTTCTGTGTTAATTTATGCTGTTTGTGTTATGATTTGTGCAAAATGGTGATTTAGTGGTGTTTAACGTGCAAGGACTTTAGGGTAAGAATGTCTAGCAGTTGACATGTTTATCTGTGTCGTGTGTGAAGATTTTCCCTTCGCGTGAGGAGGTGGTGTGCGTTAGTGTGCGCGGCGGCGGCTAGTGTGCGTGCCGTGGCCGTGGTTACGCGAGGATCCAATGATGGATTGCATTTCCTGGGATGTATAGGTAAAAATCATTAGCTGTAGTTAGAGTATAATGTTAAGCCTTGCAACGATACGAACATAAGAATGGTTTCGGCAGTTACGTACCCATGTGCTTTGTTTTAAACGTAGCCAGACTTTTAAATTGTAGCGCATGTATTTTGTAAAGATGTATCCTTGAATCGATTTGTTTAAGAGCTTAGATTTCGAAACTATTGGCCTTTATTTTTTAGTTTCCTCTTAGAGTTAAGGAGGTCGTATAGACCTTGAATCGAGTCTGTTCTCTTTACAAATTGTTTTCCTTCACAAAGAACTCTGTGAAGTGTAAAACAATTACTATCCATCTCACAAGTTCATTATTTACTACATACATCTCTAAGATTCCTATAAGAATAACTGGTTTGTTTTACAGGTCAATTAACTAAATATTATCAGCAAATGAAACAACAAACGTAGAGAGCTTTTTATTAAATGTGATCCAATCGCTTGCACAAAGTCTTGGTTAAACAAATGAATCTTAATTCATTACATTCATGCAGAGTCGCGCCAGAATATGGTTCCCCTCGCTCTGTTCACTGCCTCTGGTTATCAGCTTACAAAATGACTAAAGCTGTCCCACTCGGGCAAACAACTAATCTGTATATAACCGTCTCTTTTCAGCGCATATTGCGCGTTTTTCTTCTTTTACCGCGTCATATGCCAGTGTTAAACCATGAGCACAGTTTCGAGTGTTTAAAAAGTAAAGTCGACTCAATACCGTTTCATCGTCGCGTGTAGATTCATATCCCCGATGCAGCAATTTGATCTTAATTGATTGGAAGTTCTTTGTTTAAGGGTACGGTAGGTAATACTAATAAGGGGTATGTTAAGGGCACTGCGCATCTACACAGCGCAGTCAGCCAGTCGGTACTCGGCCGCGTCGCACGTGGATTCCTTGTCGACGACCCACCGTGATTCTATTGTGTTGACAAGTGTGATAATGACTGTTATATTATAAATAGAAGTGGTAGCAAGCGATCGTTCCCACTTGTTCCGTTTGACTATTAGATTAACCACATCGTTGTTGGATAATACTGAACAGTTGGAGTAAAATCTTTGTAACTAGGTAGGTAAGTAATAAAATTCTCCTTCGGCCTTTGGATGTTTGTTATACTTCACAGGTGGATAGAGTTCCTGAATAGCCATCATTTCATAATATAATTGATTAAGTGATGATATTATTTGCATTTAAACCTAGTATTTCGTAACAATAACAATTTTTAATTTAAGGCTTTGTCAAAACACACTAGTTAAGATTTGTAAATTCCTCTATAAATTAACTTGTAGGTGCTAGTTTTACTATTTAATTGACAATAAACAAAAAGTTGTGTTTGTGTTTATATGAGACTACTCAGACGTATTAATCATCATTAAATAGAATGTTAATTAAATATATACCCAGCTTCAACTATTTTACAAATACAACTTCAGACACTATTTTCACATTTATTGTATGCTTTCATACATCAGTATTTGTATAAAAACTTACTACACTAAGAACTTTCAAGATAAGATAAATTAATTCTATTCTTCACACTTTTCTACCGTCTTATTTACTGAAAATTTCAAGATAGTTATTAACGAAACAAATAATTGTAAATGAATGAGCTTATCATATTTATTCAGTCAATGGCAATCAATATTTTATTCCTAATTAGAACATTTTAATTCTATGACTAAAGCTACAGATTCATTGGATATCTTATAACAAATAAAATTATTTATTTCATATCCAAATTATAAACAAAGTATACAACAGTGCGATTAATTTTCTTAAGCATGTAATTTTAAACTTTTGCTTAGCTCTTCATTTGTTTATGATATTTATATTAGTTCGCATTCCCAAAGGAATACGTAGAGAAAATATAGTCTATGTTTATGTTGTATGTCTATAGTCTATGTTGACATTGATATTGTAGCTTTTTACTGGTGAAAGAATTTTTCAAATCACTCCAATGGTTTTGAGTTTAACCGTTACATAAAAAAATATCCTTTCTAATATTAGCGTAGATTACATTAAACATTGAAGATATCTATGAAAATTTTAATTTACTGGCTTTTACTTATCTCGCATTTATATTATTATTGGATGACAAACAAGAACAATAAAGTAGTTTATCGATATTGTATTTTAAATATCCCTGACTGGCAAAACATACAACAATCAACATTTAAATCGAAATTGTTGTAGCTATTGTGACATTCATTAAAGATTAAGTATGCGATATCTAGTGATATAATGATTATACTAGTAAATATTAAACTCAGATTGACGTTACCAAAATAATAATCTAAGAAGTTGGTAAAACAGTAAATTCTAAAACACAAGTTTGCTTTTTTATTAAAAACGACTTCTATTTAATAAATTACTTAGATTCTATTAAAACTGTTGATAACATCGATTGCAGTAACAGTTTTAATTTCAACAATAGATTCGGTATAATAGAAATAAATTAGATTAGAAATTCATTAATGAAAGCTCCTAAGTTTGCCGCACAAATGTCGGATAAGTTTATCTCAGTTTGCAGCAGCGCTTTGGAATCCTAAAGCAATTCAGACACAGACAAACAGCGAGCAGGAGATGAGTGTTTGATTTCCAAACAAATACTTGACCCTTCTCGGACGCCACAAACCGAGAATTGGCTTGCGAACTCGCAAAATTGACATCCTAGTATTGTCACCGACATCCTTTATCGGCACCGGACGTCTAGAAACAAATATAGGGACACAAAAGAAACGCTATGTGCTACTAGAGGAGACTATTTTTTGTCCGCTGGCCAAGATAGCGGCTAGCTGCTGTTAAATGAAATTGTTTTAGTTTTGTTTTTAATTGCTGCTTTTAAACATACTTTGGCTCTATTTTTGTAAAAAGACAAATTTGATTTTCATTGTGTCTGGATTAGCGACATACTAACTATGATTCTAATTGTTATTGGTTCGAATGTTTGATAATGGTGAGACCATCATTATCATCTTTGCCAAAGATGATTTAGAACTGAGGAAATATAATAGGTATATAAATTACGTTCGATATGATTGAGAACTAACAAAATATTCGCAAAAATCTTGATAGACACGGAGTTAAAACAATTGATAAGACGGTTGTATATCATAAAAACTAAGTCGATGGAGCAACAAAGAGGTTAAAAACCAAGTCTTATCTTAAAGCTTAGCAGATTTGAAATTAAGCTGGGTAATGTACATCCCAATAATGATGGACTTTAGAGACCAGCGTTTCAAATAGAAGAATGGTAAAAACTTTAAAAGTTCTAACTCTTAGTATGCTTTTGATACTATATTATGTTGTGTAAAATATCTATTATCACTATCAATTTCTAAAGTTTATCTATTTAATTTTGCTACCTGTACCTTCATAATGGGATTCACTAAGGAAACGATTTTATCGACCATCTTCGATTGCTTTCGACGTTCGTTCGAAGTTCCAAATAAGATTACAATCTCGTACCCGATATCATTTTTAATACCGTTTTCTAGTTCGAATTCAATTGGGTATGCTACCAACAACTAATCTATGATTTTTTAAAATTAATTTTAGTTTTTATTTCAATTGTACTTACCAACATTATACAATCTATATATCCTGAGGATGCTACAGTTTCGTGACATTGTTTTCATCAGTTTTTCGTATGAAATAAAATTAATATACTTATTTTACAATAAAATGTATTTATTATATTCTTATAAATTCCACAATATCTGCTCATATCATCATTAAATGTTTGTTGTAGAACTATTTAAAATACTTATTTGAAATATTTGTGTTAATACCGTCACCAATATGAAATAAAAACAAATAGATAGAATATTTGCATATAAGAAACAAAATTGTATCCAAGAGGACTTCTTATCACATCCTTTACACTCCCAAATAGCAACAATTAGCAAACAGCACATACATTCTATATTAACTAAGTATTTATTAGAATAAACTTTACAGTTGAACTGTTACGTTTAAGTTAATGAAGTTGGCTCAGTTGTAACTACAGACTGGTAAATAGTAAATTAATATAGTTGTAGCTGGAGTAAGTTTGGTTTCTCGACCGACTGTAGTGAGACTTCATCATGGAACTCATGACATGCAATGTTTAACTCTCCAAAGGAAGTTATTTAGAGAGAGGAATGGTTTAAAGTTTAAACGATTGATGTAATTATTTAATCTTTGCTTCTTAACAATCAGGTATGATATTTTAAATGTGTCAAATTGTAAAATACGTTATTTTATAATCTCACTCGCGATATTGTAATCTGTCGATATATTGTGAACTGAATACAATCTAACGTGCTATCGGTTTATTATAATCTATCGAAGTGAAACCGTTAAATTGCAATCTTAATACTAAGATTATAAACTAACGTATTTTGCAATTTATCGGTAACATAAGTATATGCACCCAAAAAAAGAACATCGTATGTGCTAACTTCTGATCACTTGGAAGGCGAAGTCAAGCCAGTGACGTATTAATTAAAGCCGTTTCTGAAAGAACCACGGGAACAAAACTGATATACCCGTCGAATTGAGTATCTCCTCCTTTTTTGAAGTCGGTTAATAATAAATAGTTTGGTTGATAAAATAATATTAATGATGATTTTTGGAAAAGAACTATTGCTTAGCCTCTAGCTGACTCTTCTTGGTATACTCGTAAAATGCCTTCCAAGGTGGTGGAGTCAGTTAAAAACGTTCGTAAGTCTATTTAAAATACGCGATTAGAGCTATGAACTTATAACTAACGAACGCCCGTGATTACGTCCGCATGAAAATCTATGTAAAATTTAACCCTATTTCACCCCTTCTATTTATATTTATTTTCACGTCTTCATGTCTTTTATATAAAATAAATAGTCATTTCACAAAAATATTTCATATTAATCCATACAGTAGTTTTAGCGATTATAATAAATATAGATAGATTGTAACTGATGTGATCTAACTGCGACCAACAAAATTATAATTCCATGCTATCGTATTGTTGCTTCAATTTGATGTTAATCAATAACATTTCATACTCGGATTAGATAAATAATGAAATCTTTATGAATGAAGCCGCAAGCAATGTAATAAAAATTATCTTTTTATTTGAAGTATTATCTTTCCTTCACCACACCTTTGGTACATATAATATGTTATGATTTACGAGCAACTGATCTGGTTTTATCGACGACTTCCTTTTCGGTTACTTTGGGGGAAATGCAATGAAAACAATGTTTCTACGTGATCTCTGTTTTTTTTTTCATTTTTCGTGTTACTCTTTTCTTCTAGTCCTCTTTATGTATTTGCGTAAGGAGAGCTTTTATAATCGTTAATTTTAATATAATATCCTTGCCTTATTGGTCTAGATTGGATATTATAATAATTTTGCCACACTTTTAATAACAAGTTAGCAAGTTTTATTTAATTCTGTAAATAAGATTTCTGTTATATTATTTATGAGTTTATTGGGACCGATCTATCAGCCTTTATTAGAATCGAGTAAATTTATTACCTGCCTTAGGAGGCTAGGTCAACTAGACTTCCAAGTATAATTTATTGTGTTTTTACTTAATAAAACTTTTTCTTGTTGCCTTTACTTAATACGTTTCTTTCTTACCTAATTTAGTTTATTAATTCTGGATAATATTGATTATACCAGTATCCAAAAATGTGTGAGGTATGAGTAACTATAGCCGCAAAATTATGAAGTTATTGAGATATTGATCGCATTTGGAAATGTATGTAGTAGGTAATTGGATAATATGACTGTACTAGCTGATGCCGCGCGGTTTCACCCGCGTGGTTCCCGTTCTCGTAGAAATCCGGGGATAATATATAGCCTATAGCCTTCCTCGATAAATAGGCTATCTAACACTGAAAGAATTTTTCAAATCGGACCAGTAGGTCCTGAGATTAGCGCGTTCAATAAAACAAACAAACAAACTCTTCAGCTTTATTATATTAGTATAGATGAGGTTATGACAATAGTCACGAAAGCGTAGATCGAACCCAAAACTATTGACTTCCAGTCCGGCTTCATAACTATGAAGCTATCGAGGCTCAAATATGTATGCGAAGCTAGGCGATACATCATAATAAGTCAAGTGAAACCGATTACGAACGGCTTTCATTTAATCCCGATACGGAGGAAAGGACCGGATAACGTTTTGAATAACATTACGGTCCGCTTTAAATCCTTCCCGTAACCTATATTATATCCGATATCAATGGAATAAGTAGAAGACTCAATCTCAAAGTCGCAAAGATTTTATTCGTTAAATATTTCCTGGTTATGATGGTTTTATGTGTTTTGTTGTTGTTAGATGTATTTGCCTCCTTGTCCTGGGTTTGATTGCCAGTTATCAGTTTAGAAGATGAATATTAATAGGGATGATGACAGTTTTTTAAATTGTATATAAATTAAGAGTATACTAATAGTAAAGCAATTTTGTAAAAGGAACAGGGTATCTGCGATCATTACTTTCGGAGCTACAGGGATTTAAAGAGTCAGATTTGCGGCGCTGCCGCGGATCCCTGAAAAACGCCCTATACAAAATGGCTCGAAAAAATGACGTCATAGGCAATTAATGATCGTTAGATTTGTATGCGCGTTCAAACAAAATTACTAATATCTTTGTTATTTGTGCGTTTATCTTTATAGTTCATATATTAAAAAATGTCACATTTAATGTAAGGAAGCTAAAACTGTATAAATTTTCATCTAATTACGATAAAAAAAATTTAATAGTTTTTGAAATTTTATAATCTCATTTATTTTGCAAATATCCAGACAATCTTTGCTTTTTATGTATAAATTAGTTAATATTGACCCTATTTACCCGAATGTATCATAAAAATCAATATATTCAAACCTAGTCATCATCCCCATTGTTGTGTGACTACTTAAAAAAATTAAAAATATATGAATTTTCAAAATCATTACTTTTGTGAACTATAAGAGCATTTTTGAAAAGCCAAATCTGTTTGCATTTAGAACCATATTCAGTTTATCACTTAAGTAAATGAAGTAGATTTTGATGAGAAGATCCACTAAAAAGATCAGCAATTGATGTTTTAAAAGCTCATCATTGACAATATTTTATTACTTGCTTCGGGTGGTAATGTTAAAATCTATTCTGATTTTCAGAATTCATGTAAAGAAGAGAGAAAAAGAAGATCATCAATATTCGCGTAGTAATCTAAACTGGAAAGATAATTACGATTAGGTAAGCTTAATGCTACGATTTGCTAGATAATTGCAGGTTAAAGAAACCTATTCTAAATTAGCTAGCTACCGGCATTTTTACATCACAAGAATTAACTTGAGTTGAATAACAACAATATTAATCATTAGAGAATTTATAATGACAAAGAACTCGAAGTATATTTGTTCTTCTCTATTTCGTAAATTACATTAATTATCACAACATTAAGATTGTTCAAGAAATTCAAATGAATCAGAAAATTTAAGATTAATGAAAAATCATTTCAGTAAAATGAATTTACATTTAGCATAGCTCTCCGTAAATTAATTATTACAATCTGCGGCACGGAACGTTATTGAAGAGAACTCGATTACAAGAGGCTTTCATTACAGCTAGAGTAAAGGGTCGAATGTCTGAATAACGTTCCAGTTCACTTTATTCCGTAAAATCCCCGTTCGCAAAGTGGTTTTGTTTTCTCGCGCGATAACAACTGCGTGTTTGGTCTGTCTTGGCGCGACCGAACTTGTTAATGTTTTGTTATAAAGTTTAATGCCGTTTCCCCGAGCGTACTCGGAAATAAATGCGCAACGAAAAAGGAAGGTAGAGACGAGCTGTTATAGACCACGCCGGTTCGTGCTTCACAAATCGTTGCGATTGTAGATAAGAATTTGTAAGTTTCGTCGTCGCAAATGGGTTTTGTGTCAAATTGAATTACTCAACGACAGTGATTTTATTTCGGATATCAAAGAAAACGAAAGTTACACTTCAAGTTACGTTGAAGCTATCTACGTATCTGACAGAAGTGCGTGATTGCTTGTAAATTGATTTTAAATTTCAAATTTCAAACTAAAATTTCAAATTTTCATTTATTTCAATTAGGCTTAGTTTACAAGAACTTTTGAAAAGTCAAGTTATGTCATATAATGGTCGAAAGTCGAAAACTTAAAATTAAAGTTATGAAGGTTCCAAATACGCCTCGGTCCGAGAAGAGCCCACAACAAACTAAACCAAGGTTTATTTTTTTGTTTACCATCATTTTACAAACTAAGTTATCTATAACTTAGTACACAATCGTAGGTATAGTGCAATTCAACACCAAGCCTATTTATCATTTATATAATCCTTAACACTTTAGTAATACTTTCCTATAAGCTTGCGTTTAATAAAGACTTTTTGGGAGACTTATTAATTTACCATCAAAAAACTTACAAAGCAAAAGTCATCTATCTCTTTTAAGGTTGCATACAAGAAGCACTACCATAGTGCTTCATGTGGCAGTACCACTACTATAGTGGCCGCGTTTTTCTTTTGAATTCACAAAATAAACAGATACTTGGTAATTACACAACAATGTCAAAGATGTGAAAGTTTGATAAGATTTTGTATACAATATTGTCTAAACGTTAGGATTTGTAGATGTTTCTTTGTACATTTTGATCACGCAATCACGCAAAACACGCACTAAAAGAGGCTATGTAATACCTACCTGAGTGCATTTGATGCGTGTCTTGAATTACTCTTTTTATCCCGAGCGCAGATTAAAGAATAATAGGCAGATAGAACACAACGATGTTGTAGCCGTTTCAAATACAAAATTCAAACAACACATCTCGAGTCAGTACGACAAGAAGCGTTGCATCAGTAATTTTCAATATTACTCAAGAGAATTCATATTTTTTCAAATATTGGTAATTATTGATTATTATATTAATTTACATAATAATTGTTGTTAGTGTGAAATTTTGATAAACAATATGCGGATGTCAAGGAGATTTATAATCAAGAGATTATGGGTTTCACCGGCGTGGTGATTGTAAAGACTCATTCTGGATTATTCTTTATTCTGTGATCCCGAGCACTCAAAAATTCAGTAACTGTCAAAACTCCATCACGTATATTCTTTGTGTTACGAAGTTCTTTTTAAATTTTATTTGATACTCGGGAAATGTATTGCAAATGTTCGAAACACCTTTAATGTGTGACTTTTACCAGATTTGAATTATGTTTATTTCGAGCGATCATTTTAATCAGAAATTCAGAAACTATTAAAATTCTCTCTTGTATTTATATTTTCTGTACACACAAAATTTGATTCAATTACGTTATTTTGATATTCGGAAAATGTGCTACAAATGTTCGCAATACTATTTTTCAAGCAGCCAGTAGCTCAGTTTGTTTTAAAATTTGGCAAAGCGAAATATAATGCTATCGCCCCAAGCATATAAACTCACCGAAGTTTATACGGACAAATGCAATGAACATGGAATGTAAGACAAATAGGTGTAACAGATTGTTTTACAAATTGTTGCGTTTTCGTATTAAAAGTTTTGAAAACTACTCCAAAAAGTATCCATAAATAAAAACTTTCAATAATTAACAATATTAATATTAATTATGCCTTATATTTTAGATACTATTATGACGTACTCATTTTAACTAAGAAAAATTTGGTTTACTTTTAATTAATTTGGTTATTATTAAATAATATGTAACTTTTACAAAATATTGTATTTTACCCATATTTGCAGTCATTTTATGTGGGTCACAGTTATTAAATATCATCATCATCATCATCATCATCATCATATCACCCGATGGACGTCCACTGCAGGACATAGGCCTTTTGTAGGGACTTCCAAACATCACGATACTGAGCCACCTGCATCCAGCGAATCCCTGCGACTCGCCTGATGTCGTCAATTCACCTGGTGGGGGGTCGGCCAACACTGCGCCTACTAGTGCGGGGTCGCCATTCCAGCACTTTGGGACCCCAACGTCCATCGGCTCTTCGAACTATGTGCCCCGCCCATTGCCACTTCAGCTTCGCAACTCGTTGAGCTATGTCGGTGACTTTGGTTCTTCTGCGGATCTCCTCATTTCTTCGATCACGCAGAGATACTCCTAACATAGCTCGTTCCATCGCCCGCTGCTATTAAATATAAATATTGATAAATTATTGAGTACATACAAAATTTAATGCAGGCACTTTAAACAGTTTTGGTCCCTTTAGCTCATCATCAGTCCCATCTTTAGATTATGTTTAGTTGTAAACAGGTTTTGTCAGTTTCGAAGTGAAATTATATGAAGACTCGTGCAGACGCGTTGTGATAAAGAAACTACGGCGAAGTAAATATGCGCATCAGAAGATAACCTTAGCCACTTGCTGCTACAGAACATTAGCGAAAACATCACACTAATATTATAAAGGCGAAAGTGTGTATGTGTGTGTATGTTTTTTCCTCCATTACGCTGCGGCTAATGAAGCTGAAATTTGAAATGGAAATAGATTTTACTCCAGATTAACACATAGGCTACTCTTATCTCGGAAAAATCCATGGTTTCTACTCTATCTATCTAGATACGGGAGTAGCTAGTCGAAGATGACCGCGTGTGTTAGAGAGACAAGTATGATCATCCGGAACGTGTGATTCGTTTAAGGTTTAAGGTGTTCCTTGATGACGAAACCATATTTATCCTACTAATATTATAAACGCAAAAGTTTGTATGGATGTTTGTTTGGATGGATCTTCTCTTTAACGCCGCAACTACTGAATCGATTTGGTTGAAATTTGGAATGGAAATAGATTTTACTCTGACATGAACACATAGGCTACTTTTCATCCCGAAAAAATCCATGGTTCCCGAGGGAGAGAAAAAAATATCACGCGGACGAAGTCGTGGGCGTCCGCTAGTCTATACATAATTCTACTAAAACAATTAATATTTCAACTATTATGTTAATAAATCGTCCACTTGGAAATTATCGCGAATAATAACAAAATGAATTATTGATCGTTCATGATAGACTTCTACAAAGAACGAATATGTAAGTATTCAATATTTTACTAAATATTACTAAACTTAACTACATATTTTATCTGGACCCGGAGCTTTGAACTCGACGTGCCGTTGACATACAACATATGTACACGGTTTTAACCACAAAATTCGTGGTCACGTCAACGCTGTCAAAGTTTGAACGTGTGAAATTGGTCTAATACTGCAGACGTGCGGTCTCCACGGAAGGTATGGCATCAATTGAACAACCCGTCGACTAGTTCCTGTAGACCACTAGGGAACACTCTACCGTAAGACGTACCGCCAAACCATTGAGCATTAGATTTCGATGATGGGTACTCATATGGGTAGGGTAAACGTTTATTGAGAAAATACAATAGGGAACAATAGTGTTTAGTAAACTTGTACATAAGCCGTGATAGCCCAGTGGGTATGATTTATGCCTCTGATTCCGGAGGGTGTGGTTTAGAATCCCCTCCGGGACATGCACCTCCAACTTTTCAGTTGTATGCATTTTAAGAAATTAAATATCACGTGTCTCAAACGGTGAGGGAAAAACATCGTGAGGAAACCTGCATACCAGAGATTTTTTTTTTGATTCTCTGCGTGTGTGAAGTCTGCTAATCCGCATTGGGCCAGCGTGGTGGACCATTGGCCTACCCCCTCTCATTCTGAGAGGAGACTCGAGCTCAGCAGTGAGCCGAAAAAGTTTTGTTAATGATGATGAAACTTGTATCTCTTTTAAGTTAGCCCGTTACTCTCTTGGATGGCTGGTTGGTTTGATTAAAAAAAAATCTTTACGATAGTCAAAGATTTCTATTTTCCTTAATCCAATAGTTAACAATCCTAAGTTACCACATGGTTAACCACGTTAGATACCAAACTTTACAAATTATTAATGGCTTGGTAATAATTATGAACACAATCAAATTAACTAATACAGTTCAATAAATAAATGTACATATAATGATATGTCGATTTCAATTAATTCATCATCATCATTGTAAGCCAATGGACGTCCACCGCTAGACATAGGCTTCTTGGGACTTCCAAACTCCACAGTTTCGAGCTGTCAGCATCCAGCCGCTCCCCGATATTCTTCTTCTTCTTCTTCTTCCAAAAGGATATCTAAGCCTTGATTGCCGGAGGGGTAACAACATCAGTGTTCCCAAAATGCTGGCGCTATTTCTCCATCTCGTAAAGGATCGTGTTGCCTATATACAAGTATGCTCGTAGTTCCCGTTACCATAAAAATATAGGCATAATATTACACTCACACAAAACGTGGCTTTCTATGGGTACAAAAATTTTTAAAGTCGGCGCAGTAGATCCTGAGATAACCCCTACAACCTTACAAAAGTTCCTCCCTTCCACCTCTAAGATTGGCGGAAATAACGCAAACGAAACAACTCCATGCGATTGTTATAAAAAATAAATATTGTAGTGTTGGAGTAAATTATTTTAATCATGTTATATCTGCAAAGTAAGATAGTAACTACAACTTACAACAATCAGGTTATTACCGCAGTAATATTTCAGCGTTCCTTCTTCAGTTTAGTTGTAATTATTTTCCTTGCCCGTTTCGCATCGCATCGCTGCGGTATTAATGTATGTATTACGTAACCATTGGCCTTCCTGTTTCTTCATATTGAAACTATATTGTTATTGTAGTTCTAACTATTAAGTAATTTGAAGCCTATTTTTAATTTACAATTTGATAAGGACTATTACTTCAAGCAACATGTTATAGTCTAAGATCTATATTAGAAACGACCTTCACCCGCCTGTTTATTAGATGAGAAATGTTTTATACAGTAAAAGCTCCTTATTCACGCTTCCTTTATTCACGTTTTAACTATTCGGGGATTAAAAAAATGCACCCCAATTCCTATATTCGCGGCTACATATTTCGTTATTCGCGAATCTGACAGACGAAACTGACGTAAAATCTGCAAATTTAAACTTTAACTTGCAAATGGTTTAAGAATGCCACTGCTTAAAATCACTCTGAATAAGAAGCTTTTAAAAAATGTCAAGCAAGAAAAAATTTCAGAATTCTTCAAACCATTGTCTAAGACAATACTTAAACAATAACTTCAATTAATTGTTTTTTATTTTGTCACACAAGAACTTATCCCATAGAATCCCATATAAATTATATATAATTCCATATTCACGGTTTCTGTATTCGCGACTCACTTAGAGACCCCGCGAATAGTGAGCTCTTACTGTATCAAATATATTGCGAGTAGGATTTTATATTGCCTCAAAAACTCCTGTCTATCATTAACGATAGTTAATAATGGTTAATAATAGTTTGGCCAGAAAGGCAATATATTTTTTTAAGTACTAAATTTGATATAAAACACTTCATTTATCAATAAACAGATGGGTGAAGGTCGTTTCTAATACGGATTTTCTACTATTATGAATTTGAGAGAATTCTGGCGCATGTAGTAGTATTGGTAGGTATAAATTTTAATGCTATTCCTCACGGAGACCCTGCTGGTAATAAATTTCGAAAGAAAAAGGAATGTAAAGACAAAGTGCTGTTAAAGATTAGGTTGCTTCGTGCTTCACAAATTGTGGTGATTGTAGATAAAAGTTTTGTAGTCTGAAATGGGTTTCCTTGTTATAAATTGAATTATGGTTTATGCGATTATCTTACTAATTTTATAATCTGTTTAATATACGAGTACTTAGTTAGTCGGACAGTTTGTACACAATTAGCATACACAATTACCTAGCATTACTATTAGTCTTAAAAGCGGCTCAAGACTGTGGTGTTTACAAGTCCATACAAGACGCCTACGAGTATGTATATGAGCAGTAGACGTCTATCGGTTAATATAATAAATCGATTTAAAGCAAATCCGAAAGTTATGCCCAAACTAGGCGATGCCCCACCGTTTTACTTGCATAATTCCCGTTCTCGTGGGAGTAAAGGAATAAAATATAGCCTATTAAAATATTGACCGTAACTGGAAACTTTATATTGAGAGTAGCATTTCCGTTTCCGTCGATTTCATACCAGTTTTCGTACTTTTATTGACGTCACGTCGGGCTATGTGGCGCCACCTGGCGGTGTCGGGCTCGGGAAGTTTCGTAAATCGCTGAGCGCGACTTTAGCTCATTGGCGTTTTGTTTACCGTCGAAGCAACATCTTGCAATCAGTTGGTACCCGACTTTGCAAGATAAAGTGTAATAAGTGAAGTGAATTCGCTGTGAGTACTTAATATTTTATTACGTTGTAATTATTACGTTGTAACATACAACGTTAATGTAATTAACGTTAAATTATGTAAAAATTTCAAATTTCATTTGAAAATAGTACGTGATCATTATTTTAACGGGTTTTCCGTTCGGATCACTACTTCATGTGTTTGAAAGTCTTGCTTTTTTGCAAATGTTTTCGTACTTGCATGTAATAATATTTTCTTTGTAGTGATTTTTCAACAGTTAAAATAGTATTAAAAGTGGCGGGGCCCAGCGGGCTTCCTAAAAATGTGAACTCAGAAACCAAAGTGAACGTTCTAGCAATAAACTGTTGTCTAACATATATACTGCAAAACGAACGCGTGGCCAGTGGCTTTCGTTTCAGAGGAGTACATAAATTACGAATGCTCGAACACAAGTTAGACAAAGAGTTTTTGGAAGTTACTCAAACATATTGTTACTCCAATTCAAACCGGCATTGAAAAAAGGTTCACAAATCCCGCCAGAATTTAGCACAGGAATTTTGATTGGATGTAAATTACTGGCCTTATAAATCGCCACCCCACGCAGGGGCAAGGCGTAGACACTGTTAACGTCGCTGGACACATTTGCAGTCAAATATAAGTCTAATAAATTACCGCCCCTCGCGGGGGCAAGGTATACACAGTTTTTTTAACGTGCCTGGACGTATTTGCAAAACCAACTTACTGAGTAAGGTATAGAAAGTTTAAAAATTCCTAGACGTATTTGCACAGTCAAATACCGGACTAATAGATTACCGCCCCTCATGGGGACGAGGTTATAGAAAGTGTTAACATTCCTAGACGTATTTCCAGTCAAATACTGAGGATCGCCGCCTCTCGCATGGGCAAGGCACGAATAGTGTTGAAATTTCATCACGTAGAACACACAACACGGAATATACATACAATGCGCAAACGCTCATGCACAGCCATGCTTGCATGATAATTACAACCCACCCTCGCGGGGTGTTTATCTCTTTATATAAATTATTCAAATACCGGTGTCCTTGATCGCCACCGTCGCAGGCGTATGCATGAAGAGTAATGTTCCATCGCGTGGAACATACAACACGGAATATACATATCTGTAACGCGCACACGTTCATGCACAGCCTTGCTTGCATGATCAATACAATCCACCCTCCCGGGTGTTTATCAACGATGTATGGATACGAATATCTTATCTATCTATATAAATTATTCAAATACCCTTATCTTGTGTGTGTGTGTGATCGCCACCCCTCGCGAGGGTAATGCATGAAAAATGT
The DNA here is from genome assembly GCF_947172395.1 of Bicyclus anynana. Taxonomy (NCBI): domain Eukaryota; kingdom Metazoa; phylum Arthropoda; class Insecta; order Lepidoptera; family Nymphalidae; genus Bicyclus; species Bicyclus anynana. The sequence continues at coordinate 8,325,221 of NC_069098.1, forward strand.
TAAGATTCCATCGCTTGGAACGCTTGCGCAGCCTTGCTTGTATGATCATTATAATCCACTCTCGCAGGGTGTTTATCAGCAATGTACAAGAAACTAATGTCCTAAAGCCCTTGCAGGCTGACTCACTATCTTTTACGTTTGCTAGTTGACATATACAAAATTGAGTTTCTATGTAAAAATGTCATTTATTGCTTACTCGTGAATATCCCACAGTAGGTAAATGACATTTTTCCAATTGATATAGGTTGATAATAAAGACCAAAATAGTGAATAGGCCAACTAGATTTGTAACCAATTTGTGAATTAATTACTTTGTAACAATGGGGTAAAAATCTGATGAATGAAAGCGTCAGATTAAAACATCATGTACATTTTGGTATAGAGGTTAAAGGCAGGAAACTTATTTTTCCGAATACATCAAAGTTTTCTAAAGGTATTACTGGATGTATACAGTTTATTATTTGCAAAATTTATAACCATACTCCAGGTTTCATAAAACTTAGAAACAAACGAAAAGGTAAAACATATTATGATACCCTCCGTCACCTAGCAAATGTAGAAAAACGCATAAGCGGTAACATATAAATTTCTATTAAAACAAAGGATTCTAAATGAATCCTTTTTCAGGGGCTCGAGGCCCATCAAGGGTATTATGTATGCTTTAAAGTTTAATGCATCCAGAAAACATAAAGTATTTTGAGATAGACTTCATTTCAAGCGGTCTTTTTAGCCACCTTTTTCACCACCTTTTTCAATGGGAGAAAATGGTGGCACCAGAAACGTATAGAGGTTAATCTGAGGTTATCTCCTACCGTTCTCTCGAATAACCTCGTGTTTTTCTTAATCTATATGGAACATCGTTCCACACTCCTGTTTTGGAAGAAATATCAACAATTGTCTACTTAATGAAATACAAAGGATCATAAAAGCACCATGCTCTGTTGCTAATACTGAAGCCGGACCAATATTTAACCTCATTTCCACTTGCTAAATACGCACAGCATCAAAAACTCAGTTTGAAGAATAGACACAAGCCTACTTGCATGTGTATGTAATAAAATCCCAAAGGTGCTTCCTACGTTTTGTATACAGGGAATTGTTGGACATTACTTCCTTGTCATTTGAACTATGCATGTCTCTTTCTCAAATACTTTCTCAATGCTATCGAATTCGCAGCATGTTTTGTAAGAGATATGTAGTATTAAGAATAGACAATTTTATCATTTACTAAGAAAATAATACAAAGCGTAGATGTAGACTATATCGAAAACTTGCCCGTTACCATTAAATGAATGAATGACATTGTTTAATATAATCAGACTGCTAGCTACCTACTTCACTGACACTCTCAGCCAGTGTTTTTGTTAGTAGCAGATGCCTTTGACCACGCTTGGGCAGCGTTACTAAACATTCACCCTCTGAGGTATTCATGGTCACGAGAGGAATAGGTACTGCATTCCAATAAAAAGGGAATGTATGTCATACTACTCGTATATGTCCCTAGAATCAAACTCACCTCCTAAGCAACATTCAATTGGACAAAATGACTGCCGTTACATATTACGGAGGAAAAGAGAAATGAGTTTAAATATAGAATATAACAGTTAAAATTGCAAGATCTTTGTCTAGTAACCTTAATTAGACTATCACTAAGTTCACAACAGTACACAATAGTATACGCGGCAGGAACAACAAGCATGCAAATCACTTGTTATACAACATCGCCATCTTCCATACTTGGCGCTTTCATTACTGTAGCATAGAAAAAGTGATTGTGAAATAGGGTATGTCGGTGACTGATCTATTCTGATCTGACTCATTAAATAAGGTACACGTAGTCCATGATTACTTGTACGTATCCCGAGATGTAACTTACGCTCAAGTTGTTTTATACGATGTGTACAGTGTGTATAGGGAATTTCCCACTTGCTTTATGGTATCGCCACCACTTACACTGATTCTCAGAGAATCATCAGAATCGGTTGACAGGAATATATTTAATAGCCTTGATAAGAGTAAGTCTTATGTCATTTGGATCTCAGATTCCGAGTGCTAGCAGTACCGATAATTCTATAGAATGAAGACAAATTTATTATAATCACGACAACGGACTTAGCAGTTACAAAACTGTTAGAGGGAGTCTTCAAGAAATATGGGAAAACCTGAAATTATTTTTAATTTCCTGTCAAAACTTAAAAATCGGCTTGTGTAGTGTTTGTCTAAAAGTAAAAGTTTTAGTACATTATATGACCTAATGTCTAAGAACTGACTCAGTTTTAGTTTCTAGAATCTTCAAGTAACCTACTTAAGAAAATCAATAACTTTGTAAAGCATATCCTTAAATTCATACCAAATTGTTAAGAAAGCCTAAAAATTCCATGCCACCAGTTTGGAATGTCAGTAACTTCTTAATAAGTTATTTTTTCAATAGTTATATTTTTGTGGGTACACTCTGAAAGGCGTGTATATGACCTAACATTACTTATTATAGGGATAACATAGTATAAAATCTGATGATTTTATTCAATTTTGGCCGCAATTTGGCTCAAAAACCGATAGAAGTATTTACTCTGGCTGGAAATTATCTATACTTATAATAAATCTGTAGAGAGGTCAATTCTGTACATGAAATATATTTCCAAAATAACTATCAGGGGGTGATTAGTGATCGATACTGATGCCAAAAATACAATCAGTAAAATTTTTGTCTGTCTGTCTGTCTGTCTGTCTGTCTGTCTGTCTGTCTGTCTGTCTGTCTGTCTGTATGTTCTTTATAGAAACAAAAACTACTGGACGGATTTTAACGAAACTTGGTACAATTATTTTACATACTCCTGGGCAGGTTATAGTATACTTTTCATTACGCTACGATTAATAGGAGCAGAGCAGTGAAGAGAAATGTTGAGAAAACGGGAGAAGTTACTCAATTTTTTAAGCTTCCGTCGCGTGTACAGCCTAATGGTTAAAGCTACATAGAAATCATGTATGACAGAAACGTTTTCCTTAAAATTATCTATAAAAACACAACAGCATATATATGTCTATCTTTTATGGTTGACTCACAATAACACGTGTAACTCCCGATAGCTTAGCAGTTTGGAGCTTTCTAATTATATTTGTCTACTCTTATGTTTATAACACTCATCACTCATCCCTAATAAGAAAGTTAACATTATTACCTATTCAATAAAAAAAGAATCATAAAAATCGGTAAAGAAACACCAAAGTTATACAAGAAATACGCTAAGCCATCGCGCGTGAATACTAATTCATGCTATATGGATTATTTTTGTGTAACGGTTGCCGCGCTCGACGCGACTCGCGGTGGGAGGAATATATAAAGAAGTGCAGCCTTAATGAGTAGGGTAGGGGTAGGGTAGGGTAGGGTAGGGGTAGGGCAGGGGTAGGGTAGGGGTAGTGTAGGGTAGGGGTAGGGTAGGGTAGTGGTAGGATAGGGGTAGGGTAGTGGTAGGATAGGGATAGGTTTGGGATAGGGTAGGGTAGGGGTAGGGTAGAGGTAGGTTAGAGTAGGGTAGGATAGGGGTAGTTGAAAGTTTACAACGACTTTCACGCGGACGAAGTCGCGGGCGTCCGCTAGTTTGTAAATAAAATAATCACTATCATAATTTTTCTTTAGGAAATAATAAGTCTATTTCATTATTAAATAAAATAACTATCCACTACGACTAAATGCAGCAAGAATTAATATTAATTTCTTTGTAATAAATTTTTTTAAAAAACCGCCCCGCATATGGTTATAGCAGAATGAGTAAAGACGTCACGTAAGAAATCTTCATAACGACTATATCGGTCAGCAGTGTTTTTCCTAAATAATGAAATCCCTAAAATTAAAAGTATTGAACTCCAATCCAAAAAATGTATGGTATGTTTTTAGTTCATTGATTTATTTTTGAATGTGCTGAGAGTTGGAGTCGCGAGATGAACGAAAAAACGTTAAGCACTGCTAACTGTTCTATTTATTAATATTTGTAAAATATAGTAAATGGCTGATGACATATAATGACACTTGAATGTCAAAGAGTTGACAGTTTGAATAAATAATATCCACAGACAATAGATACTTATTACTGGCTACCATTGTACCGTAGACATGTATTTTTGCTACATTCCAACAAAATGGAATATTGTATTATGCACAGACACAGTAAGTCAAACTTCGTTACTAGCTTGTTCTCTAAATAAAGCCTAATCGAATTAGAGATAATATTGTTATAAAAAGTTTTATTTTAATAATAATCACATTGGCGAAATAATACCATAATGTGGCGTCACCAGGCGAAAACAAACAGGCTCTCAATATAAAGTTTCCAGTTACGGTCAATATTTTAATAGCAGCGTTTTACCTGAAATAAAACGCATATTAAAATACTTACCTCACTGGAAACTTTAAGTAATTCCTGCCTGGTGATATATTGAGCCAATGAGCTAAAGTCGCGCTCAGCGATTTACGAAACTTCCCGAGCCCGACACCGCCAGGTGGCGCCACATAGCCCGACGTGACGTCAATAAAAGTACGAAAACTGGTATGAAATCGACGGAAACGGAAATGCTACTCTCAATATAAAGTTTCCAGTGAGGTAAGTATTTTAATATGCGTTTTATTTCAGGTAAAACGCTGCTATTAACGTGGCTTTGTAGTGGAAATAAAATCAAAATCCTTATTTACCTCTTTATAATATTAGATGGATAATCCATAAAATAGTGTACGCGTTTTTTATGTGCTTAGGTAGAATGCCCAGCCAAGGCACGGTTGGAGGCCTATCACAAACCCCCAGCCTCTGTTGTAGTTACCCTAGCAGACCCCGGTAGTACACACATAGTTCCCATTCCCGTAGGAATACGGGGATAATATGGCTATGGTACTAAATGATAATGTAGCTTTCCACTGTAATAGAATTTTTAAAGTTCGTAGATCCAGAGAATACAATGCCACAAACTTTGAATAATTCATTAGAATTTTTAACAATTAAATAGAATAGATAACCCCTATAATAATGTACTGTTGACTGTTGTACACTAGTGGACTCCGATTGCACCTGCGTATTTCCCATTCGCGTTAGAATATGAGGATAAAATATAGCCTGTTACTTGCTGATAATGTAGCTTGCCATTGGTGAAAGAATTATTTAAATCTGTCCAGTAGTTTGGAGATTATTCATAACAAGCAACCATTTATCTTACCTGTTTAAAATATTAGTTTCAATACAATAGAATATAGAAAATTTTCTCTGAACTTCTTTAAAAAGTCCATAAAAGTTGATATTTCTTCTTCAAGAACAATATTCAGTTCCATCTAAAACGCCAGTTTGAATAGTATAAAGTGCAAATAGGTTTGTGCCAATAGAACGTGTTTCAATAGGACGGCAAACAATAAATTGTCGACGACGCGTTGCAATTGCCTGGGGCACTCGCTCATTGAAACATCCACGTGAACTTATTTAAATATTGAACAGTTTCAAATTAATTCATTTTATCGACTACTAGTTTCATAACGGTATTCATAAAAAATACTATAAAATCGTCACTTTAGATTTCGCCAAAATCGTTGCACATTTGGTTTTACTTATATTTGGGTATTCGTTGTTGTGAAATTGAGCATATTACGAAGTCCTGCATCCTTACAAACAAAGACAAAATATTGAAAAGAAAAACCTTGTAAGTACAACATTTTGTTATAATAATGCATTCGTTCGTTATCAGACTTCACACATGCAGAGAACTAAGAAAATTCTCTGGTATGCAGGTTTTCTCATGATGTTTTCCTTTAGCGTTTGAGATACGTGATATTTAATTTCTTAAAATGCCCACAACTGAAAAATTGGAGGTGCATGCCCCTTACCAGATTTGAACTTACCACCCTCCGGAATCGTGTGTCTGCGTCTGCGTCGGAATCTGCGTGTGTGAAGTCTGCCAATCCGCATTGGGCCAGCGTGGTAGACTATTGGCCTAACCCCTCTCATTCTGAGAGGAGATTCGAGCTCAGCAGTGAGCCGAATATGGGTTGATAACGAACGAACACATTAATGCAGCTACATGACAATGCCTGGGGACAAGGTTCATTTGGAAGCCATGTAAAGAGTACGTACCATAAGTGCCAGACGCGAGCTAACAATTTGGGACCGTTTTTAGTGGATTTATAATTATTTAAAATATATTACGGCGTTAATGGTGTGGCGGGAGCGGATTTTAGTGTTCTTTTTAATTAAAACTGAAGTACAAGTGTAACTTGTGTCTCAAGAGTTTTATGGAAACATTTTACTGTGTCTCCTTACATATTTTTAGTTTAATTTTTTATTTACTTACTAAATATTTTCAACAATAAAAGTATTAAATTGATATATATTTTAATAATCTACTAAATACTAATAAAAACATGCTAAAGATATCTAAATTTTTTATTAAATGCACATTTCATGTACAAACACGCAAATAAAAAGAAAAAGAAAGAAATTCTTAGAGTGAACGTTGTCTCGTATATTTACTCCGAAAGGATTCAAACTTTCTTATGTTATAAACTTTTATGCTTACGAATAATCTCAGTATCTACCTAATTTAAATTATAATACTGAAGACTGATTGATCAAAAATGCTAAACATTTTAAATTTAAAAGAAAGAATAAATCTAACTTTGAACTTAAAACAGAGCGTTGAAGTCTTTTCTTCAGAATTATGACAGGTCACACAAAGAGTACTAAAATCATTAAGTTCGAATATACTCCATGGAGTCCTCATGCTTCAACTTAAAATGTTTTAGGAGAGCCGAATGCAAGTGGAATTTAGCTCCACTTTAAAGTTACGAATTTCTGCTTGGACAAATTCCAACTTTAATACTACAGTCGTTGAATTTAAAACTTTGCCAGAGTCGGAGTTCGAAGGTGTAATTTTTGTTCCGTCGAGTGCTAATCGCCGAATTCTATTCCTAGGAGTATTGCGTGATTACTAAACTTTGTATTTTTACTTCTATTTATACCAAAAACTTTCAGAAATTTTGTTTTCATGGTAATAACTCCAAACATATATTTGAAATTTTATTTAAAAAAAAAATCTATTGTAAAGTACCAATTTGGTACTTCATAAAATTACGATCTAGCCTACTTATCTGACTAATTAGTAATTTATCTTTAACCTAAACTTATAATATATTATTATTATACTAAGATAATGTCCAATAACTTAGTCTTTCACTAACTATTACGTCTTTAGGTCACTTTGTTCACGTGATCGTCCATGTAGCACTTAACACTACACTGTCACTAGTCACTAAACACTAACTCAAATGGTTTGGTCCGTTTAAGTCTTCTCACTGTATTCGTAAGTCGAGTAGCTGGATTGCCTCGATGTTTACGTGATGGTGAGTCTTTGTTCGTGAGCAAGAGACATTTTTTGAATTATAATATACCTATTATAAAATGATTGTACATTTCTTCATGTAGAAACGTTTTCGTACGTGAATGAAACAATTCGAATTTCGTCTAGAAAGTTTCGGCTTGCAGAAAGTTTGAAATAGCCACTGTCGTACAAACTGTACAAAGTGGGAATTCCTTCTCCAATACAGGGTCCTAGGGGTAGTCAGTGCAGTATTCCATATATGGAGTGCACGCCACTGGTCTCTTCGTAACCTGATGAATGATTTAAGAATCTATATCTAGACTTATATTAGAAATGCGAAAGTAAGTCTGTCTGTCTGTTTTACCTTTTCACGGCTAAACGGCTGAACCGATAAAGATGAATTTTGGTATAACGGTAAATGAGACCTTGGAGCAAGAGAATAGTACTCTCGACTCTAAAATTAAAATAGAAGGGGCTGAAATAGGGGTTGAAAGTCCTTCATTTTAAGAGTTACAGTTTTAAAAATTTGTTCATAAATCATAAAAAAAATACGAAATATTTACAAAACTATTTAAAAAAAAAAAAAAATTTTTTAAAACTCAACCCCTAAAGTGGTAAAATGTGGATTGAAAGTTTACATGGATTTCCACGCGGAAGAAGTCGCGAGCGTCCGCTAGTAGAACTATACTTGCTAAAAATATCGTTCATTTGTAGAACAAACATTGTATTAAGCTGAGATTATTTATTTAGTCTGTACCTACTAATTCACAGCATTTGCTGTGCATGCTATAAAAATATACGAAATTAAAAAACATACATTCTTGTTTTTGTTTTGCCTTTCATTTGTTCGCGTAGTGTGTGAATAATTTACAAGAAATGAACATTGCGGGGATAGTAAATATAACGTCCGAACAGCGAAAAATACAACGCAAATGTAGAATGCGGATATTTGCACATTAAATAATTATTAAGCACTCGGTGAAAGCAGATATGTGATCTCACTACTATAGATATAGAGAGCCGAGATTATATGAAAGCTTATAGTTTGTTTGTACTGTGGTTATATACAGTACAGCCCCCTTATCCAAGTGGCACGTCGATTCTCTTTCTACAATCGCTAACGCTTCGATAACTAGAAAAATGTATGGGAATGACTGATCTTGATCACGTGCACGTCGATAGCAAATGTCATTCCCATACATCTTTCTAGTTAGCGACTGTAGAAAGAGAATTGTGCCACTTGCTTAGGGAGGCAGTAAAGTTTCCAACGATAGCCAATTTTGGAGTTTTAATCATGGCGACTTGCGACTTTAAAAAATAGCTTTTCAGGGTTGAAAAAGAACTTCTGTTTTTATGATTTGTGAAAGAATTAAATTAAATTTTTGATATTTTATAAAAGATATCGTATCATGTCTTTAGTTACGGACCCTTACATCGATTATTTTATACTAGACATGTTACGTGCCTACAAAATCACCGCAATAATTGATCCGAATTTAGCTACTTCACACAGCGTTTAATTACATAATATTTTTCAAATTGTTCTTATTCTTAAGGGGATTTCTCTTCTTTAAACAGAGAAAAACTTACTTGCAGTCTGATAACAAAATTCACTTTTTTTGACGGCCTCCGTGGCGCAGTGGTATGCGCAGTGAATTTACAAAACGGAGGTCCTGGGTTCGATCACCAGCTGGGTCGATTGAGTTTTTCTTAATTGGTCCAGGTCTGTGGCTAGTTACCAGCCTACCAGCAAAGACGTACCGCCAAGCGATTTAGCGTTCCAGTGCGATGTCGTGTAAAAAACCGAATGGTGTGTGGATTTTCATCCTCCTCCTAACAAGTTAACCAGCTGCTATCTCGACTTACCACCAAGTGAGATTGTAGTCAAGGGCTAAGTTGTAAAGAATAAAAAAAAAGAAAAAACTTTACACTCCTTTCTAAAGCGACCATAGTCCAAACTCCATCGTTCCAACAGCGAAAAATACAACGCAAATATAGAATGTGGATGTATGAGTATAGCACATTAAATTATTATTATTAAACAAAGCACTCGGCGAGAGCAGTTATGCGATATCACTATTAGTTGTTCCTACGTCAAGTTATTTGTGTTTAGTTTTGTGATTCGAAGCGTTTTACAAACACGGAGCTCAGCTCGCTGTTCTGTTGGCTGTGTTGTGAACGTTGAGTTTAATTGGATTTTGTTTCATAAGTTAGGTGCAATTTTACAAAATTCAAACTATTCTCGGTCGGGTTAGTTTAGGAATTCAACTTTTGTGTTTGTTTCGTATTTCGTTGCAATGTTAAATTAATTAATATGCAGCCATCAAAGGTCGTCTTAGTTTTTTGTTAATTGGTTGTTTTTTTATTGAGAATACAATAACAAACTTAAGCTAACTTATCCTGATGGCTATAGGTACAAATCATGCCCAAGTGATAAATAATTGTGGCAATTACAAGCTGGTTTTTAGCGTTCGAGCCAGCCTTCCTGTTATTGTTGAAGGCAACTAGCCTTAGTAAAATAATTCCTCGAATCTTTTTGGCAATGCTACTTTATGATCCAAGGTTCACCACGGCAAATGGAACTAATAAGTAACTCTCGCACAGAGAGGTATACTTCTGCCAGGTTTCAGCTTTTCTAATGGTAGGTAAGGTTAGGTAAATTCATATACTTTTGTTTTCTCATTTCTCATACGCACGGCTAAGGTTTGGAATACCCTTCCCAAGTCTGTGTTTCCTTAATCCTATAACTTGGGTATCGTCAAAGCAACAGCGAATAGGCACCTTCTAGGCAAGCGTGTCCCATCATAGATTGTATCTATATTTACCATCAGGTTAGACCATGGTCAAACGCGAGCCTATTTGCATTTAAAAAAAAAATCATCCCCACAGAAGATTGTAACCCGTAAAGTTTTGATGGCACAACCCTAGTTTTGCTTTTTGCTTTATGCTATATATCTGTTTCTTACTATATTTTTGTGTATAGTTTTTCTTCGTCTTTTAAATACTTACAAAGGATTCTGGAATATTCCTCTCAACGATGGCTCGTTCAAAAAGTTACCTACCGCTTAGACAAAAGCTTACAGTGACGTAACCAGATGAAACAAAGGATTCGGATACATACTTGATATACTATAAAGAGTATTCTACGTTTCAATAAGTTGTTAATTTACTCTATTTTGGCAATTTTTCGAAATCAAAGCAATCTGTTTGGTGACCAAGATAAAAAAAAGCTTTAAACACGAGCTTTGATAACAGAGCGTAGCTATTCTCGACAATATTCCAATACATATTGTGTTAACGTCTCCTGACCATAATATATAAAAATAATATAATGCCTTTTAAAATACGCAACTGATTTCAATCTGCTTTTCATAATTAGACAGAGTGATTCTAGATTTATACTCGCAGATGTACCTATGTTTGTATATTGAATAGAACTCATTATGAACAATGAATAATTGATAAATTTCGCTAATTGCTAAAATCAATTCTCATGAGATGTTGACATAACAATTTAGCATTGTAGAGTCTACATCTCCTGTGAATACTCCGGCTTTGCAGTGATACGTAACGCGAAGCTTGGGCGTTGGGTTTAGTGGATTTGTCCATTTTTCGCTGAGAGTAGAAAAAAAAGTTATACAATATTTTCTTATTCCTTCTTCACTAATGATAACTTTCGGTAAACAACGTTTTCTATTTCAATTATATTGATTAATACTTAAGTAATTCACCCGAAGAAGTGAGTGCTCTAAGGTAGAGTCCATAAGTGTTGTTATTATGACTGACGTTTCAAAAGTGCTTGTAAACTAAGCCTAAGTATAAGTAATTGAAATAAAAAATTTAAATTTGGCTTTGACTTTTGAATTCATGAACTAAAGAGAATATCAAAATCTTTAAAATCACCAATTGCCAAGACACTCGGGAAATCTCTTAATCCATTTATGTTGCACCAAAAAACTAAACCATAGCGTTCAGAGTTGTAAGCGAAGAAACAAAAGACGGTGAAACGCTCTAGAAGGTGACTCTTGACTTCATGAAATTCGCGATATTATAGATGGTAGGAAAAACGGAAGTTGAAACGGCATTCTGTACTACATATTTGTAGCGCGAATCAAGGAATAGCAAATTTTTCTTTTTCTTTCCATATGAGAAATTCAAAACAGTTTAATCGCTGAGTGCATATATGTAGCATTTCAAAAGGTGAGCATTCTATTTAATGTAGATACCGAAGTACTTCGGTTTTTGCGTCCGTTTTGCTTCATCAAGTTTCGTTGTTTACAAAGATTTGGTCCAACGAGCATCGGCTTACAACTATGATTGTGTTAATACTTCTTGCGTATTACCTTTCTGTTTGTTTATACAACAGCAGTAAATTATTATTATCTAACGGGTATGATCTTATAAATTAAAATAGTAGAAAACAAATGTATTTCGGGCGCTATTGTCCGGAATCACTCTCGTGATTTTCACAAGTGCAAAGTCTGGAGATACATATATTTGTATATGAAGAAAATTATCCGGAAAATACAGAAATTACCTATATAATATAATACACAGAGACTACTATATACTTGAATGGCGTTACATGGGGCACAAATGAACCAATTTCGAAAGTGGTATAATCCACTTTAAAGTAGAGTAACCCACATTTCTTATAAAAAAGATAAAAGCCTGTTTTTTTCGAAATCGGTACATTTATGTCCCATTTAACTCAATTAAATTTGATAGCTAATGATCCCTACCATCACCCCTTAAAGGGATCGCTATACGTTTCCAGTGACACTGTAAATAGTCGTGAATATTAGATCTTTATAAAACCTTGATAGTGTCAAATCTACTCATTAATGTTTTTTAAGCCAAGTTTTAGCACAAAATTGCTATTTTAAAACATTTATATCCTCCACCCTGAAGTGAATGTCCATCACTAGTATTTTAATCGCAAAATCGCAAAGAATTTTGTACAAACACTCTTGGTAGTGAGTGGCAGTACGATTAAACGTGCGCAATTCTTGAGTTAAAATCCTCAGCCAGGTTAAAGTTATTTCAAACTCGCAAATGAACTTCGGAAAGTACATGTAAAATTCAGTTCTACCCGCGGCAATTAATAAAAAGTTAATTTGAAAACTTGATAGTACACTCTCGACACGTTTTGTTCATCGAGACGCCTTTCACGTTAAAATTTGCAAGATTGCTTGAATTTATGAGCTGTCGTTAAGAAAGTTAAGTCGTCGGTCAAACTTACAGTGAGATGAGGTTAGGTATTACTTTTTTATACAATCAAGCTATGGCACGCTGTCTATACTAATTTTATTTTATTTTATTTGGATACCAATAGATTACAATTAAATTCAAATACATATATTAACAAGAATTTTCATTAAGTTAACAAATTAAAGAAAAAACAAAACCAAGGAAAAAATAGCAGACAAGGAAAAGAAACTTAGAATTAAAATTATCATAACACAGAAATAAAAATAATATTTCAAAAACTAACATTAATGTGAGGTTATTAAACCGAGTAAAGTGATAAAAAGTAGTTTTTAATTTTCTAATATTATAAAGAGACTAGCGGACCCGGTCAAGCTTCGCTTTGACTCATTCGCTTACCCCTATCCTATTCTTCTCCCATCCTACACCTACCGTACCCCTACCCTATCAACTACCTTACCTAACTAACCTAATTAACCCCTAGGTAGGTGGCTAAACGTCTTTGCCGGTAGGGTGGTAACTATCCACGGTCGCCAGCCTCCCACCAGCCAGACCTAGACCAATTAATAAGATCTCAATCGGCCCAGCGAACCCAGGACCTCCATCTTGTAAATCCACTGCGCCACGGAGACCGTCGCACTATATCCACACTTGATACTCGTAATACACAAATAACAAATTTTGCTACAAACAGTGATATCTTAACTTTCAACATAGCGAAGATTCCGACGTGGTACGTCAAATTATAAACTGTTTACCACTTTGTTGGGTAACATCGTATTTAGCCTGGGGCGAGATATTTACGCTCTCCGGGTTGAGCCCGTGTTATTTACTTGTTCTATCATACTGTTATGATATGAATTATTATTTATCACCATAAAACAGCTTCTGCGGGTTTTATTCCATTTCGCATTCATCCTAATTTTAGCTTATCCCACCGCTTATATTATACTAGCATAAGCCCTGCGGTTCCACCAGCGTAGTTCCCATTTACGTAATATTAAAGCAGTTAAATATGGCCTATGACACTCACAAATAACGTGGCTCTCTACTGGTAAAAGAATTTTCAAAATCGGTAAATTAGGTCCGGAGATAAACCCCCTACAATACCCCAAACTTTTATCATCATCATCATGTCAGCCGATGGACGTCCACTGCAGGCCTTTTGTAGGGACTTCGAAACATCACGATACTGAGCCACCTGCATCCAGCGAATCCCTGCGACTCCCTTGATGTCGTCAGTCCAACTGGTGGGGGGTCGACCAACACTGCGCTTTCTGGTGCGGGCTTCTTTCTTTCTATATATGATTACAAACTTTACCTTTTGTAATCTTATCTAGAAAATTCTTCTGTCAGAATGTTTGTTCCCATACTCCTTCGAAACGGCTTGACCGATTCTTATGATTTTTTTATGCATATTCTGTACCTACTTCTAAGAATCCGCCAACTTCTATTTTTCCCTAGTGTCTACCCCTATTGTTTAGGACTTTGATAACTAGATGTAGGGGTAGGGTAGGGAATATTATGATATTTCTTTTCATTTTAATTTTTAAGTGGAAGCTCGCAAAAAAAAGAAAGTCGCACTTGTCGCAGGAAATCTGAATTTTAAGTAAACCCTACAAAATAGGTACAGTAAGCTAAAAGCTAAAGCGTTCTTTTTATTATTACCCTAAAAGTAATAATTCGACCAACACCTTAAGTTAAGAAGCTTTCGCTTAACTGTTGGATCAAGAGTCGGATACAAAAGGCAGTGATTTTTGAGACGGCGCATATTGTGAGGAGGTTCCTCACTCTGGAGTCCAGACCACCGGTTGCTTGGGCACTCAAATGTCCCGCAGCGGGAGGGTTGTTTTTTTTTTTAATTTTTAATAGTGTTTTGTATTTTATATTTATATTGACATTGTTAAAAATAAAAAAAAGAACTAATAAATACGTGATAGAAATAAAAAAATAATTACCTCGTACTTATTTGCATCGGGATTCCCGGAATTCGTTCGGCGTGCATTTGGAAAACCAGCAACCTTTGTATTTTTCTGCAAAAGTTACATTCAAACTCGAGTACAGATACGGTTGTGTTTGCATCGAATTGTAAACGTTGCACCGAAATTACGAACTTCCTAAAACTTGGCTCAGCATTTTTCGTCGACTCGTGAGGGGGATTTTTCCAACGGTTGCAGTTCTATTTACCTTCTATTTTTACTCGTAACTTGCTCTATTGGAGCTCTATTAGAGCAAACTACTACATCTACCTCGTTGTAACTGCCTCTTTGTTAGTCCAGTTAGTGTATATGGTTTCGTATCATGGGGACCTGGGTTCGAATCTTGGGTCGATATAAGATGCTGAGTTTTTCTTTCTTCTAAGAAATTTTCAATTAAATTCTCTGCCCAAAGTTAGGAGGTTGGTGGTGTTACATGGGCCTCGTAGAGCACGTTATGATGACAATAACGACGATTTAAGGTCCTGGATTCAATTCCCAGTTCGGTTCATTTAAGGAATGTATGATTTAAATAACTACCCCCGGTTTCGTTTACTTGCATGCTTCCGCCGACTTGGTTGCCATGAAGTTAGGTGTCAGGCGAAAGCGGATATAATGTCTCATATTATGCTGAGGAAAACATAAAACAATTACAATTTATACTTAGACGGTTGAGGATCAGGATCCTTGAAACCTGCTAACTTTCAAAGCCACCACGGTCCAAACTCCATAATTGGCTATCTATTTACGTATGGTAGGAGTATGAGGTGACAAACTTTAAGCTTTTATGTTGAAATGACGAAGGTCTCGAGGTCACGAGCTCTTAGACTATAAGCATGACGCGACGCACGAAATTTCACCCATCCAAAAAGTGTCTAAGGCGCCTAGCACTGCGTGTCGGTGACGCGAATAAAACTTTACCCGACCAGAAAATTCCCAACGCATTTACGGCCGTTTTCAATAACCTATCTATCCGCCATTTCGCTTACTAAAGTTATGAAAATCTATTTTTCTGTTCTTATCTGATTTTCAATAACCCTCTGATAGATAGTTTGACTGTTAGTGATAATCGAGGATAGCTAACTATCTGTAATCTTGGGTAGGTTATTGAAGACGCTAAAGAAGTTTTGACTCCATTAATTGAACAAACGAATATTTAACGGATTCGTATTACAAAGTGATTGATACGAGTACACACTTGGTATCTAGAGTGCCGATAAACCGCTGAGTTGGTCCGACAAGTGGTCCCAATCTGACAAAAGAGCTCCCGAGAGATTCGGTCGATGGTATAACAACCTTAGTTTAGTCGAGATGCCAGACAATTAAATTGGGGTCTGTCCCGATGTGACAAACTGTTCATTTTATAGCTGTAAATTGTATTTGTTTAGGTGACGAAATAACGAAGCGTGAAGGAAAGTTCACCTGGAGAATGTTTTTTAACTGATTTCAAAAAAAGAAGGGGGTTCTCAATTCGAAACGTGTTTATTTCGTTTTTTTATATGGTTGTTACCTCAAAACTTCGTCATTTATTAACCAATTTTGAAAATCCCATTTTTGTTTTCATGAAGATGAAATGCGACCACCATTTCATCTTCATGAAAATCGGTTAAGTAATTTTGTGTTAAAATTTGATTTTACTGAAATACGTCTTTGAAGTCGGTTCCATTTTTAATTTAAAAAGATTATTCTTCTTAAATTCTTCTTAATTTTTTTCTTAGTACCCCAGAATATTTAACTCTAAATAACTTGTGTAGTGGCGAGCACAAGGCTGTTCACTAGGGTAGGCATTATACGTAAAAATTGGAAAATAATAAAAAAAATATATAAAATAAAAATAAAAAAAAAATAGAGTGCACGAATGTGCATGTGTTATAGTGGAAAAAGTTTGAGAAAAAGAAATCTGCGCGGCTTATAGTTCGCTTCGCTTTGACTTATATGCACTTCTTCCCTATCCCTACCCTACCCTACTCCTACCCTACCCTACTAATAATAATATACTTATGCTAACTATCAAGTAAAATATTATTTAAAATATTACTACAGAATATAAATAGGTAAGATGGAGACGCTAAGCTCGGCCAACTTTTATTACGAGCTTTTATTTTTATAAGAACTAAGAACAACACAGTTTATAGAAAGTTTTCTCTTACGCTATAGATAATAATGTTTCCTCAATATTATACTGTCTCATGTTCACGATTTACGCTACACTCCACTCAGTGTTATTCCAAAGAGAAAGTGAAACCGGTAAAAGAAACAAAGTGACAAACGAGCTGTGAAACGTCACGTCATCTTACTGCTAATACTTGGACGCGTATTAATGTGTTTTAGACCAGGGTTTATAGCCAAATGGCACGTCGATTCTCTATCTACAAACTTTAACGTATCTAAAACTAGAAAAATGTATGGGAATGACAGATACGATCGATAACTTTATTACTAGACCTGTCGATGGCAAATATCATTCCTATACATTTTTTTTGGAGCGTTTACGATCGTAGAAAGAGATTCGACGTGCCACTGGCTACAAACGGCTGGTCTTGGCGCTGTGAAGTAGTGAGTTTACATTAACCGAGGATTGCATTCTGTTAACAGTTTTGAACTCTGAAAAGCTTGCAGATTACGATTCATGTTGCCAGGAGGTCCATTGGTCAATTATTTTGGTGTCTTTAATCTCTACCACAAGAATCAATCAATGTATAGATCAAAATTAAATACTTTGTATGAGTTTTATTGCTTGTTTTATTAAGATCATCTAATTTTTTATTAAAAAATATACATTTTATATTTTTTTTTGCTGACAGACAGCTTGTGTGACAATAACTCAAACAATTCCTTAGCTCAGAGCTATAAACATTAGTTAGTGCCTTTCTTGAAATCCCTAAACCTGAATAGAAGCGAAGTGACTCAGCACGTGTATAAAGTGGTGCTCAAATTACCCAGTTAACGATGGCCGAGTGTAAGGCAAACGTTCCCGAAGTGACAAACGATCTAGTGAGAGATTTGCTCACTAAACTTTAACGTCTTGAAAACGTGATAACTAATCGCAAGAGAGTGCGTCGCACTGCGCCAGACAACTTGAGGCGAAGGTAACATCTACTCGTTATAACACTAGGAACTACACACATTAAAAAAACATACACTTTAAACGGTAACAGAATAGACAACAATGCTGCTTATTGTCAAAAATAAGCCTATCGGTGATACTTTCGTCGACAAACTTTGGCACAAAAAGTCCTACTTAATACAACTGAAATAAACTATTATGTTTTTTTTCTATTGCTGACATACAGGTTGGGTAATTTTACCATTAACACAAACAATTTCCTAGCTCAAAGCAATAAACAATAGTTAGTGCCTTTCTTGAAATCCATAAACCTGAATGGAAGGGACTCAGCACGTTTATAAAGTGGTGCTCAAATTACCCAGTTAACGATGGCCGAGTGTAAGGCAAACGTTCCCGAAGTGATAAACGATCTAGTGAGAGATTTGCTCATTAAACTTTAACGTCTAGCAAACGTGACAACTAATCGCAAGAGAGTGCGTCGCACTGCGCCAGACAACCTGAGGCGAAGGTGTTAAGCTTTATCTACTCGTAATAACACTAGCAAATACACAGATTAAAAAAAAACATACACTTTAAACGGTAACACAACAGACAACAATGCTGCTTATTGACAAAAATAAGCATATCGGTGATACTTTTGTCGACAAACATTGGCACAAGAAGTCCTAATACAACTGAAATAAACTATTATAGTTATTTTATTGCTGACAGACAGGTGGTTTAATTTTAACATTAACACAAACAATTCCTTAGCTCAAAGCAATAAACATTAGTTAGTGCCTTTCTTGAAATCCATAAACCTGAATGGAAGTGACTCAGCACGTGTATAAAGTGGTGCTCAAATTACCCAGTTAACGATGGCCGAGTGTAAGGCAAACGTTCCCGAAGTGACAAACGATCTAGTGAGAGATTTGCTCGCTAACTTTAACGTCTTGAATAGTAAAAGTTGAGACTTTGTAATCTGTTAAAGCTCGCTGTCGATCGCCGAATCCGAGATTTAATCCAATTATTCAATTAACGCCGAGATAAAATAGAATCTACAAGTTTGAACGATAAGTTATTATTGTCTACATCTTGGAGAGTAATCTTTAACTGTTCCGAAGGATAACTTTTGATGAATAGTAATTAAATTATCACTAGTGGTGACATTGAGAGGTGGCGAAAGGCTTTATCCGGAGTCTCGCTGTTGAATAGAAGCATATACAAAGGCTTCGCATATATCTGCTGTCACTACCGTTCTTATATTTAAGATCACCGCTTATCGCTTATTATTTTCACTTACTCCTATTAAGCTTATCTGGTAATAAGTTAAGAACAGAAAAGGCTATGAAATTATTTCTTCTAGGGGGTATAATTAATTTCTACGTTATTTTTAACTGTCGACGAAAAACTTTCTAGCGTGTATTATTTGTTAACAGTAGGTATAATTTGTTCATCATCATGTTTGCTGTGACATAGGAACTCCTAAACTGATTTGATGCATTATATTTACATACATCTACACAACATACATTAACGATTTTTTTTAATAAATAGCTGATTTTAGTGAATAGGCACCTTCTAGGCAAGCGTGTCCCATCTTAGACTGTATGTACACTTACCATCAGGTTAGATCATGGTCAAACGCGAGCCTATCTGCATTAAAAAAAAAAGAACGAAAATTCTTAGTGTAATCTCAAGATATAAGTCTTTTCCCATTTTGAAAATGTTGTTAAAAGGAATTGTCACTGTAGCATAATTATTGAGTGTTAAATGAGCTATTGAAGCATTTATTGAGATGAATAACATTTCGATAAATTCACAGTGAGCAATGTAATTATTAACATGTAAATAAATTATTATGATGCCATAACTCAGTAACGGGTAAAATATTTGTACTTGCACCGACATAAAGATGTGTTTAACGCTCTCATTGATTTATGTCGTTATAAATTTACTATAACGATTGTGTTTTAAAGGCATTTATTTCGCACTGAATTGTTAATTATGTCCAGATTTAATGGTTAATCAAATAATAACAGTAATTACAACAGTAACCAACTTGACTACATTTTGTTTTGTTATACCTACCTATTAAAATATAGAGAGCCGTGATAGCCCAGTGGATATGACCGATTCCGGAGGGTGGGTTCGAATCCGGTCCGGGACATGCACCTCCAACTTTTCAGTTCTGTGCATTTTAAGAAATTAGTAATCACGTGTCTCAAACTGTGAAGGAAAAACATCGTGAGGAAACGTGCATATAAGATAATTTTCTTAATTCTCTGCGTGTGTAAAGTCTGGCAATCCGTGGACTATTGAGAATATATTGGCATAACCCCTCTTATTCTGAGAGGAGACTCGAGCTAAGCAGTGAGCCGAATATGGGTTGATAATGTTGATGATACCTAATATTAGTTTTATATAACAGAATTTTACAATGTAGGTACGAGTAATCACTAATCAGTCTACTTTTCACAGGTAATGTAATAAAAATTCAGAAATTCTTGTTTCAATCTCAATTTATATCTTCGTCAATTACTTGCATAACTTTATGTCTGTCGATTTCGTTCAATAACGATTAAAATCTTTAGGTTCAAAGCCGAGCTAAGCTAAACTTTATCTAATGTAAAAAACAATCGTGGTAGTTTTAGAACATTTAAAATGGCCGCGGAAATAGGGATGAGGACTAGGTTTTAATATATTGATTTTTATGAGACCTGCGGGTAAATAAGGTCAATATTAACTTATTAGTACGAGTACATGAAAAATTGTCGAAATGTTTGTAAAATAAATAAAACAATTAAATTTCAAAATAAATTAATAAGCTTTTATCGTAATTAGATGAAAATTCATACCTTTTTTAGCTTCCTTACATGCAATGTGATATTTTTCATTATTATCATCATCATCAACCCATATTCGGCTCACTGCTGAGCACGAATCTCTTCTCAGAATAAGAGGGGTTAGGCCAATAGTCCACTACGCTGGCCCAATTCGGATTGGTAGATTTTACAAGATATTTAAGATAATTCTCGGTGTGCAGGCTGTGGTGAAGGTTTCCCCGATGTTTTTCCTTCACCATTTGAGACACGTGATTTTTAGGGTTCCGAACGTACGTAGTACAAAAGCGGTAGCCTTATTCATGATATTTTCTAAAATCCTTTAAAGATTAAACTTTAAGGGTCTATAGAGTAAACTCGTTTAACGATTGGTCAATTTAGGGTCCTTGAAACCTGCTATCTTCCAAAGCCACCACGATTACCTGTGGTAGAAGTATCGGCTGACTTTTTGTTTGTCTTAAAGTTAGGCATGCCTGGGTATGCAGGCTCTTGCACTATTAGAAAATTGCACAATTGTCTACGTCATACTCCTCCATATTAAGTTATGATAGAAATACAGGGACTGTTGGTCGTGTTATTTTTTTTTTTTCTATGTTTTACAAGTTAGCCCTTGACTACAATCTCACCTGATGGTAAGTGATGATGCAGTCTAAGATGGAAGCGGGCTAACTTGTTAGAAGGAGGATGAAAATCCACACTGCTTTCGGTTTCTACACGACATCGTACCGGAACGCTAAATCGCTTGGCGGTACGTCTTTGTCGGTAGGGTAGTAACTAGCCACGGCCGAAGCCTCCCACCAGATAGACCTGGACCAATTAAGAAAACCTCAATCGGCCCAGCCGGGGATCGAACCCAGGACCTCCGTCTTGTAAATCCACCGCGCATACCACTGCGCCACGGAGGCCGTCAAAAACGAAACGGTGTAACGACGTCGCTGTCTCAACTCATTAAAATGACTCAATTCCTCAGGCTTTGAATATTGTATCACGATTTACATAATGTTTAACAATTATCCGAGCTGACAGTTTCAAAGTAATAGGTAGACTGAGATGCAGTAAGTTATTAGGTATGCTATAACTTGCGCCTGATACTTACGATTAACTTGATAGAAAGTGAGTCAGTTATAAAGCGTTAACTATGTCTCGATTTTAATATTTCATCAATGTCGGACTATTTTTAACGCAACAGGCCACGCCTATCCTTTTATGTATCTATAATACACTATTATAAAAAGGTAAACTTTGTGTTATTGTAAGGGGTAATCTCTGGATCTACTGAACAAATTTTGAAAATTCTTTTATCAATAGAAGGCCACGTTATTTATGAGTGTCATACTGGAACTAAGCGGGTGAAACCGCGGGGCGTTTGCTAGTAGGGTATATAGGGGTATGGAGCTTCGATTCACCACCCTGCTTCAATAGGAGTCGGTGGGCTTGAGATGATAATGTTAAAACTCTTTTACGATTACTATCAGATGTAATATTACTACATATACTTAATGCAGAAAACCGTGACCGACCACTTAACGTAGATTCCCAGGCACGGCACTTATAACGAGTAATGAGAGACACAGCTTTAATATTGTTACGGAGAACCCTATTACTAGAGGCATAAGGTTCATAATCGCTCGTCCATATCTAGTTGTTTACAATTTGAGTTGTGTACGATCTTTTGTTATCGTTATTTGTCGAATTTCATGGAATAACCCGGACGGCCTGCGTGGGGCACTTTGACTTTCGGAGCGAAGCGAAGTAACATCAAGTGTCACCAGCGATACAAGTGAACAATCGTGAACACTACGCTTTTGCACAACAAATTGTGTATTGATACTCGGATTAAGGATTGGAATAAATTCTTATACGAGTCACCAGACGTTTTAACCGAAATCTTCGAACCCTAGTTCGTAACAATATTATGACTTTTTGATAACGTAATCTTTAAGGGCGTTGACCTTGCAGCGCTAAGGGGCGGATAAACAAATGCTCAAAGGTAGTGCCCTAAATGTTACAAAATTGTTCATAGGCGGCGGAATTCACTTAAAACTAAGCTAACACGCACGCTCGCCTACAATTTGAGCGATAAAATGAACTATGTGTATTATTTTGATGAGTTATTTTTTATGGGAGATGTGGGCTTTTATAAGCTGACAAAATGAATATTTACAATTCACATGCTAAATAATATATACTAGGAAATACAAGCGTACCTACCATTTTAAGTATAAAGTACACAAAGTAGGTAATATGAAATAGTGAGCATTTTAAATTTAAATTCAAAGTAATACGAATATAAGATTTATTCGTGACCATACAATTTATAATTTCAAAAATAGTTCGTAACTAAGTTATCTTTTTCGAAGAATACGTATTTTAAAGTGCAGATATCATAGTTTCAAAGTAATATTTCAAGTGGCAGCTCATTGGTATGCCTAAACTTGCTCCGGTACGCTATCTACTGCCCGGCTATCTGACATACTGATCAGCTTACGAACTAATAACACTTTAGGGTTAAATTATATGGTCTTTTGATTACCGACTATTCTGATTATAAATACGTTAAAGTCAAATTATACTTTTACCTGAATGCTGGAGTAGGGTTATACGATACTAACGTATGTTTTTGTGTGTATCTAGCGGCAAGCTTGCAATCCACTTAATGTAGTTTGTTAACCATGTGGGGTCGGCTAACACTACGCTTAATGTTGCAGGGTCGCCAATGTCCATCTTATTTTTGCCCTATTTGCCCATTGTCATATCAGTTTTGCTACTCTGTGTGCCTAGTGGGAGTTTTCAATATTTTCATATTGTTACTATCGCGTTAACGTAAACGCGAATTTATATGAAATTGAAACAGTTGAGCAGTAGTGCCACTGGATGGCGCTGTTTCAATTCCTTAGAAATTCGCGTTTACGTTAACGCGACAGTAACAGTATCAAACTGCCACTAGGCCCTCTGTTCTGCTAATGTCTGATTTTATCATGCCGAGATATCTACTCCGACCATAGCTTGCCCCATCGTCCACAGATGACACTGTCTTATTAGGTATAAAGGTTAGTTACGACTATCTCAAAATAAAAATATGTAGTCAGTTCAACCTGTCGACAAACTATGACAAACTAGCGGAAACCCGCGACTTAGTAAGCGTGTAATTTACAAATGCCGCGCGAGCCATGATTTTTTCCGGGATGTAAAGTAGCCTACGGGTTAATCCAGAGTAAAATCTAAGTATTTCCATTCCAAATTTCAGCCAAATCGCTTCAGTAACCGCAGCGCAAAGGCGGGACAAACATACACATAAACTGTCGCCTTTATAATATTAATGATACCTTGCGCGATTTCCCCCGCCTAGTTCCCCCGATGAGTATTGTAGGGTTCTAACGGTAAAAGAATTGTTGATATTAGTCCAGTAGTTTCAGTAGTATTCAATTCAAACAAACAAACTAACAATCAAATCTTTCCTCTTAACAATAATAGTAAAAAAATAA
Source organism: Bicyclus anynana (assembly GCF_947172395.1). Taxonomy (NCBI): domain Eukaryota; kingdom Metazoa; phylum Arthropoda; class Insecta; order Lepidoptera; family Nymphalidae; genus Bicyclus; species Bicyclus anynana. Next base: position 8,349,129 of record NC_069098.1, read on the forward strand.
ATAAATAAAAATAAAAAAAAGCCTTTATTGCTGAGTTTTGTTTGCAGTGTACATTTTAAAAAAGTACTTACTATTTGCCAAATTACTTATTAATATACAAATCTTTAAATAAAATAACATTTTTTTTTTTTTAGTAAATAATAATAACAATTACTATCGGCAAACGGTCGTTAGTCTGCAGCTTGTCTTCCGACAAAGGCCTCCTCTATATAGATTTAATCGGCAACGTTAATTATTTTATACCGATGTATTTAATAATATTAGAATTCAAAGGCGCTTAGTAATATATAAACGCTGGTTATATTTGGTAAACATGCTTTTAACCTCCACGTCTTAATGTTCTCGTTTGCATTGTGCGAAGGTCGCGCGCCGTGATATTACGTCATCTCTGAAAAGCTGTCAGGATTCTTCATAAACCCCTGTCAACGTAACACTTCAAGGAGTGTTCGCACTTTGTTATACATTACATAACTTATTATATAATATTCCATGATGTTTTTTTGATTAAACGAAAAATTAAGGCTTGAACTTTGAACATTTCAACTGATGAATAAATCTGACATCTACTACAAAGGCTTTTGAAAAGTATTACAGACTAGCGAACGCCCGCGAAGTCATCCGTGTGGTTCCGCGTCATCCGCGAGTTTTCACAAATCTCGCGGGAACCATGGATTTTTCCGGAATGAAAAGTAGCCTCTGTGTTAATCCAGAGTAAAATAAAGAAAGAAAGAAAGAAAGAAAATAAATTTATTCAAATCTAAAAGTTACAGACAGTCAGTAGTAGTCAGTCCCTATCCTTATGACAGCATGTCTGTCTGTAACCCTTAAAAAGAAAGGGTGTACAGCTCAGCTTATGCCGTGCACTACATACAAGCATAACACATGGCGCTGATTTTCAGCTGAGACCCGTGTGACGTCACAGCTTATAATTGTACAAATAAATTGACATTAACTAAATTAAATTAAAATAAAATAAGCAGCAAATATGTGTTACATTTTAAAAATATATAATTACTAATTAAACTACAGATATAATGTCATACTAGTATGTAATGGAAAACGACAATGCAATTTATATATATACATTTATAATATTATGAAGTGTATGTATTTATTAATGCATAATATATATTTTATAGTACATAAATATATATAGGTAAATAGAAAATCATGTTCAAATTAAAATAACTAAATTATTAACTAAAATTTCAAAATTCCAAAAAATGAGTATCCTATTTATCCTAATTATGTTGATTCCCTCTATAAAATTGATATTTCCACCGCACAATCCTCAAATTCCTTTTGTCTATTTAGTAAATAAATCTTCAACTTTCTACGAAAAGCAAATTTGCTTCGGGAATCACGGATTGGCGGTGGAATATTATTCCAGCAGCGAGTGGCGGCATATTTAAAACTACCCCTAAAGGCAGCTGAACAATGTCGAGGGACGCTCAGAGGCTTACGAGTGCACCTTAGTGATTCTCTGTCGCGGCTCATCCTGCTAAGCTTCTGACTCAAGTATACTGGCTTACCATCTTTTAGTATACCAAAAATCATACTAGCAAGATGTACCTTCCTCCTAGACCTCATCTTTATCATATTATGCTTATTCAAAAATGGAGTGACATGAGCTCTGGGGGGAATGTTGAAACAGAATCGCGCACACGCATTTTGAACCCGCTGTATGAGCTTACTGGTTCTGGCCAAGACACGAGGCCCGTAAACTACATCTGCATAATTTAATTTCGATAGTACGAGGCTTTCTACCAGGTGTATACGTACTTCTTGACTGATGTAATTACGAATTTTGTATAAGATCTTTAACCGGTAAAAGCAATTACGTACTACCGCAGCTATATAGTTGTCGTATCTTAGCCCAGAATCCATAAGCAGCCCTAAATTCCGGGCTTCAAAAACCCGCTCTAATTCCACACCCTGAAGAGTCACTCTAGTAGTTTCTAAATTAATTTTCTCTAATTGTGCTTTAGTTCCAAAAAATAATAGCTTCGACTTGCAGGGATTGAGGACTAACGAATTTTTGTGAGACCAAACTGCTATCCGTTGAAGATCGTCATTTACTCTCTGAACCGCCAAATTGTATTCATGTGGCTCAAAAGAATAATAGACCTGCAAATCATCGGCATATAAATGGTATTTACAATTCTTAATGTTATCAGTAATATCTGCACAATATAAGATAAATAAAAGTGGACCTAAAATAGATCCTTGAGGAACACCCCTACTAACATATTTAGTGGAGGAACGACACTTCTTTCCATCATCTTGCGTTACCTCAATGTACTGGGTTCTATTCATCAAATAACTGTCAAACCAATTCACTGTACCGATGTCAAAACCATAATATGATAACTTAGAAAGTAACAGTGGGATGTTTATACTGTCAAATGCGCGTGAAAAATCTAACAATACTAATAGCGTACACATTTTTTTGTCTTGGTCCGACAATATATTGTCCGTTACATCAAGAAGAGCAGATACTGTGCTCCTACCAGCCCTAAAACCTGATTGCATTTCAGGTAACAAGTTATTACTTTCAAGGTATTTAGAGACTTGCAAGTATACAATCTTTTCTAAAATTTTGGATGCACAGGGCAATACACTAATCGGGCGCAAGTCTTTTACAGTACTAGGATTATTAGTTTTAGGTATAGGACGAACCACTGCCACTTTCCAAGCATCAGGAAAGGTTGATTGTTGAATTGATGTATTGACGATTGACGAGATAACTCCCAAGGCTCTGTGGAAGTGTCATGAGCAACATGTCCAAAGTAATCTCATCGACCCCCTCTGCATTTGAACGCAGATTTTTAATTATTTTATAAATCTCCATATCATTGGATATACTAAGCGATAGTTTACTAGACGTGGCCCTGTTGAACTCATAAAACGTGAGCTGTGAGATAGGTATATTATAATCACCTGGTATATCCAAGAAATGTTCACTAATTTCATTTGCATTACAAAGATGTATAGGCAAGTTAGTATTTTTTTTAGGTAACACTGTGCTCTTAAGGTTACTCCATAATACCTTAGGATACTTGATTTTATTGTTAATATCATGTGAGTAATAAGCACACTTTTCATTATTTAAAGCTTCGTTGACCAGCGACTTATACCGTTGATAAATTTCTTTATTTAGGTCAGTTTTCATAGTACGCCACTTTACGTGGGCATCATCCCTTAACTTCATCATATGTCTTACAGTATTTGTAATCCATGGCTCATACCGATCTCTTGTTAATCTCGTTCTTTTGGGGGCATGCACATCAAAAAGCAACTGTATGTAATTATTAAATGATGAAACCATTAAATTGACGTCATTTAAGCAAGACAGCGCGGACCATGGAATCATAGCTAAATGAGTGTCAAATATATCTGGAGATATTTTTTGAAGAGATCTGAACGTCAAAAATTTCGGAGGTACTTTTTTTCTTTTTAAATTCAATATACAATCTAGGAATGCATGCCTGCTAAGAGTAGGTATATAAGTGACTCCAAAATGAAGTGTAGGTAAATCAGTACAAATAACATCAATGAGGCTCTCGCTATTTTCAGTGAAGTGAGTTGGAGAATCAATTATTTGATGAAGTTGTACAGAATTAAGAAATGTGATTAATTTTTTAGTCTTGGAGTCGTCTTTTTTCATAAAATTAATGTTAAAATCACCAAGTACAACAGTATAATCGTGATTTGATAATGATTGGATGCTCTGTGTGATAACATCTAGAAAAATATCTGTGTCGAACCACGGCGGCCTATAAGCTGTACCAATCGCTATCTTAGCCGAATTAACTGTAACACTGACCCACATCTGCTCGACATTGTCGCTCTGAGGAACCACGCAAGTACGTGCAGCTATACCCCGCTTAATGTAGAAGGCAACTCCGCCCCCCCTGCCCCTGCATACGGTGTCCGGGCGAGGAACGTGTCGCAGCCGATATCCCGGGACGGTGGGAGCGCGCCCCTCCTCCCCCGCGCGTAACCACGTCTCGTTGATGGCCATAATGTCTACCTGGAAGCGACCCATAGCAACTATAAATTCTTCATGCCCAGTTCCTAGTGAACCAGCATTCAGAAAACCAATTTTAAGAAATTTGTTTACTGCGCCCTTTGTCGAAGTAATCGAAACCAATCATTATTATTATTGTATTTAATAAAGCATAAAAAAAAAAAAAATGTATTTGTTATGGCTAGTTATATATATATTTATAAAAGTCTTAAAATTCTTAATGACATGATTAATACTTGTATAATATAAAATATATCGAATAATAAAATAACACAATATCATGTGAAAATATAAACTCAAATATAACAAAACAAAAAATAAAATAAATATAAATAAGTACGAGTATATATGCTGCTTCCTAATTAATAACAAACACAAAATGACAAAATGTAACCTACAAAATAACATTAAATTATGTTCTCTTACAATTGTTACAACATATTTATAGCTATAATAATAATACATTCTTAAAACAAAAACATGTATACAAAACCTACAAAAATAATTACGGACTTCAAGTATAAAAACAAACGACGATAACAAAATGTATTTATGAGTACTAATTACTGCTATTATAAATTTGTAATGAAACAAAAAAATACTAATATTGATATTCTGCAAAAATACAAGTATACACACTATAATCAAACAATTGCGTCTCCAAAAAACTTTTCTATGTCCATATCTGAGCGAATACGGTACGCCGGGGTGCCGGCCCCACGTCGAATATAGATACGACCACCACTCGTCCAGACATATCGCCAACCCTTACGACGCCCTTCCTCCCGGGCTTTGTAGAACAGTTGCTTATTTAAGCGAGTAAGGCGCTCATTTATGTAAAATCGCCTAGGTGTACCACTATTAATACCGGAGGTGTCTGCTCCGCGACGAACGCGAGCGGCTCGCAGGAGCTCATCACGTAGTGCACGCCTGGTGAGTCTGACAGTGACGACACGCGATCGCTGCTGGCTGCCTCCCTCTACCGCTGAAGGCCGCGGGCCTGAGCGCTCGACTGACACCACATCTCTGTCATCTAGATCCACACCTAATTTCTTCCCGATCAGACTAACCATATTAATGAGATTTTCACCACTCCTTTCTTCCAGCCCAGATATTTCCACGTCACAAAGAAAACACTCCTGCTCCCGGTCGTTGAGTTGGGTTTGTAACTGGGAAATAATGCCATTTAAATTTACATTTTCTTCCCGTACCCCACGGACAGCCAGTCGCTCTTCTATGGTAGACATCCTGACCTCCTCATCCATTGCACGGGCAGCCAACTGGTCCTCGAGAGTAGACAATCTTGATTCGATAGCATTTGCCCTATTGTTAAAGTCAGAAATTGTCGAGCAAATGCGTGCCAATTCATCCCTAAAAGATGACATTTCAGCCCGAATCACTTGGCGCACCTCTTCCACCATATTCCCAGAAGAAACCTGCAGTAATGGGCTTAAGTCTTCCCGGATATCATCGGTGTGGCCGTCGGCACAGCTATGCATTCTACTTGAAGATGAGCCTTTGTTATCAAGTTTATTGCCCTTACATGACCGGCAGCGCCACTTACTCGAGACCTGGTGTCCAGGGCTCAATTTTAAACAAACTTGATGATACAGTCCATCACATTTGGTACATTTTATGCCATCCAAAGGGTTGATGAACTTCCCACATATCCCGCACTTGTTAACCATATTGATTACAATAATATCCCAATCCAATCTATTTACGTAAGTCACCGAATATGTCACTAGATGGCGGACACACACTTTGTTTTTTGCAATGTCAATTAAATTAAATTTTAAGTCCTTCAATCAATACATTTAAATTCACCAATTGTTCTATTATTTATTTTAAAAGGATACACTACAAATGTAGTCACAATATAGGAATCTAAGGTTTATTTAACGTAACTTTATGCCACATGTGGGTAGGCAGTAACACAAGCCGATTACAAATCCAAAATGTTTTACATTTATTTCACTTTAAGCACAATAAATTACACACAAATTATAAATCCATACAGAGTAATACTTTTCACAACTTTGATATAGTTCCTGACGTGAAAACTGAAGTTTAAATAATTTTAAAACTAGAAAATATGTCACACATATCCACTGCTAGTTACGGCCGTGACGCCATTCTAGTGAGTGGTCGTCTATACTCTAAATAAATCTATTTCTATTCCAATTGATTGTATGTTTAGACCAAAGATATGTTCAATCGTCGTCGATTTTTCTCGGACCCGTACTAAGCGGTTTAGTTCCTCTTTCCTTATACACACTGCAAAGTGTGTGATGTGGAATGCTTTTCCAGCTTCCGTTTTCCCTACCACCTACAATATGGGTATCAAATGCAAATAAAAATTTCATTTATTTTAAAATCTTCAAGAGTGACTAGGCATCTTCTAGGCAAGTGCGTGTCCACATAGGCTACGTTATCGCTTACCATTAGGCGTGATTGCAGCTAAGCGCTTGTTTATACAAAAAAAAAACATTTAACAATTCTAAAGCTTTATTAAATAGATAAAACTTTGGATAACAAATACAAAAGAATCGGTGGTCTGTTGTTTTTTGCCCCGACCAGTTTGGTAACTAATGAAATTAAAGCCTTATTGATCTAAACTTTTACAACCAGGTCATGTCGAAAGTTTAGATCAGATTCTTTTTAAGACAAATAGCGCCCCTAACTGGCGAGGTTAAGAGTTACTGCGTCATCGATAAAGTTTAGGCGAGTTGGAATTTGTTCGAGGAACTTCGATACTGCAAGTGTCCAAGATTACAAAATAGGTAACTGAATTTGTAAGCGAAACTACACAACTCGAGTAGGTAAGGGAGTAGGACAACTAGGGCCTATTATGTAAGATCACAACCTGTTAAAAATGCAAATTAAGTATATAATAAACTATCACTGCAGAAATACGTGGGACAAAGTATAAACTTTATTTCGCTGATAATGTAGCTTTGCATTCGAGATATTGAATGAATGAATGAATGATATTTTTTATTCATGAAAATGTAGGTTTAACATGATGGTACATATTATACAATTGAGCCTTTATACATTTTACCATAACTGGTGTATGAATTATCTTAAATAATTAAATACATTTGAATGAAGAAAAAAAAAAGAATCTAAATTAATACAATGTCACAATTAGAAAATAATAAGTTAGAAAATGTCCATGTCCATAAAATAATCTTGAAATATTTTAATCGGTCCAGAAGTTTCGGATCCTATTCGATACAAACAAACAAAAATATGTCCTCTGATATTACTTTGGATTAAATTTATTTATTTCAAACACTTTATGTAAGCACTTCTAAGAATTAGGTGCTTTGCGGAAGTTTTTTATGCATAACATTTTTTTTTATTTTTACGAATTAGCCCTTGACTACAATCTCACCTGATGTGATGATGTATGATGTATGATGTGTATATGATGGAAGTGATAATGCAATCTAAGATGGAAGCGGGCTGACTTGTTAGGATGAGTAAAAAAAATTCACACCCTTTTCGGTTTTTACACTATATCGTGACGGAACGCTAAATTGCTTGGCGGACTGGCGGTACGTTTATGCCGGTAGGGTGGTCACTAGCCACGGCCGAAGCTCCCACCAGCCAAAACATTGTAGAGTCGACACCCGAGGATGCTCAAATTTAGAAATGATACATACTATATTGAGTTTTTACTGGAAGTATGTTAGTCTTCGGTTCTTAGGGAAGAATATATACATTGTGCTCTTTTGAAAAGCCTGCCAGTCAGTAGAGAATCTACCACCGGCTCGGCAGATCGTATTGAGGCGACACATTACCTAAGACAACTTTGTTGAAGTTGTCATTCTGTATACTCATACTTTAAATTTATTTTTACACATTGTTACTACGTAGAAGCTTACATAGTAATATTGTATGGGATAACATACTTTAAACCATCCATTTCATTTCAATGCCAGCAAAATTTCATCTAAAATGTTATTTTTTTTCTATTTAGTAATGGTTTCCATGTTGCACGTAAAAATGTTTACTATATTATATAACTAGTGGGCGCCCGCGACTTAGTCCGCGTGGAATTAAGTTTTTCACAAATCCCGCGGTAACCATGAATTTTACCGGGAGGAAAAGTAACACATAAGCATGTGTTAATTCAGAAATAAATCTATTTTCATTCTCAATTTCAGCCAAATGTTGTAACAGATATTAATATCTGTAACTTTATAGTGTTGATGCCACAGCTAAAGTTGATCTAGTTGGGTTTTGTTCGGAAACAAGTTAACTTTAATAGCACAGAAGATTTCCAAGTACACCCATCATATTAAAATTCCGCTGGATTGTATTTTATGAAGAAGGACGTACGTATGTTCAATTTATCAAAAAATAGCGGACTTGGAGCTTCGCTTTGATTCATTCCCTACCCCTATTCTATTCTACTCCCACCCTACCACTACCCTACGCCTACCCTGAACCTACCCTACCACTACCCTACACCTACCCTAGCATACTCCCACCCTACACCTACCCTACCATACCCTATGCCTACTCAACCCTACCCCTATACCTACCCCTACCCTACACCTAACCTACCCCTGCTCTATAGGGATATTCCGATTTATAACCCGCACAAAATGCACACAAAATGCACACAAAATTTCATAAAAATCGGTCCAGCCGTTTCGGAGGAGGAGACACTGATTCAAAGTTTATTTCTAATATGTAATTACAATTAGAGATAAACTTTGATACTCAGAATCATGGTGAAGTGGCCCGCTTTAACGTTTATTACCATTCTCTAATTTATACCTATATTTTTTTTTAATTAATGTACACAATATTTCATAAATACGAGTAGGTATATAATGAATTAAGTAACTAACAATATAATTTTCAACAAGGTCGACCTAAGTTAATGCTGTTATTCATTAACCTGCAAAATTTTGTAGCGACGAAATTATTCTCAATAGCTGCCGTACTTAACTCGAATAAAATTTAATTTAATATTTTAACGCCAACACAGGATTTTAATTATTGAGCTTACACTGCGCGTGGCCGGTTTTTGTTTCTGTTTTATTATACAGGCTAATGTTTGAACACTTTGAAGTTATGGGAAATACTCCCCGTATTTCCCATAACTTCAAAGTGTTGACGAGTCCACTTATACAAGCCGAACTAATATTTTTTTCATTAAAAAACAAAGTAATTCAAATAATTCCGACTATCCATGTAACACTCACTTTTATCTGCGTCATTATACGTATGTTTGGCTACGTCATTATTATAATGATGTGTAATATGGGACACATTTTAAGATCTATTTACAAAAGAATTCAAGAGAATTTTTTCCGAAAATATTCATTTTAGATTACATGTTCCTTGAACATTTAGAATTAATTTATGTTAAAGAATATAACCCTAGAGTTGTGTAACCACCTTTGCCTACCATCCACCGCAAGACATCGGGTGGGTTTTCATCCCTATGTTGTAGATGTCCCTAGGACCCGTACAAAACGCTTTGCGTCTTCTTTTTTCATACGCACGGCTAAGGTTTGGAATACCCTTCCCAAGTCTGTATTTCCTGAATCTTATAACTTGGGTATCTTCAAAACAAGAGTGAATAGGCACCTTCTATGCAAGCGTGTCCCATCTTAGACTGTATCTACACTTACCATCAGGTTAGATCATGGTCAAACGCGAGACTATTTGCATTTAAAAAAAAATGTTATGTAACCCCTGTATATACATGTATGAGGAGATAGATATTGTTTGTGTGAACCTTATATCGAGTTTAATAGATCGCATCAGTAAGTGGGAGTCTCCACATCATCGGCAAAGTTAGGCGAGTTAGTATTTGTTCCGGAACATGTTAACTTAGATAGTGCTCAAGATCACGGAGTGGGTACAACTATTTCAACTATCATATCAGAATTTGCAAACAGTTCCGTTTCAATAGTTGCCAAAACTTACCTATACTTTCAGTTCCATACTTACTTTTTGTTTTACTGAATTGTATTTTTTATCTCTCATTTATTTATTTGTAATTTTTTATAAAATACAATATATAAATCATTATTAACAACCAATATTGCTCACTGTTGAGCACGAGTCTCCTCTCAGAATGAAAGGGATTAGGCCACCACGCTGACCCAATGCAAACTTCACACACGTAGATATTAAAAAAAATCTCAACATGCAGGTTTCCTCACGATGTTTTTCCTTCACCGTTTGAGAAAAGTGATATTTAATTTTTAACATGCACGTAACTGAAAAGTTGGAGGTGTATGCCCTGGACCGGAATCGAACCTACGCCCTGCGAATTGGAGGCAGAGGTCATATCCACTGGGCTATCACGTCTCAACGGAATTTGTAATTTTTTTTTATCTACTTCTATTAATTGATTATGAAACATGGCTAAAACTCACGTGATATTAGGTCGGAGTATGCCGGACTAGTTTCGAACCCATACGGGGCTCTTAGTCATGAGCTGGTTCTTGCATCGCGGCACGATCCAAACTAGTCGGGCATACTCCGACCTAATATCACGTGAGTTTTAGCCGTGTTTCATAATCAATTAATATGAATAACACTCACGATAGTTTAAATTCTAAAAAAAAGACGTGGCACTCGGAGACTGCCGCGTTAAAGCTATTGTATAGCATTTTGTATCAAATTATGCATTTATAATATTTTTTTTTTATTTTATTCATGCAGTATTTCTTTTTCTTTGATATTAATTCAAGTTACACTTTTTGAGCGTGGTGACCGATAAGAAAACATATTTTTCTTTTATTAAATAAATAAAAAGTTAATATTGTTTAAATTTATTTTTTTATTTTACAATACACGTGGGTTTTATTATTTTACAGTAGATAATAAAACCCACATGTAGAGTAGAGTAGAGTAGAGTAGAAATCATCTATTTGTTAACACAACACATAACTACATAATAACTTAAAACTAATACATATATATATATATAGAAAATATGTTGTGCCAAAAAATGGACCTGACTCAGCTAAAATTTGTTGTGAGTACATCAGTACCCACAACGCTGGTATTCTGTCAGACCCTTAATGTAATGTCTAATCGCACGCACACAACGCTGTGTCGAAGACTGCCGAACTGAAACGACGTTAGACGATGCACGGCCTACAAGCCACACCTCCGTGCCCGTCGGAGTGGGGAGCGTGAGGTTTTTTCGTTACGGAATTTCTGGATTCGGTCCCTGCGCTCAAGGCCCGCGATAGAAGCTATGCAATAGCTTAAAAATCTATTTCCATTCCAAATCGCAAAGCCAAATCGCATCAGTAGCCGCAGTACAAGAAAAGAACAAACATTACACACTTACACACAAACTTTCGCCTTTATAATATTAGTGTGATTATCACAGTTTAATATAACAAAACTAAAATAAACAATGTAAAAGTCCATTAAATTTAACTATCTACACGGAGGTCGTTTGAGCTCTACCAATTAAGCTGACATCCAGTCTCCACGTTGAAATTTGTACCAGCCACGCGATTTCAATATTGAATTTTCCAGCCAAACATTTGTGGCCTTTACAATATGCAGCACTAAGCGTTCTAAACACATGCAAAACCGCCAACCTCAGACCAATTATAGAAGGACCTGTATCGCACTCATAGTCACGAACAAAATTGTCTGTCATTTTCTGAGGAAAACGAGCTTAGATTTTGTATATATCTTATACTAAACTAAAAGTTTTTGCCCGTTTTTTACATAACTCAATTACACAAAAAGGTATTTTTACGGAGCTCTCTAACCGACGAACACGATTACAACTATTTAACATCGATTCTACAGACACAGTTTATATAATCGCATTAGATCGTTGATCATATACTTTGACAGAAAAGTAACGTCTAGCGAGGCAGGTCCTATACAATAATTGGTCTGAGCCGCCAACCAACCCCTACAATACGACCACGAGCTGCGGCCACGAGACTATTTAAATATTTGTATCATCTTACATAGTTCCATTAAAATAATATTGTATATTTGAATGTGAAATACATTTTCGGCATTGTTGAAGAGGTTTTCATTTGAGGCATGGATGTTATCAAATTCATATTCGTTTTGAACTTCAAGTAGACTTTTGTAATCTAAACCCCCATCTTACTAGACACAGGCATTAGTTAGTTACTAGTTGACGCGCGGTTCACCCGCGTGATTCCCGTTCCCGTAGGAATACGGGGATAAAATATAGCCTATAACATTCCTTGATAAATGGGCTATATAACACTGACAAAATTTTTCAAATCGGACCAATAGTTCCCGAGATTAGCGCGTTCAAACAAACAAACTCTTCAGCTTTATATTATTAGTATAGATATCCGCTTATCGTTTTCAAAGAGTAAAAAAATCTTTCGCAGGGTTTGGGTGTACTCTTCTATAACAAGATCCTCAAGACAGCTATGGACCTGCTTGCATAAGTTGCAATGTGTTAAAAAATATATTCTTAACCGAGGTTACTACACAATTGATCAGTTCCTTAATGATAAAGATGCTTGGAAGCCATTGGATCAGCTTCTACACAAGAAGTAAAATTAAAAACAATTTAATGATGTTAACAATTGTATATTATTCAAATACTGTATGATTTCTTTTTCAAAGTAGCAACTGTTGAGTTTCTTGTCGGCTCTTCTCAGCAGAACCTGCCTTCCGAACCGGTGGTAGAGTCTTTACAAATAGTCAATCTTGACGTTTCAAAAGTGCGTGAAATAAATGAACTTTGAATTTTGAGTTTTGACTACTATGTACCTAGGATACTGCTCGTAAGTTGTACATCACTAATTATTTATTATTAACTTATTACTTAATGTATTTCATATTCATACCTATTACCTACAATCATGTGCATTGAATTAATAATTATGCTAGAATCAATGACATGATAGAATATAGGTGAATTAAAAAAAAAACAGTAGGAATACCCAATTTAAAACATCTCCAAAATCTACATTTTCACTATCACATCGGAGCAGGATCTTAGGATATGTTTATTCGACAATTTTCACCTGACGTGATTTATTCAGTTGGTTTTGATTTTATACCTCGCGCTTCATCCGCATAATTCCCTGGCATGGCTTTCTAGTGGTAAAATAATTTTCAAAATCGGTTCAGTAGAACCAGAGATTACCCACTGCAATACCACAAACTTTAACTCTTTATAATATTAGTATTTACATTAGGTAAGCATTTTGAAATTGGGATCTTTCCAAAATGCTTACTCAAAGTCCTGAACATAAAAGGTTCTAGATCATCGCATGTTACTAACCTAACAATTTAGATAGAAGATGTTTGTGTTATCGTGTATAGACAGCACAGTGAGAGTGAACCAATATTGTTCAACGGCGACCGAGCAATTACGTTCACAGCGTCAACATCCCCTCATCCAAAGCCTACTATACTACTTCTGATAGCATGTTGAACATGAAACAAACCTCATCGGTCCAGAGGTTAGTTTGTCCGGCTACAGACCATGTAATTAGAGATCAGATCAACACCATTAAAACGAATCAGACTAATTTTACTCTTAATAAATTGCCTGCAGGAGTTAGGCAGCCGATGCTTGTATATCCCCGTGTCCGGAGAGCACGTAAAACTACTCGACTGGACGAAACACTGGACGGAGGAACGCCAAAGTGTGCAGATTTGCGTTTCAAACTTGGCTGCCTTGTAAAGATACAATCCGAAACACTGGACGGAGGAACGCCAATGTGTGCAGATCTGCGTTTTAAACTTGACTACCTTGTAAAGTTACAATCCGAAACACTGGACAGAGGAGCGCCAAAGTGTACAGAGTTGCGTTTTAAGCTGCCTTGTAAAGTTACAATCCAAAACACTGGACTTAGGAACGCCAAAGTGTGCAGATTTGCGTTTCAAACTTGGCTACCTTGTAAAGTTACAATCCGAAACACTGGACGGAGGAGCGCCAAAGTGTGTGCAGATATGCGTTTCAAACTTGGCTGCCTTGTAAAGTTACAATCCGAAACACTGGACGGAGGAACGCCAAAGTGTGCAGATCTGCGTTTCAAACTTGGCTACCTTGTAAAGATACAATCCGAAACACTGGACAGAGGAGCGCCAAAGTGTACAGAGTTGCGTTTTAAACTTGGCTGCCTTGTAAAGTTACAATCCAAAACACTGGACCGAGGAACGCCAAAGTGTGCAGATTTGCGTTTCAAACTTGGCTACCTTGTAAAGATACAATCCGAAACACTGGACAGAGGAGCGCCAAAGTGTACAGAGTTGCGTTTTAAACTTGGCTGCCTTGTAAAGTTACAATCCAAAACACTGGACCGAGGAACGCCAAAGTGTGCAGATTTGCGTTTCAAACTTGGCTGCCTTGTAAAGTTAAAATCCGAATCACTGGACGGAGGAACGCCAAAGTGTGCAGATTTCTGCAATTTTCTCATTTTCTTTGTTTGGTGGTATAGGTATAGTTTCTTCATGAGATTTAACCACTTCATCGGCACTATTTATTGTAGCTTTGGTCTTTTTACGAATAGAATTCCTAGTAATGTTACTTTTCAAAACACTGGACGGTTCTGCAACTTTCTCTGTTTCTTTGTTTGGTGTTATAGGTATAGTTTGATGAGATTTAACCACATCATCGGGTGTATTAATTGTCGCTTTGGTATTTTTACGAATAAAATTCCTCGTAATGTTACTTTGCAAAACACTGGTCGGTTCTGCAACTTTCTCTGTTTCTCTGTTTGGTGGTATAGGTATAGTTTCTTCACGTTGTTCTTTCGTAGATTTCGCTGTCGCTGGTTTATTGGGAGCCATGACGGATTTTTTTTTTAAATTTTCAATGAAAAAAAACGTTTTCAACAAAATTTCAATTATACGATACCGTACCGTATACCGTATATCAAACACATCCGTTGATAACATTTATTTTCCAGATAAAACTTTCAAGGCATAGAAATCGGAACTCTCTGTTTATGTATATACGGTATCCATTGCAATGAATTTTTATAATTACAAATTGTGTGGTTTATCTTCATTTTTAAATGTAATTAGAACGGATCACTGCGAATTTACTTTATAAAGATTTCGAGCTTTAAAAATTATAAAGCACCACCGAGTCCCACTTTACCTACTTTAATTTTCTCTGAAAGAGCCTAAATTCCATTGTGAAGTAATTGTACTGCACAGACAAGTCATCTCAATGCTAATGGCAGCCAATTCTCGGCCAGCCGCGGCTAATTAGCCTCCTTTTTAACGAGGCCTTGGGAGGCGTTAAATGTTACGTTATTGAAAACAATTTGCGTTGAAAAAGGTTCCGTACAATAACGACGCGCTACAAAACGCCTGCGTAGCGTTGCTTTAAACCAGAGGTTCCCAAACTTTAACTGGTTCCGGTGGACCCCTGCTAATAAACTATCCAGAAACTAGACAAAAAATGTGATTAGATTCACCTATGGAAATTTTCGTTGCAGCTGAATGAACAGCCCGCATGAAATAACAATTTTTTTAAATGGTGATAATTGATTACTTAGTTAATTAATTAATTGATTGTGCTGTGAGTGTATGACTAAAAGTAAAATTATCCAGTTGTTATTTCAACTTTTTTCCTGGACAGTTTTACTTTTATTTTTGATATCTACTTGCAGCACAAGGAAACAATCAATCAATTCACAATTATTTTTATTTAGTAAACTCCCCATTCGGTATGAAACTAGTTAAATTTTCGTGGACCCCCGCATACGAATCGTGAAACCTTATTTTCATGCCATGTCAACGTAGACACCGCCGAGTCTTCAGTAGACCCCTGCGGGTCCACCTGGACCACTTTGGGAAACGATGCTTTAAACAATCGACCTGTCTGACCTTTATTGGATACATTTTCAGTATCGAACAAACAGCTTTCGAAGCGTAATGGCATATAAATTAATTAACACGCGCTACAGAATAGTCAAATTAAAAAGTAAATGCTACAAGTTGTAGTTTTTGACAAAATTAAAATAATAGAGCTTATTTTAAAAACTTTGATATTTACAGGTTTGCGAGGGCTGTTACATTTGGAGAGTAATAAGTAAATGCCTGTCTTAAACGGTGAAGGAAAAACATCGTGAGGAAACCTGCATACCTGAAAATTTAAATGCGAAAGGTCCATTCATCACGAAATCTCGAAAACCGCTGGACGTATAAAGATGAAATTTGGCAAGGAGGTAGCTTATAATTAGTAGGTATCCCTTAAGAACGGATTTTGCAATAAAGCGGGATTAAGGAGGTCAAAGGGCGGACGAAGTCGCGGGCGTCCGTTAGTATTCTATGTGTGTGAAGTCTGCCAATCCGCATTGATCCAGCATGATGGACTATTAGCCTAACCCCTCTCATTTTCAGAGAGACTTGTAGTCAACAGTGAGCCGAATACGGTTTGTTAATGAAGTAAATGCAAAAAAAAAGTTTGAATTTTCGAGTGAAAGCTTTTTGGGAAAAGTATATCCTCTCTAATTATTCATTTACATCACTTAAACGTATTAGTATCCTGTACACTAGAAACATAAGCGAAAGATAAATAGAAACAAATTAATCATGTTTTATCTGGAGCAAACTGTCAAATAAAAATATATACCTAGCAAACTTCAGAGAATACATTAAAAAATTAACAAGTGAAAAATAACAATGCAAAACCGGAAATCCAGAGGCGGTAATTCATTAAGTAGTGGATGAAACTATTCAGTTTTATTTTACAAAGCGATTGTTAACTTTTTCTATAGCAGCTAACGGAACTAATAAATTTCATCATCAGGTTTTGTAGCATTAGAGTTAATTTATCTAATGTAAGTAACTTTTTTTATTTAAGTAATGTAACCCATGAGTTGGTTTCTTCTCATTGTATTTTATGTTTGTTTGTTTTCTAATAAATTTCATGTTTGTATAATTTTTATTATCTTCTTCTGGTGTTTGGTTTTACTTGGAGCAAAACCGGCATTTTTCATTTAATATCTTTTCGTTTGGTTTTCACTATCGCCGAGGCTAGTTACCAGACAAAGACGATCCGCCGAGCGACTTAGGACAGGTTTGCAAAATTTTTAATTTTAACTTGTATGATTTTGTTTCTGGTCCTGTTTGTGTTGGTTGGTTGTTGTTGTTTGAAAGAAAACAAGTAAATTTTTCTTTTTTTTTTGCTCAAACTTAAACATTGTAGAAACAGTACTTATACTAATTTGACAAAATAGACGAATGTAGGTAGTTCCTCGGTCGATAATGCTGTGCGGTGCTTTGAATTTGAAGTCAAAAATGAAGCCAGCGTTCCGGTAGAAACAGTCTAACATAAAAATCACTAAATGTAACTCAAGTTTTGACTGCATCGTCACCTAACAAGTGAGATTGCAGTTAAGGGCTAAAACATGGCTAAAAAAAATAAGAAACTTAAATCCTATGCTTAAAAGTAGAGAAATTTCAAAAATAATAGGAATATAAAATCACAAAGTAGTACGTTAATTTATTAAGATCTAGTAAACCTGATTAATTAACTGTTTTAATGTTAACTTATTAAGATCAAGTAAATGTAAACTTAACTAATTTATAAATTGTTTTTATAGGCAATTCCGAAACGAGAAAAGGTAAAGTAGACTAAGCAATCAACGTAAACTGCCAAACTGTAAAGTGAAAGAATAGCTGTTTAAAACAACCCTTAGCAGATGCGCAGAAACCTTTAAATTGGTGAAAAACATTGCCCAAATTCCACCGACCGAAATTTATTACGTTGTAGATAAAACAATTTGCTCTTCTTTTCCAGAAACCTCACATTTAACTTTCCGGGAAGCTAATGAAAACTCTCCTGTCTTTTTAAAGATTTTTCGATTATGATAACAGTTTGCCAAGCTTATCTTTGTAACTAAATTTACATTATAGTATATAGTATCTAATAAAAAGGTTATTAGGACAAGTTATCACCTTTATTGGTTTGGATTACACCGTGTTGTAAGTACACACATACTTATTAATTAAATAACTTTGTAAAATAAATAATATTCGGGGTCATAGATCAGCTTTCGCCTCGTCAAAAAGGCTTCGTGTAAAATAGCACTCTTCGAAATATATTATTTTATCTACAGAAATATATTTGTTTCTCTTCGTCTAGTTCTTCCACATATTATACTTAGTTTCTGATAGAATATTATAATACAATGCTATAGTTAGTAAATAAATAACTCAGTCGTTTAACAGAGACAGATCCACATCCACAATATCCTAAGTATTAATGCAAAGAAAATATTGGTTTAGGATAGCTTCAGCTTCGGATTTCCTGTGTGATCGGATCTACACAATTACATTATAGAGGAGCTATCTATTGTTACCTTTAGCGTTCCATTCAGTAAGTTACAACTACGGGTACGTGCATCCCGGCGTACCTATTCAATTCCCATCAGGAACACTTCAGTTCTATAGATATTTTATAAAGTTCCCATTGTGATGTCTACAATTTGATTTCTTTGTAAGGAACCGAGAATGACCAACCTGTTAGAGTCCAAGCCTCCTGTGTCATTAATAACATAAACAACCAGTCCAGAACCTTTTACCACCTTATACACTTTTTTTTTTTTTATACACTTGTATTAAAGTCTTTTCTTAAAGTCCAAGTCAAAGTTCATTTATTTCAATTAGGCTTAGTTTACTTTCGAAACTTTAAGTACAAACAATTCACATGTCAACATTCAGGTGACAGAAGAAAGCAAGATCATACACTCGTATAGAAGTCTAGGGTGTCTCAATACATGATTGTTTTTAATTTAAGTCAGTAAACATTTTGATAGAGCTGTAAACTTATCTTGGAAGTCAATTGAAAAAATCCTAATACAAAGTAAATCAAGTAATGTTGTACCCAAATATAATCTTCAGCCGATGGACGTCCACTGCTGGATATATATACCTCTTGTAAAGATTTCCAAATACCAAGGTATTGAGTACCATGCTCCCAGCGGCTCACTGTTAAATCCCGCCAGACAAAGCCCAGCGACACTCAGCGAGCGAGCGATCGAATAAAAATTGAAGAAGAACCAAAGTCACGAGATCTGCTGAAGAACCATTAGTGTTCATTTACACGAGCAGCAACAGCTACCGACGACTGCAGTTGGCGACGTCTTGGCGGCAGTTGACGGCAGTTGCCATCTGCAGTCGACGGCGGTCGACTGCAGTCGTCGGTAACAGTCGCTGCTCGTGTAAATGAACCCTTAGTCATGGACATACGTAGTTCAATAAGTTGCGAAGTTAAAAGGGCGGGGCACATCATATCTGCTACTTGCTCTTAATATCAATAGATGTATAAATCATGTTTTATCAATTTACTTGCTTTTTTTTTGGTAAGACAATTCACATCTTTTTTAGAATTTAATAAACTAACTAACTAACGAACTAGTCGGACATACTCCGACGTTGTTACACGTGATTTTTATCAGTGATTCATAATCAATTAATTTACATCTTAAATCTTTACCTACATATGATTCAGAATAACAAACACAAAATAATTCTGCGATTACATTCACCATTTACAAATTGTGTAACCCATTTGAGTCAAATGATTGAACTCATTTATGGAGGCGCCAAATGGCGGAAATAGAAATTCCTTCGTGAAATTCGCTTTGTTTCATAAACATAGGAGCTCTGAGAAACCAAATCGGTAAGCGCTTAACTAATTAAGTAAATATATTTTACAAAATTTCATGATGAACGTTCGAAAATGGTTTAATTTCAATTAATTCCCTTGTTGTTATTTTGAAAGACCATTTTAGTTTTAAAAGAGTTGTTTAAATTAACAAAGACAAGTGCATATTACATCTGTGATCTGTAAATATAAATAACTAGCTGGCGCCGCGCGGTTTTACCCGCGTGGTTCCCGTTCCCGTAGGAATACGGGCATAATATATAGCCTATAGCCTTCCTCAATAAATGGGCTATCTAACACTAAAAGAATTTTTCAAATCGGTCCAGTAGGTAGTTCTTGAGATTAGCGTGTTCAATCAATCAAACAAACAAACAAACTCTTCAGCTTTATAATATTAGTATAGATTTGTGCTTTATATTTTCCTATACTTACTTAAGTTTTTACAGGAACTTTTATGATAATATTAGAAGCAAATGTTAATTTTATTTGTAAGAAATAATTTTAAATTATTTACTTAAATAGAAAAAAAAATATAATTTATGCTATACCAGGTTCGATGAAGGGAATAAAACCCTTCGGGAACCTAGAGCTATAGGGAAAGTAAATAGATATTGGTAGACCGGGCTGTTGTGTTCAGTTTTTCTCATTAGTCCGACAATCGGTCGGTTTAACTTCAAACCACTACTCAGACATGCCCTGTACCAATATAAACCTACGCACATTTCTACATGTATTATATATACATTTCATTGTATGGATGTTTAAAATTAGTCACCATCTACCTATCTATACTAATATATACTAACATTATAAAGTTGAAGAGTTTGTTTGATTGAACGTGCTAATCTCAGGAACTACTGGTCCGATTTGAAAAATTCTTTCAGTGTTTGATAGCCCATTTATCGAGGAAGGCTATATGTTATCTCCATATTCCTACGGGAACGGGAACAACGCGGGTGAAGCCGCGTGGCGTCAGCTAGTTCATTATATACAGAGGCGTCTCTAGCTCACGTAGCGCCCGGGTGCAGTCATCACCCTAGCGCCCTATAAGCGTGATGAGCACTGTTAAAATGGAATATGTAGGTACAAACAACACTTCAACTAAACTTAAACTGCATTTGTAGCAAACAAAAACGTTATAAGTAGTTACCTATTTGCCTCTCTTTGCTAAAACTATATATAACTATATATTATAACAATAATTTGTTATGCTTAGTTGACACTCGTAATAAATTCTCAGCCTCCATACAAAATTGGGACATGTCCTTTGATCTGTTTCAAAGTTTCATCAGTAAATCATAAATTATGGCGAGCATAGACACGTCGATATGCCATACCTACCCTTACACATTTACCCTTTACCGCTCACAAAGCAATTGGTATCATTATTACTCAGTTGAATTTCCATGGCGGTTTGTGATCTAAAATAATTGTTCTGATCAATTAGTTAAAATTGACGAATACCTAATTAGTGAAACGCGCTAAAATCGTGATTGAAAATTTGTTGTATTCATGTTGTGATTGATAAAATATTATTTTGAAACATAATATTATTATCTACTATCTATACTAATACTAAAAACCTAAAGAGATTGGTTGTTTGGTTGAACGCGCTAATCTCAAGATTTACTGGTCTGATTTAAAAAAATATTTGAGTGTTAGATAGCCCATTTATCGAGGAAGTTTATAGGCTATACATTATACCCGTATTCTTACGGGAACGGGAACTACGCGGGTGAAACCACGCGGCGTCGGCTAGTTTATTATACTTTTGGTTCAGTGACTAAAATGTATGAGTATGTCTTTGGATATAATTATGAAGCCTTGGTTTCCAGTTCTCGATCGAACCCTGCATCGGGTTATAAATTACGGGCCGATGGCCCGCGGTTTTACTCAAATAGTCCCCGTTCCCGTGAGAATACCGGGATAAAATATAGCCTTTGATACTCGTACTTACAAATAACGTGATTTTTTAGTGGTAAAAAGAAAATTTAAATCGGTTCTGTAGATCCAGATATTACCCAATACACCACCTTATAGGTACTTTAACTCTTTAATGTTAGTATAGATTTGGCTCTCTTCCGACAAAAAAAGTCATTAAAATAGTTAGTAAATCGTTAGAGAATAGCCGTTCTGGCCATTTCTCGGTGCTTCTAAATAAATGATAATGATAAAATACTTAACGTAAATTACAATTACAAATTATTTTTTAACTAATACTAGCTTGATGTCGTCAGTCCACCTGGGTGGGTCGCCGTTCCAGCATCTTGTGACCCCAACGTCCATCGGCTCTTCGAACTATTTGCCCCGCCCATTGCCACTTCAGCATCGTGACTCGTTGAGCTATGTCAAATTGTAGTATTGCTTGACTACAATTGAATTTGAATTTTATATTGAATTGTAGTCCCCCTGGTGGGGGGATTGACGACATCTGTAGTCGCAGGGATTCGCTAGATGCAGGCGGTCACTATGAAGTCTCTATAATTAAAGGCCCATGGCCTGCAGTGAACGTCCATCGGCTTATAAGATGATGAGAACCTAATACATTATTTGAATAAGCTCTCTCATAAAATAAACCTGTACCTTGATAATAAAATAATTCTCTAAATAAATTCCATTACTTAGTTAATCTCATTATTTTATCAGATATCTTGTTTCAATAAAAGAGTAAAAAGTATCTAACGGATTATTCAGTGAAGACCGATTAAATTGCTAAGTAACGTCGAACCGTCTGGGGGCGGGCTAATTGGAGTTAATTTTTGCGACGCAAAGTAAGAAGGAATATAAACGAGGAAAAATTTGTAAAAATACAAATATACCAGCTCTTAGCCTTGATTTTGCTCGCATTCAATTCGGAGGCGATTGTTAAACAAAGAGACAACTCCGAGAGTTCGTTCGTTATCAACCCATATTCGGCTCACTGCTGAGCTCGAATCTCCTCTCGGAATGAGAGGGGTTAGGCCAATAGTCCACCAGGCTGGCCCAATGCGGATTGGCAGACTTTACACACGCAGAGAATTAAGAAAATTGTCTAGTTTGAAGGTTTCCTCACGATGTTTTTCCTTCACCGTTGGGGCATGTGATATTTAATTTCTCCGAGAGTTAGTAAGGTTGAATTCCTACTCACAGCATTATTGTAGCAGTTTCTAGTTTGGGATTTTCGCTTAGCTAGAAAAGAAAGGAGATTACTTTTCATAAAATATTAAATTGTAAATGTAGCTTTCTTTCTTAAAATGTACATCATAGCTACAAGCGAATAATATTTTAACTATTACTAGCGCTCACGACTTCGTACGCGTGAAATTCTGTTTTTCACAAACTTCGCGAGAATCATGTCTTTTGCGGGGGAAAAAATAGGCTAAATGTTAATTCATAGTCTCTTCTACCTTCCAGTGAAAGTCTCATTAAAATCGGTTAAGCTGTTCCAGAAATAAGAAACATCGTGGACAAACAGAAAGACAGACAGACAGACAACAAATTTAAAAACAAAAGACAGTTGTGTGTATTTTAAGAAATTAAATGTCACGTGTCTCAAAAGGTGAAGGGAAAACATCGTGAGGAAACCTGCATACCAGAGAATTTTTTTGGGCCAGCGTGGTGGACTATTGGCCTAACTCCTCTCATTCTGAGAGGAGACTCGAGCTCAGCAGTGAGCCGAATATGGGTTGATAATGATGATGATGATGACTTAAACACAACAACAGTTATTTTGAAATCACAGACAGACAATTTAGTTTTATTTATATGTATTGATATTGATTAAATACCCATGGTTTAACTCGTATATTATCCCGAATCGGTGAAAATTTTGGGATATAAAAGCAGAGATCCGTTTAGGAATTATTAATATATTATAAATTTAGGTTAAAGTTAAATCACTAATTAGTCACATAAGTAGGATAGATCGTAATTTTATGAAGTACCAAATTGGTACTTTACAATAGAGAGAAAATAAAAAAGGAATTATTAAAAGGAAATATGTATAATAGTATAGTATCTACTGTTTTAAATATATATACATGTAGCTATACTTACACTACATAAATTGTTATTTTAACATGTTACAATGTAACATATAGGTACATACCACGTATAGAATAGACGGGAACACGTGTTGCTATCGGCGTGCTAATCTAAACGAGACGTTCGATGCAATCGACTGAAATAAGTTGAGCGATCAGTCAAACAATGTCAAACAGTAAAGCAATAGTTATACTCGGTGACAAGTCGGGGTCCGGATATGACGTCATCCCATCGCGATACGTGCACAGATAAACGTCACTGGCGATCAGGGTTACCACGTTTTTATAGACACGCTACTTTAAATGTTATTTTGTACATGTTCTATCTTTATAATCATTTTTCTAGTGGTTATTCTATGTGGCTTCGGATCACGAGGTTCTGGGTTCGAGTCCTCGGTCGAGCTATGAAATACTAAGCTTTTCTATCTAGAATTCGTCCTTCGATTGAAATCGACGAAAAAACGCAAGGTTCTCAATTATAATGTTATTTTTCGCTTTTTAGTTTCGTGGGTACTTTTATGTTTTTGAAGTCGGTTGTATTTAAAAAATATTTATATTTAGTATTATTCTATGGATAGCGTTCGAAATTATCCTTTGATCTATGTAAATGGAAGTGACAGCTCTCCTCTCCTTCGCTGATAAAACATTCGCGCCGTAATCTGTAGACCAATGAGAACGTTTGCCTCGCAAACGAGCAAACGTCAAGGTAGATGAGGAGGACAGAAAATATAGTGGTTTCAACTTTCAATTGATTCTGTTTTCGGATCTTGACTTTAACTTTACTAGGCCCGTGATAGGGGTGCGTATTTTACTGCACTATTATAAATTTATATTTATAATACATAATTAAAATTTACTAAGCTTTTGTGTACATTCTTTAAACTATTACGATAACTTTTGGTAGTGTCGGAAAAATCTGGGAATTTTCATCGAAAACGTTGCCTTTGAAATATATATGAAAAAAATTTGCATGGTAGGATATTTCGCTTTAATAGAAGGTTTCCATGTAGGCAGAGTTGCGGGCCACTAGTCAGAAAATCATTTATTTATTTTGGAGATTTTTGCAAGAAGTCTCTTTTCAAATCACCCTTCCATTAGTTACTAATTGTACCATAAACATTCTAAACATTGCCTCTAAATTTAACCCGCGTAGTTAACGTTCCCGTGAAAATACGGGTATAAAATATAGCCTGTGACGCTCATAAATAACGTCGCTTTGTATGGGTGAAAGAATTTTCAAAATCGGTTCAGTAAATCCTCCCACTTCACGACAAACTCTTTATAACAGTATAGACACATTACTATATAAAACTACGATCATTATGATATTGTTGAAAACTAACTTGAGGATGTTGAGAACTCATATTCATTCTTGCTACGGTTTTCTAGTTTGTAGGTACAAAGTAAGAAAGTCTTAAAAGCCATACAAAGAGCACTGCAGCTTAGGAAAATAAATTGAAGCACGAGAGAAAAATCTTTTGTCGCGGAACCGATGTCTGAGATCATTACATCACCTTAGCACTGGGTACTATAAGTACTATTTGTACTTTTTTATTGTTATGCAAAGGTTTTGTGGTAGTAGAAACTCTTTGTGGCAAAACTCTTTCCGATTTTTGCAGACAAACACACCTTGAAGGCATCTTCTAGGCAAGCGCGACGAACGTACGAAGGGTTTTGACTCTTCGCACTGCGAAATTTTGTGGTAGTAGAAACTCAACAACAAAAAGTCTTTCCGAAGAATATCATGCTTGTTTTTGCAGACAAACACACCTTGAAGGCATCTTCTAGGCAAGCACACGAACGTACGGAGAGTTTCACACTGCGACGTTATGGAATACCGTTCCAGCTTATGTTTTCCCAACCACCTAAAACATGGGTAGTGAAAAGACCTTCTAAGCAAGCGCATTCCACCATAGGCTGTATCATTGCTTGTCATCAGGCTTGATGGCAGCCAAGTACTGGCCTATACATTGTATAAAAAACGCGCTCAATCTTGGATCGCATTACTGCTTTCCATGGGTCATTTAATAGTTATTGTAGTCAATCGCAAGCTTATTTAAAAACTAATATTATTAATTGGTAAGATTTGATTTTTTGTGATTTTTTGAGTTTTATGGAAAGCACATTATCCGCGAGTATCGTAGGCTATATTTATTTTTCGGATTCTATCGGGAATGGGAAATTTAGAAACCCGGGTAAGCGCATGGAGTATTTCATAAGAAACAACATGGCTGCGTTACAGTCTGAAGGTACGGCTAGCGATGTAATTAGAGGCGAATTTAACACCTCTTTTATAGGCTAGTTGATACTTTTTTTTAACGGTCTACTAGATTGAAAAAAATATCATATTTTTTAAGACATTAAGTACATGAAAAATTAAAAAAAATACATGGATATTTTTAATTTTTAAATATTTTTATGAAATACGAGCCAAAACGCCTGTCGGCCATGATGGTCTATATTTCAATTGTTTTATGACGTCACGTTAACCAATCCCTTACACACGGAGCGTTTAAAAAAATATTGGGTAACAATAAGTTGGACGTTTACATCAAGTAACATTGTGACGTCACAAAATGGACGACTACATTTATATGTTTGTTTCATATCCTATTATTATGTATTATAAAAGAAACAAATATTAAAGCAATACCTTCGTAAAATAAAATTGTTTCTTCCTTCCTTACAATAAAATTATTTCATAGGTAAAACCTTCACCTATGAAACAATTTTATTGTAAGTATCACAATATAATTCAGTAGAAACCCTACCCAAGTTCGGCAAAGCATGTCCATGTGTGCATAAAGAGCGTGCACTTCGCTTAATGTATGTGTGGTATTTTTCACAGTGGGTTGGATTTCCACGCCATTTTCTCCTTTATTGCTTTGTAGTTAAGATATGTTTTCGCGTCTTCGCGTGTAACATGAGAACATTCCGATTTTGAGACTATTGTGCGTACTCGAGCCGTCCAACGCTTTCTATTGAAGCTATTGTTTTTTTTTTACAATCGGTACCGCACCGTTGTAGTTTTTTAATATATTATTCGAAGCCTTCATATAGTACACTAACTGTTATTATACATTAATTATATAAACGGAATTTTAAGTTAGGTTTGCGGTGCTTCAGAAGTAGGAGACCTTGATTCGATTATTTATAAGAAAAAAAAAAGCTTATAGTTTCTACTGGTGACTTTCCTTAATTACGAAAATTATTATGACTTTTTTTATTGTTTTTTTTTATACTAGAAAGAAAGAAAGAAAGAAAAAACATTTATTTAAAAAAATATATACTAGTAGATACTTATACTTACCAGCGGCGAAGAATTCACACAGGCCGATTCCCGAAGGGTTGCCTTTTAAAAATTTATACATACATATTAATTATTTTAATGAACATAATATATGTATTATTACTACTTACTATTATT
The DNA here is from genome assembly GCF_947172395.1 of Bicyclus anynana. Classification (NCBI taxonomy): domain Eukaryota; kingdom Metazoa; phylum Arthropoda; class Insecta; order Lepidoptera; family Nymphalidae; genus Bicyclus; species Bicyclus anynana. Next base: position 8,376,242 of record NC_069098.1, read on the forward strand.
TTATATCTATTATTACTACTTACTACCTATTATTTTCTGATTACATAATAATAATGCTTGTAATAAATGTAAGAGAGAAAATAGTAGTATAGTTACTCCTATTTTATCTTTTATTTCTCAAATGCACTTTGAAATTGGACGTCTTCCAGTTGCAGTAAGATACATTTCTTTTATTTTCTTTTAGTTAAATATTGATTTTGTTTATTTGCTTAAAATATATTCAAATATGAACTAGATTTCAGATTGTTTCAACTAGGCTCTGCGGAGCCTCTTACCATCCTACTGAATTTTAATATGAATAGGTTCATGAAGTAAGTACTTTGTTACCTTTTTTACGAAAGTGGGTATTACTACAAAAACATGAAAATCGGTCAAACCGTTTTGAAAGAGTTTGGTTACAAACACTGTGACACAAAAAAAAATATATAATCTATACTAATATTATAAAGAGGTAAAGTTTGTGAGGTTGTAGGGGGCAATCTCTGGATCTATGGATCGATTTTGGAAATTATTTTACGATTAGAAAGTCACATTATTTGTGAGCGTCATAAAACATAGCATATTTTACACCCGCGTAGTTTTTGTTCCCACGGGAACAAAAACTACGCGGGTGAAACCACGGGGTTTCTGTTGGTATTAGATATAGATTAACGAAGATGAATATTAAAGTCATCTTATACGAATTTAGATCATAGCTTAAAAGTAAAAACAGCTTTCATTAGAGCTCATTTATGAGTACTTACCTGCTAGAATTTATTATTATCCGGGTCTAATAAAAATATAGAATATTATAATAGACCTTAAAACTACCATAGGCAAAAAAAAAAAGGCACTCGTAATTCTGTTAGTAATAAAAAGAAATATATTCAATTTTCCGATTTTCGATTTTGATTATCCGACAATTGGTCGACGCTTATTTTGATCAACCGTTATTTGTGTATTTATTACCTATCAGCGGCGAAAACTCCATACAGGCCGATCACCGCCGGTTTACTTTTTAAAAATTCATCCATACATGTTCATAATAATTGTAATAAATGGATGTATGGATGTATCAGAAACCGGAGTTTGTAACAAGCTATATGAATTTCCTTTTCTTTAGGACGGCTTTCCTACATCAAAATTCCATGCTTCGCCTCTGTTATCTATAGTTAGTATTTTGTTCTGATATGAATATATGTATACATATAAATGCTAGGCTATAATAAAACCAGGATTGTTTTCGTGTACCAAGTCGTAGGCGATTCAAGTAACAAATGTTGTTGAGGTCTGTCTAAAAATAAAATTCAATATTACAACCCCGCTCTAAAAAGTACCCAAACCTCGTTTTGAACTTAATGTAGTGTGCATTAAAGTCGCCCTTCTGATCATAAGTAATCTCATTACAAAGGAATTTGATCCTTACTGCTTTAACAACAGAACTCAAATCAACCAAACGAAAACTCAAATGTAACCGCACTACGGAGGGACTATGTAACTCCCCTTTCATATAAAGAGACACAAATTGCGAAGAAACGGCGATCAAAGTGGGAATGAATGGCGGGTAAAATTACTTGCGCCTGCGTCTTTTAATGCTAGCCACACACTGTCAAGAATACTGTGAGCCGTATGCAGCGCGCATATGATTGTATACAGTGAAAACAATACCAAAACTACACTAATATATTTATTTATACACTTTATTTGTACACCATAAAACAAGGAAACAAACAAATAAGAAGTAGGATATAAAAGTGATAATGATTACATATACCTACATTGTATAAAAATAACAATACGTATTATAAGCCAACTCGCAGTAATTATAAACAGAAAAACTTTCTGTTTGATGAGTCAAATAATGTAATTAAAAGGTTTTTTTGAATATCATGTTTAGTGATTTGGAATGTCAAATTAGGAGTGCATTCCATAAACGATACGCGCTGTAGACCTGACGGGACCTGACCTATATGCTTGACCGTGTGTGACTGCCCTAATTTCACTTGATTTCTTTATTCATCCTTCATAAATCAGCAACTCCCGCTGTGTTTGATTAAAACGTGCATTGAAGGATCGTCCTTAATGATTACGAGTAATTTGGCAATTTTATCGAGGGCCGGAACCGCTTCTCTTAAGTATACTTAATTGTGATCATTAACTTCGTTATTGTGTACTTATTTATTTAAATTATTTTTTAAACCAAGCTTTTACGTGATCAGCTTTGTTGAAAGAGACTTTTAAGCATAATTATGACGGATGGCTGAGGAGTAATTGTGACTCAGTCCAAAATTTCTGCGAGTATCAACAACCAACAAAGTCTAAAAACTCCCATCTCACATTAGCCTACTTTAGTCAAATTGCGATTTTTTTTTCTACAGACGTAAAGTAGCTTTGATTCAATATACATTTATGAGTAGTAGATAAATACTGATTTCAGAAAATTAATATTGCTATAATAAAAAAATTAAAAACGAATCTTCATGTCTTTTCTTTTTGGAATACAAGTATGTACATTGTACATAGTATGGTCGTCTAGTGGAAAATCAACACAATATTATCGTTTGAAATTTTTATGTAACGCAAACATTTATAGTCCACTATGCGACGCCCTGCGGTTTCACCCCCGTAGTTCCTATTCTTATACGAATACGGGGATAAATACAGCCTATGACACTTACAAACAACGTAGCTTTATATTGGTAAAAAAAATTTCAAAATCGGTTCAGTAGATCAAGACATTACTACGAATTTTACCTCTTTTCAATATTTAATTAACAATAGTAATAATCGTAATCTCTATCGTAAATTTTGCTTTATCTTTCATTCTGTTGGGATTAAAGGGAGAACGATTTTGCCGCTCTTGGTCGACAAAATGCATTTTCTCTTCTCGAGATATGCATTTGAAGGACAGGACCGTTTTGTTTAGAAATCCCTACAGAAGGCTGCAATGGCTGATCCATCCATGCTCATCCATCTATAAATGTTGATGATAAAATAAATATTAGCCGTCATCGTAAACTGGCCACGTATCACGTCAGTAGATCAAGACATTACTACGAATTTTACCTCTTTTCAATATTTAATTAACAATAGTAATAATCGTAATCTCTATCGTAAATTTTGCTTTATTTTTCATTCCGTTGGGATTAAAGGGAGATCGATTTTGCCGCTCTTGGTCGACAAAATGCATTTTCTCTTCTCGAGATATGCATTTGAAGGACAGGACCGTTTTGTTTAGAAATCCTTACAGAAGGCTGCAATGGCTGATCCATCCATACTCATCCATCTATTAATATTGATGATAAAATAAATAATATCTGTCATCGTAAACTGGCCACGTAGGTCATAATATAAAGCAAATTAGGATAGCTATAGCTTCCAAATAGCATAAATTGTTAAAAATAACCGGTAATCTGCTCTTTGCAGCATGTAAAACGAGATTTTATAAAGCTATTGTATTAAAAAGTAGAGCGGCTTATCCTGAAAATGAGTAAAAAATTAACCAAGCTATAAAACTTAACGACACGCTCATTATACGTAAGCCGATTTTAAAGCTGTATATAATCTATTTGTAGTCTAATTACTGCTACTGTCTAATTAATAGCCATATAATGACGCTGGTAAGGTTATCAAGCGTAATTTGATCAAAAGGTATAATTGTAATACA